>NW_027207431.1:0-300000 GCF_963455315.2 Globicephala melas | reverse complement strand
ACGCTGAGCCTTTGGTTAATTCCTCTTCCTGGTGGGAAATGAGAGTTAAATTTGCCCGTCCAGACACCTCCAGCTAGTCTCTCATTGGTTCTCCCTATTCCTGTTCATCTTCCGCAGAAATTGCAAACTGGGCCAAACAGGAGGTTAAAGGCACTGACTCTCCAAGTCGGGAGAGTGTTAGTAAAGCGTCTGGAATGTTGCACCCGAGTACCAGGGGAGAAGAATGGAGATATATTTGAACACGTCTCCCGATCACACGGTTGATCATACTCTGGGTTCCACATGCATGTTTTAGCTGAAGGAAGAATCCCTTAAACCTGGAGAGTTGAGACCCGTGGAATGGGTACCATGCAATATGACTTCAAAGGATCTTCATTTGCTCACCGAACCTCTCCAATCCTATCACTGCTGCGTTTATGCCCCTGTACACACGCTTGATTCTCTTTCGGAGACATAGCAATCCATAGGGTTTAAGATACTTACTAGTCAGGTACATTCTTTGGCCTTTAATATGGGGTGTTGAGTCCATTTCGTTTAGCAAGGAGTAGCTCTTGTCTATTCCATATTTGGCTTAAGGAACTTTATCTGTGCTCATTTCAATCTCTGGTTTTATGCAGCACCCCATCTCACCTTTCCCCTTAAGGAAGCATAAGTTGGTTTTCTAAATTTGAGACCATGTTCTGTTTTGTAATCCAGTTTCTGTGTAGCCAAGTTTACATTCCGTGTATTAGTGATATCTTATGATGTTTCTTTTTCTGTGTGACTTCTTTCAGTTAGAATCATCATACCTGAATCCACTCATTATGCTGCTACGGGCCTGATGACATAGATGTCATTGCTGAGTGATATTGCATTGTACGTAAGTACCACAACTTCTTCATCCATTTTTCACTTTCTGCGATATTGAACTTGTACCGTAAACGAGGTTCTTGTAAACAGAGCCTTCCCAGACTTTGGGGTGGCTGTGTCTTTTTGATTTTCATTTCCCTAAGCTATAGGACCATAAGTGGAAGTGCCCTAGGCTCTGTTGCTTTGTTTTTTAGATGTTTCAGGAAACACCATACACTTCTCCCTAGTGGCTGTTCGCAATTTACATCCCGCCCATCAACATAACAAGGCTCCCAGTTCTCCATGGCCTGTCCTGCCTTTCTGGATTTTACACTTTTTTCAGATGGCCCTTTTGACCAGGGGGAATTGAGACTTCATTGTAGTGCAGATTTCCTTTGCAAGCTTGCTTGGTTGGCCAAAAAGGGCGTATGCGTTTTTTCCTGAATATATTCAGGAAAAAAACGCATACGCCCTTTTTGGCCAAGTGCATCATTGTGGACGTTCTGCCTCTTTTCCTATGCTTTCATTGCAATTCCAGTCTACCTCCTGAAATCGGTTTCCTGCAATTCTGCCCCGCTTTCAAGTCCTCTTGGCAGCCTTACTTCAGTATATTTTTGGACGATAGCTGTCATTTATAACTCTGCAGGTTTGTGAATTACAGTGCCCCTGAGCTCCTTTCTTCAACTCGCTTTCTTGTGAGCTGGCCGCAACACCGCAGGATTGCTTCAGGCCCTAATCTGGTTCCGGCACGGCACGCTGAGCCTTTGGTTAATTCCTCTTCCTGGTGGGAAATGAGAGTTAAATTTGCCCGTCCAGACACCTCCAGCTAGTCTCTCATTGGTTCTCCCTATTCCTGTTCATCTTCCGCAGAAATTGCAAACTGGGCCAAACAGGAGGTTAAAGGCACTGACTCTCCAAGTCGGGAGAGTGTTAGTAAAGCGTCTGGAATGTTGCACCCGAGTACCAGGGGACGAGAACGGAGACATATTTGAACACGTCTCCCGATCACACTGTTGATCATACTCTGGGTTCCACATGTATGTTTTAGCTGAAGGAAGAATCCCTTAAACCTGGAGAGTTGAGACCCGTGGAATGGGTACCATGCAATATGACTTCAAAGGGTCTTCATTTGCTCACCGAACCTCTCCAATCCTATCACTGCTGCGTTTATGCCCCTGTACACACGCTTGATTCTCTTTCGGAGACATAGCAATCCATAGGTTTTAAGATACTTACTAGTCAGGTACATTCTTAGGCGTTTAATATGGGGTGTTGAGTCCATTTCGTTGAGCAAGGAGTAGCTCTTGTCTATTCCATATTTGGCTTAAGGAACTTTATCTGTGCTCATTTCAATCTCTGGTTTTATGCAGCACCCCAACTCACCTTTCCCCTTAAGCAAGCATAAGTTGGTTTTCTAAATTTGAGACCCTGTTCTGTTTTGTAATCCAGTTCCTGTGTAGCCAAGTTTACATTCCGTGTATTAGTGATAGCTTATGATGTTCCTTTTTCTGCGTGACTTATTTCAGTTAGAATCATCATACCTGAATCCACTCATTATGCTGCTACGGACCTGATGACATAGATGTCATTGCTGAGTGATATTGCATTGTACGTAAGTACCACAACTTCTTCATCCATTTTTCACTTTCTGCGATATTGAATTTGTACCGTAAACGAGGTTCTTGTAAACAGAGCCGTCCCAAACATTGGGGTGACTGTGTCTTTTTGATTTTCATTTCCCTAAGCTATAGGACCATAAGTGGAAGTGCCCTAGGCTCTGTTGCTCTGTTTTTTATATGTTTCAGGAAACACCATACACTTCTCCCGAGTGGCTGTTGGCAATTTACATCCCGCCCATCAGCATAACAAGGCTCCCAGTTCTCCATGGCCTGTCCTGCCTTTCTGGATTTTACACTTTTTTCAGATGGCCCTTTTGACCGGGGGGAAGTGAGACTTCATTGTAGTGCAGATTTCCTTTGCAAGCTTGCTTGGTTGGCCAAAAAGGGCGTATGCGTTTTTTCCTGAATATATTCAGGAAAAAACGCATACGCCCTTTTTGGCCAAGTGCATCATTGTGGACGTTCTGCCTCTTTTCCTATGCTTTCAATGCAATTCCAGTCTACCTTCTGAAATCGGTTTCCTGCAATTCGGCCCCGCTTTCAAGTCCTCTTGGCAGCCTTACTTCAGTATATTTTTGGACGATAGCTGTCATTTATAACTCTGCAGATTTCTGAATTACAGTGCCCCTGAGCTCCTTTCTTCAACTCGCTTTCTTGTGAGCTGGCCGCAACACCGCAGGATTGCTTCAGGCCCTAATGTGGTTCCGGCACGGCACGCTGAGCCTTTGGTTAATTCCTCTTCCTGGTGGGAAATGAGAGTTAAATTTGCCCGTCCAGACACCTCCAGCTAGTCTCTCATTGGTTCTCCCTATTCCTGTTCATCTTCCGCAGAAATTGCAAACTGGGCCAAACAGGAGGTTAAAGGCACTGACTCTCCAAGTCGGGAGAGTGTTAGTAAAGCGTCTGGAATGTTGCACCCGAGTACCAGGGGACGAGAACGGAGACATATTTGAACACGTCTCCCGATCACACGGTTGATCATACTCTGGGTTCCACATGCATGTTTTAGCTGAAGGAAGAATCCCTTAAACCTGGAGAGTTGAGACCCGTGGAATGGGTACCATGCAATATGACTTCAAAGGGTCTTCATTTGCTCACCGAACCTCTCCAATCCTATCACTGCTGCGTTTATGCCCCTGTACACACGCTTGATTCTCTTTTGGAGACATAGCAATCCATAGGTTTTAAGATACTTACTAGTCAGGTACATTCTTAGGCGTTCAATATGGGGTGTTGAGTCCATTTCGTTGAGCAAGGAGTAGCTCTTGTCTATTCCATATTTGGCTTAAGGAACTTTATCTGTGCTCATTTCAATCTCTGGTTTTATGCAGCACCCCAACTCACCTTTCCCCTTAAGCAAGCATAAGTTGGTTTTCTAAATTTGAGACCCTGTTCTGTTTTGTAATCCAGTTCCTGTGTAGCCAAGTTTACATTCCGTGTATTAGTGATATCTTATGATGTTTCTTTTTCTGTGTGACTTCTTTCAGTTAGAATCATCATACCTGAATGCACTCATTATGCTGCTACGGGCCTGATGACATAGATGTCATTGCTGAGTGATATTGCATTGTACGTAAGTACCACAACTTCTTCATCCATTTTTCACTTTCTGCGATATTGAACTTGTACCGTAAACGAGGTTCTTGTAAACAGAGCCGTCCCAAACTTTGGGGTGGCTGTGTCTTTTTGATTTTCATTTCCCTAAGCTATTGGACCATAAGTGGAAGTGCCCTAGGCTCTGTTGCTTTGTTTTTTAGATGTTTCAGGAAACACCATACACTTCTCCCGAGTGGCTGTTGGCAATTTACATCCCGCCCATCAGCATAACAAGGCTCCCAGTTCTCCATGGCCTGTCCTGCCTTTCTGGATTTTACACTTTTTTCAGATGGCCCTTTTGACCGGGGGGAAGTGAGACTTCATTGTAGTGCAGATTTCCTTTGCAAGCTTGCTTGGTTGGCCAAAAAGGGCGTATGCGTTTTTTCCTGAATATATTCAGGAAAAAACGCATACGCACTTTTTGGCCAAGTGCATCATTGTGGACGTTCTGCCTCTTTTCCTATGCTTTCAATGCAATTCCAGTCTACCTCCTGAAATCGGTTTCCTGCAATTCGGCCCCGCTTTCAAGTCCTCTTGGCAGCCTTACTTCAGTATATTTTTGGACGATAGCTGTCATTTATAACTCTGCAGGTTTGTGAATTACAGTGCCCCTGAGCTCCTTTCTTCAACTCGCTTTCTTGTGAGCTGGCCGCAACACCGCAGGATTGCTTCAGGCCCTAATGTGGTTCCGGCACGGCACGCTGAGCCTTTGGTTAATTCCTCTTCCTGGTGGGAAATGAGAGTTAAATTTGCCCGTCCAGACGCCTCCAGCTAGTCTCTCATTGGTTCTCCCTATTCCTGTTCATCTTCCGCAGAAATTGCAAACTGGGCCAAACAGGAGGTTAAAGGCACTGACCCTCCAAGTCGGGAGAGTGTTAGTAAAGTGTCTGGAATGTTGCACCCGAGTACCAGGGGACGAGAACGGAGACATATTTGAACACGTCTCCCGATCACACGGTTGATCATACTCTGGGTTCCACATGCATGTTTTAGCTGAAGGAAGAATCCCTTAAACCTGGAGAGTTGAGACCCGTGGAATGGGTACCATGCAATATGACTTCAAAGGGTCTTCATTTGCTCACCGAACCTCTCCAATCCTATCACTGCTGCGTTTATGCCCCTGTACACACGCTTGATTCTCTTTCGGAGACATAGCAATCCATAGGTTTTAAGATACTTACTAGTCAGGTACATTCTTAGGCGTTTAATATGGGGTGTTGAGTCCATTTCGTTGAGCAAGGAGTAGCTCTTGTCTATTCCATATTTGGCTTAAGGAACTTTATCTGTGCTCATTTCAATCTCTGGTTTTATGCAGCACCCCAACTCACCTTTCCCCTTAAGCAAGCATAAGTTGGTTTTCTAAATTTGAGACCCTGTTCTGTTTTGTAATCCAGTTCCTGTGTAGCCAAGTTTACATTCCGTGTATTAGTGATATCTTATGATGTTTCTTTTTCTGTGTGACTTCTTTCAGTTAGAATCATAATACCTGAATCCACTCATTATGCTGCTACGGGCCTGATGACATAGATGTCATTGCTGAGTGATATTGCATTGTACGTAAGTACCACAACTTCTTCATCCATTTTTCACTTTCTGCGATATTGAACTTGTACCGTAAACGAGGTTCTTGTAAACAGAGCCGTCCCAAACTTTGGGGTGGCTGTGTCTTTTTGATTTTCATTTCCCTAAGCTATTGGACCATAAGTGGAAGTGCCCTAGGCTCTGTTGCTTTGTTTTTTAGATGTTTCAGGAAACACCATACACTTCTCCTGAGTGGCTGTTGGCAATTTACATCCCGCCCATCAGCATAACAAGGCTCCCAGTTCTCCATGGCCTGTCCTGCCTTTCTGGATTTTACACTTTTTTCAGATGGCCCTTTTGACCGGGGGGAAGTGAGACTTCATTGTAGTGCAGATTTCCTTTGCAAGCTTGCTTGGTTGGCCAAAAAGGGCGTATGCGTTTTTTCCTGAATATATTCAGGAAAAAACGCATACGCCCTTTTTGGCCAAGTGCATCATTGTGGACGTTCTGCCTCTTTTCCTATGCTTTCAATGCAATTCCAGTCTACCTCCTGAAATCGGTTTCCTGCAATTCTGCCCCGCTTTCAAGTCCTCTTGGCAGCCTTACTTCAGTATATTTTTGGACGATAGCTGTCATTTATAACTCTGCAGGTTTGTGAATTACAGTGCCCCTGAGCTCCTTTCTTCAACTCGCTTTCTTGTGAGCTGGCCGCAACACCACAGGATTGCTTCAGGCCCTAATCTGGTTCCGGCACGGCACACTGAGCCTTTGGTTAATTCCTCTTCCTGGTGGGAAATGAGAGTTAAATTTGCCCGTCCATACACCTCCAGCTAGTCTCTCATTGGTTCTCCCTATTCCTGTTCATCTTCCGCAGAAATTGCAAACTGGGCCAAACAAGAGGTTAAAGGCACTGACTCTTCAAGTCGGGAGAGTGTTAGTAAAGTGTCTGGAATGTTGCACCCGAGTACCAGGGGACGAGAACGGAGACATATTTGAACACGTCTCCCGATCACACGGTTGATCATACTCTGGGTTCCACATGCATGTTTTAGCTGAAGGAAGAATCCCTTAATCCTGGAGAGTTGAGACCCGTGGAATGGGTACCGTGCAATATGACTTCAAAGGGTCTTCATTTGCTCACCGAACCTCTCCAATCCTATCACTGCTGCGTTTATGCCCCTGTACACACGCTTGATTCTCTTTCGGAGACATAGCAATCCATAGGTTTTAAGATACTTACTAGTCAGGTACATTCTTAGGCGTTTAATATGGGGTGTTGAGTCCATTTCGTTGAGCAAGGAGTAGCTCTTGTCTATTCCATATTTGGCTTAAGGAACTTTATCTGTGCTCATTTCAATCTCTGGTTTTATGCAGCACCCCAACTCACCTTTCCCCTTAAGCAAGCATAAGTTGTTTTTCTAAATTTGAGACCCTGTTCTGTTTTGTAATCCAGTTCCTGTGTAGCCAAGTTTACATTCCATGTATTAGTGATATCTTATGATGTTTCTTTTTCTGCGTGACTTATTTCAGGTAGAATCATCATACCTGAATCCACTCATTATGCTGCTACGGGCCTGATGACATAGATGTCATTGCTGAGTGATATTGCATTGTACGTAAGTACCACAACTTCGTCATCCATTTTTCACTTTCTGCGATATTGAACTTGTACCGTAAACGAGGTTCTTGTAAACAGAGCCGTCCCAAACTTTGGGGTGGCTGTGTCTTTTTGATTTTCATTTCCCTAAGCTATAGGACCATAAGTGGAAGTGCCCTAGGCTCTGTTGCTTTGTTTTTTAGATATTTCAGGAAACACCATACACTTCTCCCCAGTGGCTGTTGGCAATTTACATCCCGCCCATCAGCATAACAAGGCTCCCAGTTCTCCATGGCCTGTCCTGCCTTTCTGGATTTTACACTTTTTTCAGATGGCCCTTTTGACCGGGGGGAAGTGAGACTTCATTGTAGTGCAGATTTCCTTTGCAAGCTTGCTTGGTTGGCCAAAAAGGGCGTATGCGTTTTTTCCTGAATATATTCAGGAAAAAACGCATACGCCCTTTTTGGCCAAGTGCATCATTGTGGACGTTCTGCCTCTTTTCCTATGCTTTCAATGCAATTCCAGTCTACCTCCTGAAATCGGTTTCCTGCAATTCTGCCCCGCTTTCAAGTCCTCTTGGCAGCCTTACTTCAGTATATTTTTGGACGATAGCTGTCATTAATAACTCTGCAGGTTTGTGAATTACAGTGCCCCTGAGCTCCTTTCTTCAACTCGCTTTCTTGTGAGCTGGCCGCAACACCGCAGGATTGCTTCAGGCCCTAATGTGGTTCCGGCACGGCACGCTGAGCCTTTGGTTAATTCCTCTTCCTGGTGGGAAATGAGAGTTAAATTTGCCCGTCCAGACACCTCCAGCTAGTCTCTCATTGGTTCTCCCTATTCCTGTTCATCTTCCGTAGAAATTGCAAACTGGGCCAAACAGGAGGTTAAAGGCACTGACTCTCCAAGTCGGGAGAGTGTTAGTAAAGCGTCTGGAATGTTGCACCCGAGTACCAGGGGACGAGAACGGAGACATATTTGAACACGTCTCCCGATCACACGGTTGATCATACTCTGGGTTCCACATGTATGTTTTAGCTGAAGGAAGAATCCCTTAAACCTGGAGAGTTGAGACCCGTGGAATGGGTACCATGCAATATGACTTCAAAGGGTCTTCATTTGCTCACCGAACCTCTCCAATCCTATCACTGCTGCGTTTATGCCCCTGTACACACGCTTGATTCTCTTTCGGAGACATAGCAATCCATAGGTTTTAAGATACTTACTAGTCAGGTACATTCTTAGGCGTTTAATATGGGGTGTTGAGTCCATTTCGTTGAGCAAGGAGTAGCTCTTGTCTATTCCATATTTGGCTTAAGGAACTTTATCTGTGCTCATTTCAATCTCTGGTTTTATGCAGCACCCCAACTCACCTTTCCCCTTAAGCAAGCATAAGTTGGTTTTCTAAATTTGAGACCCTGTTCTGTTTTGTAATCCAGTTCCTGTGTAGCCAAGTTTACATTCCGTGTATTAGTGATATCTTATGATGTTTCTTTTTCTGTGTGACTTCTTTCAGTTAGAATCATCATACCTGAATGCACTCATTATGCTGCTACGGGCCTGATGACATAGATGTCATTGCTGAGTGATATTGCATTGTACGTAAGTACCACAACTTCTTC
The DNA here is from genome assembly GCF_963455315.2 of Globicephala melas. NCBI lineage: Eukaryota > Metazoa > Chordata > Mammalia > Artiodactyla > Delphinidae > Globicephala > Globicephala melas. The sequence continues at coordinate 291,220 of NW_027207431.1, read as the reverse complement.
ATCCATTTTTCACTTTCTGCGATATTGAACTTGTACCGTAAACGAGGTTCTTGTAAACAGAGCCGTCCCAAACTTTGGGGTGGCTGTGTCTTTTTGATTTTCATTTCCCTAAGCTATAGGACCATAAGTGGAAGTGCCCTAGGCTCTGTTGCTTTGTTTTTTAGATGTTTCAGGAAACACCATAAACTTCTCCCGAGTGGCTGTTGGCAATTTACATCCCGCCCATCAGCATAACAAGGCTCCCAGTTCTCCATGGCCTGTCCTGCCTTTCTGGATTTTACACTTTTTTCAGATGGCCCTTTTGACCGGGGGGAAGTGAGACTTCATTGTAGTGCAGATTTCCTTTGCAAGCTTGCTTGGTTGGCCAAAAAGGGCGTATGCGTTTTTTCCTGAATATATTCAGGAAAAAACGCATACGCCCTTTTTGGCCAAGTGCATCATTGTGGACGTTCTGCCTCTTTTCCTATGCTTTCAATGCAATTCCAGTCTACCTCCTGAAATCGGTTTCCTGCAATTCTGCCCCGCTTTCAAGTCCTCTTGGCAGCCTTACTTCAGTATATTTTTGGACGATAGCTGTCATTAATAACTCTGCAGGTTTGTGAATTACAGTGCCCCTGAGCTCCTTTCTTCAACTCGCTTTCTTGTGAGCTGGCCGCAACACCGCAGGATTGCTTCAGGCCCTAATGTGGTTCCGGCACGGCACGCTGAGCCTTTGGTTAATTCCTCTTCCTGGTGGGAAATGAGAGTTAAATTTGCCCGTCCAGACACCTCCAGCTAGTCTCTCATTGGTTCTCCCTATTCCTGTTCATCTTCCGCAGAAATTGCAAACTGGGCCAAACAGGAGGTTAAAGGCACTGACTCTCCAAGTCGGGAGAGTGTTAGTAAAGCGTCTGGAATGTTGCACCCGAGTACCAGGGGACGAGAACGGAGACATATTTGAACACGTCTCCCGATCACACGGTTGATCATACTCTGGGTTCCACATGCATGTTTTAGCTGAAGGAAGAATCCCTTAAACCTGGAGAGTTGAGACCCGTGGAATGGGTACCATGCAATATGACTTCAAAGGGTCTTCATTTGCTCACCGAACCTCTCCAATCCTATCACTGCTGCGTTTATGCCCCTGTACACACGCTTGATTCTCTTTCGGAGACATAGCAATCCATAGGTTTTAAGATACTTACTAGTCAGGTACATTCTTAGGCGTTCAATATGGGGTGTTGAGTCCATTTCGTTGAGCAAGGAGTAGCTCTTGTCTATTCCATATTTGGCTTAAGGAACTTTATCTGTGCTCATTTCAATCTCTGGTTTTATGCAGCACCCCAACTCACCTTTCCCCTTAAGCAAGCATAAGTTGGTTTTCTAAATTTGAGACCCTGTTCTGTTTTGTAATCCAGTTCCTGTGTAGCCAAGTTTACATTCCGTGTATTAGTGATATCTTATGATGTTTCTTTTTCTGTGTGACTTCTTTCAGTTAGAATCATCATACCTGAATGCACTCATTATGCTGCTACGGGCCTGATGACATAGATGTCATTGCTGAGTGATATTGCATTGTACGTAAGTACCACAACTTCTTCATCCATTTTTCACTTTCTGCGATATTGAACTTGTACCGTAAACGAGGTTCTTGTAAACAGAGCCGTCCCAAACTTTGGGGTGGCTGTGTCTTTTTGATTTTCATTTCCCTAAGCTATAGGACCATAAGTGGAAGTGCCCTAGGCTCTGTTGCTTTGTTTTTTAGATGTTTCAGGAAACACCATACACTTCTCCCGATTGGCTGTTGGCAATTTACATCCCGCCCATCAGCATAACAAGGCTCCCAGTTCTCCATGGCCTGTCCTGCCTTTCTGGATTTTACACTTTTTTCAGATGGCCCTTTTGACCGGGGGGAAGTGAGACTTCATTGTAGTGCAGATTTCCTTTGCAAGCTTGCTTGGTTGGCCAAAAAGGGCGTATGCGTTTTTTCCTGAATATATTCAGGAAAAAACGCATACGCCCTTTTTGGCCAAGTGCATCATTGTGGACGTTCTGCCTCTTTTCCTATGCTTTCAATGCAATTCCAGTCTACCTCCTGAAATCGGTTTCCTGCAATTCTGCCCCGCTTTCAAGTCCTCTTGGCAGCCTTACTTCAGTATATTTTTGGACGATAGCTGTCATTTATAACTCTGCAGGTTTGTGAATTACAGTGCCCCTGAGCTCCTTTCTTCAACTCGCTTTCTTGTGAGCTGGCCGCAACACCGCAGGATTGCTTCAGGCCCTAATGTGGTTCCGGCACGGCACACTGAGCCTTTGGTTAATTCCTCTTCCTGGTGGGAAATGAGAGTTAAATTTGCCCGTCCAGACGCCTCCAGCTAGTCTCTCATTGGTTCTCCCTATTCCTGTTCATCTTCCGCAGAAATTGCAAACTGGGCCAAACAGGAGGTTAAAGGCACTGACTCTCCAAGTCGGGAGAGTGTTAGTAAAGCGTCTGGAATGTTGCACCCGAGTACCAGGGGATGAGAACGGAGACATATTTGAACACGTCTCCCGATCACACGGTTGATCATACTCTGGGTTCCACATGCATGTTTTAGCTGAAGGAATAATCCTCTAAACCTGGAGAGTTGAGACCCGTGGAATGGGTATCGTGCAATATGACTTCAAAGGGTCTTCATTTGCTCACCGAACCTCTCCAATCCTATCACTGCTGCGTTTATGCCCCTGTACACATGCTTGATTCTCTTTCGGAGACATAGCAATCCATAGGTTTTAAGATACTTACTAGTCAGGTACATTCTTAGGCGTTTAATATGGGGTGTTGAGTCCATTTCGTTGAGCAAGGAGTAGCTCTTGTCTATTCCATATTTGGCTTAAGGAACTTTATCTGTGCTCATTTCAATCTCTGGTTTTATGCAGCACCCCAACTCACCTTTCCCCTTAAGCAAGCATAAGTTGGTTTTCTAAATTTGAGACCCTGTTCTGTTTTGTAATCCAGTTCCTGTGTAGCCAAGTTTACATTCCGTGTATTAGTGATAGCTTATGATGTTCCTTTTTCTGCGTGACTTATTTCAGTTAGAATCATCATACCTGAATCCACTCATTATGCTGCTACGGACCTGATGACATAGATGTCATTGCTGAGTGATATTGCATTGTACGTAAGTACCACAACTTCTTCATCCATTTTTCACTTTCTGCGATATTGAACTTGTACCGTAAACGAGGTTCTTGTAAACAGAGCCGTCCCAAACATTGGGGTGACTGTGTCTTTTTGATTTTCATTTCCCTAAGCTATAGGACCATAAGTGGAAGTGCCCTAGGCTCTGTTGCTCTGTTTTTTATATGTTTCAGGAAACACCATACACTTCTCCCGAGTGGCTGTTGGCAATTTACATCCTGCCCATCAGCATAACAATGCTCCCAGTTCTCCATGGCCTGTCCTGCCTTTCTGGATTTTACACTTTTTTCAGATGGCCCTTTTGACCGGGGGGAAGTGAGACTTCATTGTAGTGCAGATTTCCTTTGCAAGCTTGCTTGGTTGGCCAAAAAGGGCGTATGCGTTTTTTCCTGAATATATTCAGGAAAAACACATACGCCCTTTTTGGCCAAGTGCATCATTGTGGACGTTCTGCCTCTTTTCCTATGCTTTCAATGCAATTCCAGTCTACCTCCTGAAATCGGTTTCCTGCAATTCGGCCCCGCTTTCAAGTCCTCTTGGCAGCCTTACTTCAGTATATTTTTGGACGATAGCTGTCATTTATAACTCTGCAGGTTTGTGAATTACAGTGCCCCTGAGCTCCTTTCTTAAACTCGCTTTCTTGTGAGCTGGCCGCAACACCGCAGGATTGCTTCAGGCCCTAATCTGGTTCCGGCACGGCACGCTGAGCCTTTGGTTAATTCCTCTTCCTGGTGGGAAATGAGAGTTAAATTTGCCCGTCCAGACACCTCCAGCTAGTCTCTCATTGGTTCTCCCTATTCCTGTTCATCTTCCGCAGAAATTGCAAACTGGGCCAAACAGGAGGTTAAAGGCACTGACTCTCCAAGTCGGGAGAGTGTTAGTAAAGCGTCTGGAATGTTGCACCCGAGTACCAGGGGACGAGAACGGAGACATATTTGAACACGTCTCCCGATCACACGGTTGATCATACTCTGGGTTCCACATGCATGTTTTAGCTGAAGGAAGAATCCCTTAAACCTGGAGAGTTGAGACCCGTGGAATGGGTACCATGCAATATGATTTCAAAGGGTCTTCATTTGCTCACCGAACCTCTCCAATCCTATCACTGCTGCGTTTATGCCCCTGTACACACGCTTGATTCTCTTTCGGAGACATAGCAATCCATAGGTTTTAAGATACTTACTAGTCAGGTACATTCTTAGGCGTTTAATATGGGGTGTTGAGTCCATTTCGTTGAGCAAGGAGTAGCTCTTGTCTATTCCATATTTGGCTTAAGGAACTTTATCTGTGCTCATTTCAATCTCTGGTTTTATGCAGCACCCCAACTCACCTTTCCCCTTAAGCAAGCATAAGTTGGTTTTCTAAATTTGAGACCCTGTTCTGTTTTGTAATCCAGTTCCTGTGTAGCCAAGTTTACATTCCGTGTATTAGTGATATCTTATGATGTTTCTTTTTCTGTGTGACTTCTTTCAGTTAGAATCATCATACCTGAATGCACTCATTATGCTGCTATGGGCCTGATGACATAGATGTCATTGCTGAGTGATATTGCATTGTACGTAAGTACCACAACTTCTTCATCCATTTTTCACTTTCTGCGATATTGAACTTGTACCGTAAACGAGGTTCTTGTAAACAGAGCCGTCCCAAACTTTGGGGTGGCTGTGTCTTTTTGATTTTCATTTCCCTAAGCTATAGGACCATAAGTGGAAGTGCCCTAGGCTCTGTTGCTTTGTTTTTTAGATGTTTCAGGAAACACCATACACTTCTCCCGAGTGGCTGTTGGCAATTTACATCCCGCCCATCAGCATAACAAGGCTCCCAGTTCTCCATGGCCTGTCCTGCCTTTCTGGATTTTACACTTTTTTCAGATGGCCCTTTTGACCGGGGGGAAGTGAGACTTCATTGTAGTGCAGATTTCCTTTGCAAGCTTGCTTGGTTGGCCAAAAAGGGCGTATGCGTTTTTTCCTGAATATATTCAGGAAAAAACGCATACGCCCTTTTTGGCCAAGTGCATCATTGTGGACGTTCTGCCTCTTTTCCTATGCTTTCAATGCAATTCCAGTCTACCTCCTGAAATCGGTTTCCTGCAATTCTGCCCCGCTTTCAAGTCCTCTTGGCAGCCTTACTTCAGTATATTCTTGGACGATAGCTGTCATTAATAACTCTGCAGGTTTGTGAATTACAGTGCCCCTGAGCTCCTTTCTTCAACTCGCTTTCTTGTGAGCTGGCCGCAACACCGCAGGATTGCTTCAGGCCCTAATGTGGTTCCGGCACAGCACGCTGAGCCTTTGGTTAATTCCTCTTCCTGGTGGGAAATGAGAGTTAAATTTGCCCGTCCAGACACCTCCAGCTAGTCTCTCATTGGTTCTCCCTATTCCTGTTCATCTTCCGCAGAAATTGCAAACTGGGCCAAACAGGAGGTTAAAGGCACTGACTCTCCAAGTCAGGAGAGTGTTAGTAAAGCGTCTGGAATGTTGCACCCGAGTACCAGGGGACGAGAACGGAGACATATTTGAACACGTCTCCCGATCACATGGTTGATCATACTCTGGGTTCCACATGAATGTTTTAGCTGAAGGAAGAATCCCTTAAACCTGGAGAGTTGAGACCCGTGGAATGGGTACCATGCAATATGACTTCAAAGGGTCTTCATTTGCTCACCGAACCTCTCCAATCCTATCACTGCTGCGTTTATGCCCCTGTACACACGCTTGATTCTCTTTCGGAGACATAGCAATCCATAGGTTTTAAGATACTTACTAGTCAGGTACATTCTTAGGCGTTCAATATGGGGTGTTGAGTCCATTTCGTTGAGCAAGGAGTAGCTCTTGTCTATTCCATATTTGGCTTAAGGAACTTTATCTGTGCTCATTTCAATCTCTGGTTTTATGCAGCACCCCAACTCACCTTTCCCCTTAAGCAAGCATAAGTTGGTTTTCTAAATTTGAGACCCTGTTCTGTTTTGTAATCCAGTTCCTGTGTAGCCAAGTTTACATTCCGTGTATTAGTGATATCTTATGATGTTTCTTTTTCTGTGTGACTTCTTTCAGTTAGAATCATCATACCTGAATGCACTCATTATGCTGCTACGGGCCTGATGACATAGATGTCATTGCTGAGTGATATTGCATTGTACGTAAGTACCACAACTTCTTCATCCATTTTTCACTTTCTGCAATATTGAACTTGTACCGTAAACGAGGTTCTTGTAAACAGAGCCGTCCCAAACTTTGGGGTGGCTGTGTCTTTTTGATTTTCATTTCCCTAAGCTATAGGACCATAAGTGGAAGTGCCCTAGGCTCTGTTGTTTTGTTTTTTAGATGTTTCAGGAAACACCATACACTTCTCCCGATTGGCTGTTAGCAATTTACATCCCGCCCATCAGCATAACAAGGCTCCCAGTTCTCCATGGCCTGTCCTGCCTTTCTGGATTTTACACTTTTTTCAGATGGCCCTTTTGACCGGGGGGAAGTGAGACTTCATTGTAGTGCAGATTTCCTTTGCAAGCTTGCTTGGTTGGCCAAAAAGGGCGTATGCGTTTTTTCCTGAAGGAAAAAACGCATACGCCCTTTTTGGCCAAGTGCATCATTGTGGACGTTCTGCCTCTTTTCCTATGCTTTCAATGCAATTCCAGTCTACCTCCTGAAATCGGTTTCCTGCAATTCTGCCCCGCTTTCAAGTCCTCTTGGCAGCCTTACTTCAGTATATTTTTGGACGATAGCTGTCATTTATAACTCTGCAGGTTTGTGAATTACAGTGCCCCTGAGCTCCTTTCTTCAACTCGCTTTCTTGTGAGCTGGCCGCAACACCGCAGGATTGCTTCAGGCCCTAATGTGGTTCCGGCACGGCACGCTGAGCCTTTGGTTAATTCCTCTTCCTGGTGGGAAATGAGAGTTAAATTTGCCCGTCCAGACGCCTCCAGCTACTCTCTCATTGGTTCTCCCTATTCCTGTTCATCTTCCGCAGAAATTGCAAACTGGGCCAAACAGGAGGTTAAAGGCACTGACTCTCCAAGTCGGGAGAGTGTTAGTAAAGCGTCTGGAATGTTGCACCCGAGTACCAGGGGATGAGAACGGAGACATATTTGAACACGTCTCCCGATCACACGGTTGATCATACTCTGGGTTCCACATGCATGTTTTAGCTGAAGGAATAATCCTCTAAACCTGGAGAGTTGAGACCCGTGGAATGGGTACCGTGCAATATGACTTCAAAGGGTCTTCATTTGCTCACCGAACCTCTCCAATCCTATCACTGCTGCGTTCATGCCCCTGTACACATGCTTGATTCTCTTTCGGAGACATAGAAATCCATAGGTTTTAAGATACTTACTAGTCAGGTACATTCTTAGGCTTTTAATATGGCGTGTTGAGTCCATTTCGTTGAGCAAGGAGTAGCTCTTGTCTATTCCATATTTGGCTTTAGGAACTTTATCTGTGCTCATTTCAATCTCTGGTTTTATGCAGCACCCCAACTCACCTTTCCCCTTAAGCAAGCATAAGTTGGTTTTCTAAATTTGAGACCCTGTTCTGTTTTGTAATCCAGTTCCTGTGTAGCCAAGTTTACATTCCGTGTATTAGTGATAGCTTATGATGTTCCTTTTTCTGCGTGACTTATTTCAGTTAGAATCATCATACCTGAATCCACTCATTATGCTGCTACGGACCTGATGACATAGATGTCATTGCTGAGTGATATTGCATTGTACGTAAGTACCACAACTTCTTCATCCATTTTTCACTTTCTGCGATATTGAACTTGTACCGTAAACGAGGTTCTTGTAAACAGAGCCGTCCCAAACATTGGGGTGACTGTGTCTTTTGATTTTCATTTCCCTAAGCTATAGGACCATAAGTGGAAGTGCCCTAGGCTCTGTTGCTCTGTTTTTTATATGTTTCAGGAAACACCATACACTTCTCCCGAGTGGCTGTTGGCAATTTACATCCTGCCCATCAGCATAACAAGGCTCCCAGTTCTCCATGGCCTGTCCTGCCTTTCTGGATTTTACACTTTTTTCAGATGGCCCTTTTGACCGGGGGGAAGTGAGACTTCATTGTAGTGCAGATTTCCTTTGCAAGCTTGCTTGGTTGGCCAAAAAGGGCGTATGCGTTTTTTCCTGAATATATTCAGGAAAAACGCATACGCCCTTTTTGGCCAAGTGCATCATTGTGGACGTTCTGCCTCTTTTCCTATGCTTTCAATGCAATTCCAGTCTACCTCCTGAAATCGGTTTCCTGCAATTCGGCCCCGCTTTCAAGTCCTCTTGGCAGCCTTACTTCAGTATATTTTTGGACGATAGCTGTCATTTATAACTCTGCAGATTTCTGAATTACAGTGCCCCTGAGCTCCTTTCTTAAACTCGCTTTCTTGTGAGCTGGCCGCAACACCGCAGGATTGCTTCAGGCCCTAATCTGGTTCCGGCACGGCACGCTGAGCCTTTGGTTAATTCCTCTTCCTGGTGGGAAATGAGAGTTAAATTTGCCCGTCCAGACACCTCCAGCTAGTCTCTCATTGGTTCTCCCTATTCCTGTTCATCTTCCGCAGAAATTGCAAGCTGGGCCAAACAGGAGGTTAAAGGCACTGACTCTACAAGTCGGGAGAGTGTTAGTAAAGCGTCTGGAATGTTGCACCCGAGTACCAGGGGACGAGAACGGAGACATATTTGAACACGTCTCCCGATCACACGGTTGATCATACTCTGGGTTCCACATGCATGTTTTAGCTGAAGGAAGAATCCCTTAAACCTGGAGAGTTGAGACCCGTGGAATGGGTACCATGCAATATGACTTCAAAGGGTCTTCATTTGCTCACCGAACCTCTCCAATCCTATCACTGCTGCGTTTATGCCCCTGTACACACGCTTGATTCTCTTTCGGAGACATAGCAATCCATAGGTTTTAAGATACTTACTAGTCAGGTACATTCTTAGGCGTTTAATATGGGGTGTTGAGTCCATTTCGTTGAGCAAGGAGTAGCTCTTGTCTATTCCATATTTGGCTTAAGGAACTTTATCTGTGCTCATTTCAATCTCTGGTTTTATGCAGCACCCCAACTCACCTTTCCCCTTAAGCAAGCATAAGTTGGTTTTCTAAATTTGAGACCCTGTTCTGTTTTGTAATCCAGTTCCTGTGTAGCCAAGTTTACATTCCGTGTATTAGTGATATCTTATGATGTTTCTTTTTCTGTGTGATTTCTTTCAGTTAGAATCATCATACCTGAATGCACTCATTATGCTGCTACGGGCCTGATGACATAGATGTCATTGCTGAGTGATATTGCATTGTACGTAAGTACCACAACTTCTTCATCCATTTTTCACTTTCTGCGATATTGAACTTGTACCGTAAACGAGGTTCTTGTAAACAGAGCCGTCCCAAACTTTGGGGTGGCTGTGTCTTTTTGATTTTCATTTCCCTAAGCTATAGGCCCATAAGTGGAAGTGCCCTAGGCTCTGTTGTTTTGTTTTTTAGATGTTTCAGGAAACACCATACACTTCTCCCGATTGGCTGTTAGCAATTTACATCCCGCCCATCAGCATAACAAGGCTCCCAGTTCTCCATGGCCTGTCCTGCCTTTCTGGATTTTACACTTTTTTCAGATGGCCCTTTTGACCGGGGGGAAGTGAGACTTCATTGTAGTGCAGATTTCCTTTGCAAGCTTGCTTGGTTGGCCAAAAAGGGCGTATGCATTTTTTCCTGAATATATTCAGGAAAAAACGCATACGCCCTTTTTGGCCAAGTGCATCATTGTGGACGTTCTGCCTCTTTTCCTATGCTTTCAATGCAATTCCAGTCTACCTCCTGAAATCGGTTTCCTGCAATTCGGCCCCGCTTTCAAGTCCTCTTGGCAGCCTTACTTCAGTATATTTTTGGACGATAGCTGTCATTTATAACTCTGCAGGTTTGTGAATTACAGTGCCCCTGAGCTCCTTTCTTCAACTCGCTTTCTTGTGAGCTGGCCGCAACACCGCAGGATTGCTTCAGGCCCTAATGTGGTTCCGGCACGGCACGCTGAGCCTTTGGTTAATTCCTCTTCCTGGTGGGAAATGAGAGTTAAATTTGCCCGTCCAGACACCTCCAGCTAGTCTCTCATTGGTTCTCCCTATTCCTGTTCATCTTCCGCAGAAATTGCAAACTGGGCCAAACAGGAGGTTAAAGGCACTGACTCTCCAAGTCGGGAGAGTGTTAGTAAAGCGTCTGGAATGTTGCACCCGAGTACCAGGGGAGAAGAATGGAGATATATTTGAACACGTCTCCCGATCACACGGTTGATCATACTCTGGGTTCCACATGCATGTTTTAGCTGAAGGAAGAATCCCTTAAACCTGGAGAGTTGAGACCCGTGGAATGGGTACCATGCAATATGACTTCAAAGGATCTTCATTTGCTCACCGAACCTCTCCAATCCTATCACTGCTGCGTTTATGCCCCTGTACACACGCTTGATTCTCTTTTGGAGACATAGCAATCCATAGGGTTTAAGATACTTACTAGTCAGGTACATTCTTTGGCCTTTAATATGGGGTGTTGAGTCCATTTCGTTTAGCAAGGAGTAGCTCTTGTCTATTCCATATTTGGCTTAAGGAACTTTATCTGTGCTCATTTCAATCTCTGGTTTTATGCAGCACCCCATCTCACCTTTCCCCTTAAGGAAGCATAAGTTGGTTTTCTAAATTTGAGACCATGTTCTGTTTTGTAATCCAGTTTCTGTGTAGCCAAGTTTACATTCCGTGTATTAGTGATATCTTATGATGTTTCTTTTTCAGTGTGACTTCTTTCAGTTAGAATCATCATACCTGAATCCACTCATTATGCTGCTACGGGCCTGATGACATAGATGTCATTGCTGAGTGATATTGCATTGTACGTAAGTACCACAACTTCTTCATCCATTTTTCACTTTCTGCGATATTGAACTTGTACCGTAAACGAGGTTCTTGTAAACAGAGCCTTCCCAGACTTTGGGGTGGCTGTGTCTTTTTGATTTTCATTTCCCTAAGCTATAGGACCATAAGTGGAAGTGCCCTAGGCTCTGTTGCTTTGTTTTTTAGATGTTTCAGGAAACACCATACACTTCTCCCTAGTGGCTGTTCGCAATTTACATCCCGCCCATCAACATAACAAGGCTCCCAGTTCTCCATGGCCTGTCCTGCCTTTCTGGATTTTACACTTTTTTCAGATGGCCCTTTTGACCAGGGGGAATTGAGACTTCATTGTAGTGCAGATTTCCTTTGCAAGCTTGCTTGGTTGGCCAAAAAGGGCGTATGCGTTTTTTCCTGAATATATTCAGGAAAAAACGCATACGCCCTTTTTGGCCAAGTGCATCATTGTGGACGTTCTGCCTCTTTTCCTATGCTTTCATTGCAATTCCAGTCTACCTCCTGAAATCGGTTTCCTGCAATTCTGCCCCGCTTTCAAGTCCTCTTGGCAGCCTTACTTCAGTATATTTTTGGACGATAGCTGTCATTTATAACTCTGCAGGTTTGTGAATTACAGTGCCCCTGAGCTCCTTTCTTCAACTCGCTTTCTTGTGAGCTGGCCGCAACACCGCAGGATTGCTTCAGGCCCTAATCTGGTTCCGGCACGGCACGCTGAGCCTTTGGTTAATTCCTCTTCCTGGTGGGAAATGAGAGTTAAATTTGCCCGTCCAGACACCTCCAGCTAGTCTCTCATTGGTTCTCCCTATTCCTGTTCATCTTCCGCAGAAATTGCAAACTGGGCCAAACAGGAGGTTAAAGGCACTGACTCTCCAAGTCGGGAGAGTGTTAGTAAAGCGTCTGGAATATTGCACCCGAGTACCAGGGGAGAAGAATGGAGATATATTTGAACACGTCTCCCGATCACACGGTTGATCATACTCTGGGTTCCACATGCATGTTTTAGCTGAAGGAAGAATCCCTTAAACCTGGAGAGTTGAGACCCGTGGAATGGGTACCATGCAATATGACTTCAAAGGATCTTCATTTGCTCACCGAACCTCTCCAATCCTATCACTGCTGCGTTTATGCCCCTGTACACACGCTTGATTCTCTTTCGGAGACATAGCAATCCATAGGGTTTAAGATACTTACTAGTCAGGTACATTCTTTGGCCTTTAATATGGGGTGTTGAGTCCATTTCGTTTAGCAAGGAGTAGCTCTTGTCTATTCCATATTTGGCTTAAGGAACTTTATCTGTGCTCATTTCAATCTCTGGTTTTATGCAGCACCCCAACTCACCTTTCCCCTTAAGCAAGCATAAGTTGGTTTTCTAAATTTGAGACCATGTTCTGTTTTGTAATCCAGTTTCTGTGTAGCCAAGTTTACATTCCGTGTATTAGTGATATCTTATGATGTTTCTTTTTCTGTGTGACTTCTTTCAGTTAGAATCATCATACCTGAATCCACTCATTATGCTGCTACGGGCCTGATGACATAGATGTCATTGCTGAGTGATATTGCATTGTACGTAAGTACCACAACTTCTTCATCCATTTTTCACTTTCTGCGATATTGAACTTGTACCGTAAACGAGGTTCTTGTAAACAGAGCCTTCCCAGACTTTGGGGTGGCTGTGTCTTTTTGATTTTCATTTCCCTAAGCTATAGGACCATAAGTGGAAGTGCCCTAGGCTCTGTTGCTTTGTTTTTTAGATGTTTCAGGAAACACCATACACTTCTCCCTAGTGGCTGTTCGCAATTTACATCCCGCCCATCAACATAACAAGGCTCCCAGTTCTCCATGGCCTGTCCTGCCTTTCTGGATTTTACACTTTTTTCAGATGGCCCTTTTGACCAGGGGGAATTGAGACTTCATTGTAGTGCAGATTTCCTTTGCAAGCTTGCTTGGTTGGCCAAAAAGGGCGTATGCGTTTTTTCCTGAATATATTCAGGAAAAAACGCATACGCCCTTTTTGGCCAAGTGCATCATTGTGGACGTTCTGCCTCTTTTCCTATGCTTTCATTGCAATTCCAGTCTACCTCCTGAAATCGGTTTCCTGCAATTCTGCCCCGCTTTCAAGTCCTCTTGGCAGCCTTACTTCAGTATATTTTTGGACGATAGCTGTCATTTATAACTCTGCAGGTTTGTGAATTACAGTGCCCCTGAGCTCCTTTCTTCAACTCGCTTTCTTGTGAGCTGGCCGCAACACCGCAGGATTGCTTCAGGCCCTAATCTGGTTCCGGCACGGCACGCTGAGCCTTTGGTTAATTCCTCTTCCTGGTGGGAAATGAGAGTTAAATTTGCCCGTCCAGACACCTCCAGCTAGTCTCTCATTGGTTCTCCCTATTCCTGTTCATCTTCCGCAGAAATTGCAAACTGGGCCAAACAGGAGGTTAAAGGCACTGACTCTCCAAGTCGGGAGAGTGTTAGTAAAGCGTCTGGAATGTTGCACCCGAGTACCAGGGGACGAGAACGGAGACATATTTGAACACGTCTCCCGATCACACGGTTGATCATACTCTGGGTTCCACATGTATGTTTTAGCTGAAGGAAGAATCCCTTAAACCTGGAGAGTTGAGACCCGTGGAATGGGTACCATGCAATATGACTTCAAAGGGTCTTCATTTGCTCACCGAACCTCTCCAATCCTATCACTGCTGCGTTTATGCCCCTGTACACACGCTTGATTCTCTTTCGGAGACATAGCAATCCATAGGTTTTAAGATACTTACTAGTCAGGTACATTCTTAGGCGTTTAATATGGGGTGTTGAGTCCATTTCGTTGAGCAAGGAGTAGCTCTTGTCTATTCCATATTTGGCTTAAGGAACTTTATCTGTGCTCATTTCAATCTCTGTTTTTATGCAGCACCCCAACTCACCTTTCCCCTTAAGCAAGCATAAGTTGGTTTTCTAAATTTGAGACCCTGTTCTGTTTTGTAATCCAGTTCCTGTGTAGCCAAGTTTACATTCCGTGTATTAGTGATATCTTATGATGTTTCTTTTTCTGTGTGACTTCTTTCAGTTAGAATCATCATACCTGAATGCACTCATTATGCTGCTACGGGCCTGATGACATAGATGTCATTGCTGAGTGATATTGCATTGTACGTAAGTACCACAACTTCTTCATCCATTTTTCACTTTCTGCGATATTGAACTTGTACCGTAAACGAGGTTCTTGTAAACAGAGCCGTCCCAAACTTTGGGGTGGCTGTGTCTTTTTGATTTTCATTTCCCTAAGCTATAGGACCATAAGTGGAAGTGCCCTAGGCTCTGTTGCTTTGTTTTTTAGATGTTTCAGGAAACACCATACACTTCTCCCGAGTGGCTGTTGGCAATTTACATCCCGCCCATCAGCATAACAAGGCTCCCAGTTCTCCATGGCCTGTCCTGCCTTTCTGGATTTTACACTTTTTTCAGATGGCCCTTTTGACCGGGGGGAAGTGAGACTTCATGGTAGTGCAGATTTCCTTTGCAAGCTTGCTTGGTTGGCCAAAAAGGGCGTATGCGTTTTTTCCTGAATATATTCAGGAAAACACGCATACGCCCTTTTTGGCCAAGTGCATCATTGTGGACGTTCTGCCTCTTTTCCTATGCTTTCAATGCAATTCCAGTCTACCTCCTGAAATCGGTTTCCTGCAATTCTGCCCCGCTTTCAAGTCCTCTTGGCAGCCTTACTTCAGTATATTTTTGGACGATAGCTGTCATTAATAACTCTGCAGGTTTGTGAATTACAGTGCCCCTGAGCTCCTTTCTTCAACTCGCTTTCTTGTGAGCTGGCCGCAACACCGCAGGATTGCTTCAGGCCCTAATGTGGTTCCGGCACGGCACGCTGAGCCTTTGGTTAATTCCTCTTCCTGGTGGGAAATGAGAGTTAAATTTGCCCGTCCAGACACCTCCAGCTAGTCTCTCATTGGTTCTCCCTATTCCTGTTCATCTTCCGCAGAAATTGCAAACTGGGCCAAACAGGAGGTTAAAGGCACTGACTCTCCAAGTCGGGAGAGTGTTAGTAAAGCGTCTGGAATGTTGCACCCGAGTACCAGGGGACGAGAACGGAGACATATTTGAACACGTCTCCCGATCACACGGTTGATCATACTCTGGGTTCCACATGCATGTTTTAGCTGAAGGAAGAATCCCTTAAACCTGGAGAGTTGAGACCCGTGGAATGGGTACCATGCAATATGACTTCAAAGGGTCTTCATTTGCTCACCGAACCTCTCCAATCCTATCACTGCTGCGTTTATGCCCCTGTACACACGCTTGATTCTCTTTCGGAGACATAGCAATCCATAGGTTTTAAGATACTTACTAGTCAGGTACATTCTTAGGCGTTCAATATGGGGTGTTGAGTCCATTTCGTTGAGCAAGGAGTAGCTCTTGTCTATTCCATATTTGGCTTAAGGAACTTTATCTGTGCTCATTTCAATCTCTGTTTTTATGCAGCACCCCAACTCACCTTTCCCCTTAAGCAAGCATAAGTTGGTTTTCTAAATTTGAGACCCTGTTCTGTTTTGTAATCCAGTTCCTGTGTAGCCAAGTTTACATTCCGTGTATTAGTGATATCTTATGATGTTTCTTTTTCTGTGTGACTTCTTTCAGTTAGAATCATCATACCTGAATGCACTCATTATGCTGCTACGGGCCTGATGACATAGATGTCATTGCTGAGTGATATTGCATTGTACGTAAGTACCACAACTTCTTCATCCATTTTTCACTTTCTGCGATATTGAACTTGTACCGTAAACGAGGTTCTTGTAAACAGAGCCGTCCCAAACTTTGGGGTGGCTGTGTCTTTTTGATTTTCATTTCCCTAAGCTATAGGACCATAAGTGGAAGTGCCCTAGGCTCTGTTGCTTTGTTTTTTAGATGTTTCAGGAAACACCATACACTTCTCCCGAGTGGCTGTTGGCAATTTACATCCCGCCCATCAGCATAACAAGGCTCCCAGTTCTCCATGGCCTGTCCTGCCTTTCTGGATTTTACACTTTTTTCAGATGGCCCTTTTGACCGGGGGGAAGTGAGACTTCATTGTAGTGCAGATTTCCTTTGCAAGCTTGCTTGGTTGGCCAAAAAGGGCGTATGCGTTTTTTCCTGAATATATTCAGGAAAAAACGCATACGCCCTTTTTGGCCAAGTGCATCATTGTGGACGTTCTGCCTCTTTTCCTATGCTTTCAATGCAATTCCAGTCTACCTCCTGAAATCGGTTTCCTGCAATTCTGCCCCGCTTTCAAGTCCTCTTGGCAGCCTTACTTCAGTATATTTTTGGACGATAGCTGTCATTTATAACTCTGCAGGTTTGTGAATTACAGTGCCCCTGAGCTCCTTTCTTCAACTCGCTTTCTTGTGAGCTGGCCGCAACACCGCAGGATTGCTTCAGGCCCTAATGTGGTTCCGGCACGGCACGCTGAGCCTTTGGTTAATTCCTCTTCCTGGTGGGAAATGAGAGTTAAATTTGCCCGTCCAGACGCCTCCAGCTACTCTCTCATTGGTTCTCCCTATTCCTGTTCATCTTCCGCAGAAATTGCAAACTGGGCCAAACAGGAGGTTAAAGGCACTGACTCTCCAAGTCGGGAGAGTGTTAGTAAAGCGTCTGGAATGTTGCACCCGAGTACCAGGGGATGAGAAAGGAGACATATTTGAACACGTCTCCCGATCACACGGTTGATCATACTCTGGGTTCCACATGCATGTTTTAGCTGAAGGAATAATCCTCTAAACCTGGAGAGTTGAGACCCGTGGAATGGGTACCGTGCAATATGACTTCAAAGGGTCTTCATTTGCTCACCGAACCTCTCCAATCCTATCACTGCTGCGTTCATGCCCCTGTACACATGCTTGATTCTCTTTCGGAGACATAGCAATCCATAGGTTTTAAGATACTTACTAGTCAGGTACATTCTTAGGCGTTTAATATGGCGTGTTGAGTCCATTTCGTTGAGCAAGGAGTAGCTCTTGTCTATTCCATATTTGGCTTAAGGAACTTTATCTGTGCTCATTTCAATCTCTGGTTTTATGCAGCACCCCAACTCACCTTTCCCCTTAAGCAAGCATAAGTTGGTTTTCTAAATTTGAGACCCTGTTCTGTTTTGTAATCCAGTTCCTGTGTAGCCAAGTTTACATTCCGTGTATTAGTGATAGCTTATGATGTTCCTTTTTCTGCGTGACTTATTTCAGTTAGAATCATCATACCTGAATCCACTCATTATGCTGCTACGGACCTGATGACATAGATGTCATTGCTGAGTGATATTGCATTGTACGTAAGTACCACAACTTCTTCATCCATTTTTCACTTTCTGCGATATTGAACTTGTACCGTAAACGAGGTTCTTGTAAACAGAGCCGTCCCAAACATTGGGGTGACTGTGTCTTTTGATTTTCATTTCCCTAAGCTATAGGACCATAAGTGGAAGTGCCCTAGGCTCTGTTGCTCTGTTTTTTATATGTTTCAGGAAACACCATACACTTCTCCCGAGTGGCTGTTGGCAATTTACATCCTGCCCATCAGCATAACAAGGCTCCCAGTTCTCCATGGCCTGTCCTGCCTTTCTGGATTTTACACTTTTTTCAGATGGCCCTTTTGACCGGGGGGAAGTGAGACTTCATTGTAGTGCAGATTTCCTTTGCAAGCTTGCTTGGTTGGCCAAAAAGGGCGTATGCGTTTTTTCCTGAATATATTCAGGAAAAACGCATACGCACTTTTTGGCCAAGTGCATCATTGTGGACGTTCTGCCTCTTTTCCTATGCTTTCAATGCAATTCCAGTCTACCTCCTGAAATCGGTTTCCTGCAATTCGGCCCCGCTTTCAAGTCCTCTTGGCAGCCTTACTTCAGTATATTTTTGGACGATAGCTGTCATTTATAACTCTGCAGATTTCTGAATTACAGTGCCCCTGAGCTCCTTTCTTAAACTCGCTTTCTTGTGAGCTGGCCGCAACACCGCAGGATTGCTTCAGGCCCTAATCTGGTTCCGGCACGGCACGCTGAGCCTTTGGTTAATTCCTCTTCCTGGTGGGAAATGAGAGTTAAATTTGCCCGTCCAGACACCTCCAGCTAGTCTCTCATTGGTTCTCCCTATTCCTGTTCATCTTCCGCAGAAATTGCAAGCTGGGCCAAACAGGAGGTTAAAGGCACTGACTCTACAAGTCGGGAGAGTGTTAGTAAAGCGTCTGGAATGTTGCACCCGAGTACCAGGGGACGAGAACGGAGACATATTTGAACACGTCTCCCGATCACACGGTTGATCATACTCTGGGTTCCACATGCATGTTTTAGCTGAAGGAAGAATCCCTTAAACCTGGAGAGTTGAGACCCGTGGAATGGGTACCATGCAATATGACTTCAAAGGGTCTTCATTTGCTCACCGAACCTCTCCAATCCTATCACTGCTGCGTTTATGCCCCTGTACACACGCTTGATTCTCTTTCGGAGACATAGCAATCCATAGGTTTTAAGATACTTACTAGTCAGGTACATTCTTAGGCGTTTAATATGGGGTGTTGAGTCCATTTCGTTGAGCAAGGAGTAGCTCTTGTCTATTCCATATTTGGCTTAAGGAACTTTATCTGTGCTCATTTCAATCTCTGGTTTTATGCAGCACCCCAACTCACCTTTCCCCTTAAGCAAGCATAAGTTGGTTTTCTAAATTTGAGACCCTGTTCTGTTTTGTAATCCAGTTCCTGTGTAGCCAAGTTTACATTCCGTGTATTAGTGATATCTTATGATGTTTCTTTTTCTGTGTGACTTCTTTCAGTTAGAATCATCATACCTGAATGCACTCATTATGCTGCTACGGGCCTGATGACATAGATGTCATTGCTGAGTGATATTGCATTGTACGTAAGTACCACAACTTCTTCATCCATTTTTCACTTTCTGCGATATTGAACTTGTACCGTAAACGAGGTTCTTGTAAACAGAGCCGTCCCAAACTTTGGGGTGGCTGTGTCTTTTTGATTTTCATTTCCCTAAGCTATAGGACCATAAGTGGAAGTGCCCTAGGCTCTGTTGCTTTGTTTTTTAGATGTTTCAGGAAACACCATACACTTCTCCCGATTGGCTGTTAGCAATTTACATCCCGCCCATCAGCATAACAAGGCTCCCAGTTCTCCATGGCCTGTCCTGCCTTTCTGGATTTTACACTTTTTTCAGATGGCCCTTTTGACCGGGGGGAAGTGAGACTTCATTGTAGTGCAGATTTCCTTTGCAAGCTTGCTTGGTTGGCCAAAAAGGGCGTATGCATTTTTTCCTGAATATATTCAGGAAAAAACGCATACGCCCTTTTTGGCCAAGTGCATCATTGTGGACGTTCTGCCTCTTTTCCTATGCTTTCAATGCAATTCCAGTCTACCTCCTGAAATCGGTTTCCTGCAATTCGGCCCCGCTTTCAAGTCCTCTTGGCAGCCTTACTTCAGTATATTTTTGGACGATAGCTGTCATTTATAACTCTGCAGGTTTGTGAATTACAGTGCCCCTGAGCTCCTTTCTTCAACTCGCTTTCTTGTGAGCTGGCCGCAACACCGCAGGATTGCTTCAGGCCCTAATGTGGTTCCGGCACGGCACGCTGAGCCTTTGGTTAATTCCTCTTCCTGGTGGGAAATGAGAGTTAAATTTGCCCGTCCAGACACCTCCAGCTAGTCTCTCATTGGTTCTCCCTATTCCTGTTCATCTTCCGCAGAAATTGCAAACTGGGCCAAACAGGAGGTTAAAGGCACTGACTCTCCAAGTCGGGAGAGTGTTAGTAAAGCGTCTGGAATGTTGCACCCGAGTACCAGGGGATGAGAAAGGAGACATATTTGAACACGTCTCCCGATCACACGGTTGATCATACTCTGGGTTCCACATGCATGTTTTAGCTGAAGGAATAATCCTCTAAACCTGGAGAGTTGAGACCCGTGGAATGGGTACCGTGCAATATGACTTCAAAGGGTCTTCATTTGCTCACCGAACCTCTCCAATCCTATCACTGCTGCGTTCATGCCCCTGTACACATGCTTGATTCTCTTTCGGAGACATAGCAATCCATAGGTTTTAAGATACTTACTAGTCAGGTACATTCTTAGGCGTTTAATATGGCGTGTTGAGTCCATTTCGTTGAGCAAGGAGTAGCTCTTGTCTATTCCATATTTGGCTTAAGGAACTTTATCTGTTCTCATTTCAATCTCTGGTTTTATGCAGCACCCCAACTCACCTTTCCCCTTAAGCAAGCATAAGTTGGTTTTCTAAATTTGAGACCCTGTTCTGTTTTGTAATCCAGTTCCTGTGTAGCCAAGTTTACATTCCGTGTATTAGTGATAGCTTATGATGTTCCTTTTTCTGCGTGACTTATTTCAGTTAGAATCATCATACCTGAATCCACTCATTATGCTGCTACGGACCTGATGACATAGATGTCATTGCTGAGTGATATTGCATTGTACGTAAGTACCACAACTTCTTCATCCATTTTTCACTTTCTGCGATATTGAACTTGTACCGTAAACGAGGTTCTTGTAAACAGAGCCGTCCCAAACATTGGGGTGACTGTGTCTTTTGATTTTCATTTCCCTAAGCTATAGGACCATAAGTGGAAGTGCCCTAGGCTCTGTTGCTCTGTTTTTTATATGTTTCAGGAAACACCATACACTTCTCCCGAGTGGCTGTTGGCAATTTACATCCTGCCCATCAGCATAACAAGGCTCCCAGTTCTCCATGGCCTGTCCTGCCTTTCTGGATTTTACACTTTTTTCAGATGGCCCTTTTGACCGGGGGGAAGTGAGACTTCATTGTAGTGCAGATTTCCTTTGCAAGCTTGCTTGGTTGGCCAAAAAGGGCGTATGCGTTTTTTCCTGAATATATTCAGGAAAAACGCATACGCACTTTTTGGCCAAGTGCATCATTGTGGACGTTCTGCCTCTTTTCCTATGCTTTCAATGCAATTCCAGTCTACCTCCTGAAATCGGTTTCCTGCAATTCGGCCCCGCTTTCAAGTCCTCTTGGCAGCCTTACTTCAGTATATTTTTGGACGATAGCTGTCATTTATAACTCTGCAGATTTCTGAATTACAGTGCCCCTGAGCTCCTTTCTTAAACTCGCTTTCTTGTGAGCTGGCCGCAACACCGCAGGATTGCTTCAGGCCCTAATCTGGTTCCGGCACGGCACGCTGAGCCTTTGGTTAATTCCTCTTCCTGGTGGGAAATGAGAGTTAAATTTGCCCGTCCAGACACCTCCAGCTAGTCTCTCATTGGTTCTCCCTATTCCTGTTCATCTTCCGCAGAAATTGCAAGCTGGGCCAAACAGGAGGTTAAAGGCACTGACTCTACAAGTCGGGAGAGTGTTAGTAAAGCGTCTGGAATGTTGCACCCGAGTACCAGGGGACGAGAACGGAGACATATTTGAACACGTCTCCCGATCACACTGTTGATCATACTCTGGGTTCCACATGCATGTTTTAGCTGAAGGAAGAATCCCTTAAACCTGGAGAGTTGAGACCCGTGGAATGGGTACCATGCAATATGACTTCAAAGGGTCTTCATTTGCTCACCGAACCTCTCCAATCCTATCACTGCTGCGTTTATGCCCCTGTACACACGCTTGATTCTCTTTCGGAGACATAGCAATCCATAGGTTTTAAGATACTTACTAGTCAGGTACATTCTTAGGCGTTTAATATGGGGTGTTGAGTCCATTTCGTTGAGCAAGGAGTAGCTCTTGTCTATTCCATATTTGGCTTAAGGAACTTTATCTGTGCTCATTTCAATCTCTGGTTTTATGCAGCACCCCAACTCACCTTTCCCCTTAAGCAAGCATAAGTTGGTTTTCTAAATTTGAGACCCTGTTCTGTTTTGTAATCCAGTTCCTGTGTAGCCAAGTTTACATTCCGTGTATTAGTGATATCTTATGATGTTTCTTTTTCTGTGTGACTTCTTTCAGTTAGAATCATCATACCTGAATGCACTCATTATGCTGCTACGGGCCTGATGACATAGATGTCATTGCTGAGTGATATTGCATTGTACGTAAGTACCACAACTTCTTCATCCATTTTTCACTTTCTGCGATATTGAACTTGTACCGTAAACGAGGTTCTTGTAAACAGAGCCGTCCCAAACTTTGGGGTGGCTGTGTCTTTTTGATTTTCATTTCCCTAAGCTATAGGACCATAAGTGGAAGTGCCCTAGGCTCTGTTGCTTTGTTTTTTAGATGTTTCAGGAAACACCATACACTTCTCCCGATTGGCTGTTAGCAATTTACATCCCGCCCATCAGCATAACAAGGCTCCCAGTTCTCCATGGCCTGTCCTGCCTTTCTGGATTTTACACTTTTTTCAGATGGCCCTTTTGACCGGGGGGAAGTGAGACTTCATTGTAGTGCAGATTTCCTTTGCAAGCTTGCTTGGTTGGCCAAAAAGGGCGTATGCATTTTTTCCTGAATATATTCAGGAAAAAACGCATACGCCCTTTTTGGCCAAGTGCATCATTGTGGACGTTCTGCCTCTTTTCCTATGCTTTCAATGCAATTCCAGTCTACCTCCTGAAATCGGTTTCCTGCAATTCGGCCCCGCTTTCAAGTCCTCTTGGCAGCCTTACTTCAGTATATTTTTGGACGATAGCTGTCATTTATAACTCTGCAGGTTTGTGAATTACAGTGCCCCTGAGCTCCTTTCTTCAACTCGCTTTCTTGTGAGCTGGCCGCAACACCGCAGGATTGCTTCAGGCCCTAATGTGGTTCCGGCACGGCACGCTGAGCCTTTGGTTAATTCCTCTTCCTGGTGGGAAATGAGAGTTAAATTTGCCCGTCCAGACACCTCCAGCTAGTCTCTCATTGGTTCTCCCTATTCCTGTTCATCTTCCGCAGAAATTGCAAACTGGGCCAAACAGGAGGTTAAAGGCACTGACTCTCCAAGTCGGGAGAGTGTTAGTAAAGCGTCTGGAATGTTGCACCCGAGTACCAGGGGAGAAGAATGGAGATATATTTGAACACGTCTCCCGATCACACGGTTGATCATACTCTGGGTTCCACATGCATGTTTTAGCTGAAGGAAGAATCCCTTAAACCTGGAGAGTTGAGACCCGTGGAATGGGTACCATGCAATATGACTTCAAAGGATCTTCATTTGCTCACCGAACCTCTCCAATCCTATCACTGCTGCGTTTATGCCCCTGTACACACGCTTGATTCTCTTTCGGAGACATAGCAATCCATAGGGTTTAAGATACTTACTAGTCAGGTACATTCTTTGGCCTTTAATATGGGGTGTTGAGTCCATTTCGTTTAGCAAGGAGTAGCTCTTGTCTATTCCATATTTGGCTTAAGGAACTTTATCTGTGCTCATTTCAATCTCTGGTTTTATGCAGCACCCCATCTCACCTTTCCCCTTAAGGAAGCATAAGTTGGTTTTCTAAATTTGAGACCATGTTCTGTTTTGTAATCCAGTTTCTGTGTAGCCAAGTTTACATTCCGTGTATTAGTGATATCTTATGATGTTTCTTTTTCTGTGTGACTTCTTTCAGTTAGAATCATCATACCTGAATCCACTCATTATGCTGCTACGGGCCTGATGACATAGATGTCATTGCTGAGTGATATTGCATTGTACGTAAGTACCACAACTTCTTCATCCATTTTTCACTTTCTGCGATATTGAACTTGTACCGTAAACGAGGTTCTTGTAAACAGAGCCTTCCCAGACTTTGGGGTGGCTGTGTCTTTTTGATTTTCATTTCCCTAAGCTATAGGACCATAAGTGGAAGTGCCCTAGGCTCTGTTGCTTTGTTTTTTAGATGTTTCAGGAAACACCATACACTTCTCCCTAGTGGCTGTTCGCAATTTACATCCCGCCCATCAACATAACAAGGCTCCCAGTTCTCCATGGCCTGTCCTGCCTTTCTGGATTTTACACTTTTTTCAGATGGCCCTTTTGACCAGGGGGAATTGAGACTTCATTGTAGTGCAGATTTCCTTTGCAAGCTTGCTTGGTTGGCCAAAAAGGGCGTATGCGTTTTTTCCTGAATATATTCAGGAAAAAACGCATACGCCCTTTTTGGCCAAGTGCATCATTGTGGACGTTCTGCCTCTTTTCCTATGCTTTCATTGCAATTCCAGTCTACCTCCTGAAATCGGTTTCCTGCAATTCTGCCCCGCTTTCAAGTCCTCTTGGCAGCCTTACTTCAGTATATTTTTGGACGATAGCTGTCATTTATAACTCTGCAGGTTTGTGAATTACAGTGCCCCTGAGCTCCTTTCTTCAACTCGCTTTCTTGTGAGCTGGCCGCAACACCGCAGGATTGCTTCAGGCCCTAATCTGGTTCCGGCACGGCACGCTGAGCCTTTGGTTAATTCCTCTTCCTGGTGGGAAATGAGAGTTAAATTTGCCCGTCCAGACACCTCCACCTAGTCTCTCATTGGTTCTCCCTATTCCTGTTCATCTTCCGCAGAAATTGCAAACTGGGCCAAACAGGAGGTTAAAGGCACTGACTCTCCAAGTCGGGAGAGTGTTAGTAAAGCGTCTGGAATGTTGCACCCGAGTACCAGGGGACGAGAACGGAGACATATTTGAACACGTCTCCCGATCACACGGTTGATCATACTCTGGGTTCCACATGTATGTTTTAGCTGAAGGAAGAATCCCTTAAACCTGGAGAGTTGAGACCCGTGGAATGGGTACCATGCAATATGACTTCAAAGGGTCTTCATTTGCTCACCGAACCTCTCCAATCCTATCACTGCTGCGTTTATGCCCCTGTACACACGCTTGATTCTCTTTCAGAGACATAGCAATCCATAGGTTTTAAGATACTTACTAGTCAGGTACATTCTTAGGCGTTTAATATGGGGTGTTGAGTCCATTTCGTTGAGCAAGGAGTAGCTCTTGTCTATTCCATATTTGGCTTAAGGAACTTTATCTGTGCTCATTTCAATCTCTGGTTTTATGCAGCACCCCAACTCACCTTTCCCCTTAAGCAAGCATAAGTTGGTTTTCTAAATTTGAGACCCTGTTCTGTTTTGTAATCCAGTTCCTGTGTAGCCAAGTTTACATTCCGTGTATTAGTGATATCTTATGATGTTTCTTTTTCTGTGTGACTTCTTTCAGTTAGAATCATCATACCTGAATGCACTCATTATGCTGCTACGGGCCTGATGACATAGATGTCATTGCTGAGTGATATTGCATTGTACGTAAGTACCACAACTTCTTCATCCATTTTTCACTTTCTGCGATATTGAACTTGTACCGTAAACGAGGTTCTTGTAAACAGAGCCGTCCCAAACTTTGGGGTGGCTGTGTCTTTTTGATTTTCATTACCCTAAGCTATAGGACCATAAGTGGAAGTGCCCTAGGCTCTGTTGCTTTGTTTTTTAGATGTTTCAGGAAACACCATACACTTCTCCCGAGTGGCTGTTGGCAATTTACATCCCGCCCATCAGCATAACAAGGCTCCCAGTTCTCCATGGCCTGTCCTGCCTTTCTGGATTTTACACTTTTTTCAGATGGCCCTTTTGACCGGGGGGAAGTGAGACTTCATTGTAGTGCAGATTTCCTTTGCAAGCTTGCTTGGTTGGCCAAAAAGGGCGTATGCGTTTTTTCCTGAATATATTCAGGAAAAAACGCATACGCCCTTTTTGGCCAAGTGCATCATTGTGGACGTTCTGCCTCTTTTCCTATGCTTTCAATGCAATTCCAGTCTACCTCCTGAAATCGGTTTCCTGCAATTCTGCCCCGCTTTCAAGTCCTCTTGACAGCCTTACTTCAGTATATTTTTGGACGATAGCTGTCATTAATAACTCTGCAGGTTTGTGAATTACAGTGCCCCTGAGCTCCTTTCTTCAACTCGCTTTCTTGTGAGCTGGCCGCAACACCGCAGGATTGCTTCAGGCCCTAATGTGGTTCCGGCACGGCACGCTGAGCCTTTGGTTAATTCCTCTTCCTGGTGGGAAATGAGAGTTAAATTTGCCCGTCCAGACACCTCCAGCTAGTCTCTCATTGGTTCTCCCTATTCCTGTTCATCTTCCGCAGAAATTGCAAACTGGGCCAAACAGGAGGTTAAAGGCACTGACTCTCCAAGTCGGGAGAGTGTTAGTAAAGTGTCTGGAATGTTGCACCCGAGTACCAGGGGACGAGAACGGAGACATATTTGAACACGTCTCCCGATCACACGGTTGATCATACTCTGGGTTCCACATGCATGTTTTAGCTGAAGGAAGAATCCCTTAAACCTGGAGAGTTGAGACCCGTGGAATGGGTACCGTGCAATATGACTTCAAAGGGTCTTCATTTGCTCACCGAACCTCTCCAATCCTATCACTGCTGCGTTTATGCCCCTGTACACACGCTTGATTCTCTTTCGGAGACATAGCAATCCATAGGTTTTAAGATACTTACTAGTCAGGTACATTCTTAGGCGTTTAATATGGGGTGTTGAGTCCATTTCGTTGAGCAAGGAGTAGCTCTTGTCTATTCCATATTTGGCTTAAGGAACTTTATCTGTGCTCATTTCAATCTCTGGTTTTATGCAGCACCCCAACTCACCTTTCCCCTTAAGCAAGCATAAGTTGGTTTTCTAAATTTGAGACCCTGTTCTGTTTTGTAATCCAGTTCCTGTGTAGCCAAGTTTACATTCCATGTATTAGTGATATCTTATGATGTTTCTTTTTCTGCGTGACTTATTTCAGGTAGAATCATCATACCTGAATCCACTCATTATGCTGCTACGGGCCTGATGACATAGATGTCATTGCTGAGTGATATTGCATTGTACGTAAGTACCACAACTTCTTCATCCATTTTTCACTTTCTGCGATATTGAACTTGTACCGTAAACGAGGTTCTTGTAAACAGAGCCGTCCCAAACTTTGGGGTGGCTGTGTCTTTTTGATTTTCATTTCCCTAAGCTATAGGACCATAAGTGGAAGTGCCCTAGGCTCTGTTGCTTTGTTTTTTAGATGTTTCAGGAAACACCATACACTTCTCCCCAGTGGCTGTTGGCAATTTACATCCCGCCCATCAGCATAACAAGGCTCCCAGTTCTCCATGGCCTGTCCTGCCTTTCTGGATTTTACACTTTTTTCAGATGGCCCTTTTGACCGGGGGGAAGTGAGACTTCATTGTAGTGCAGATTTCCTTTGCAAGCTTGCTTGGTTGGCCAAAAAGGGCGTATGCGTTTTTTCCTGAATATATTCAGGAAAAAACGCATACGCCCTTTTTGGCCAAGTGCATCATTGTGGACGTTCTGCCTCTTTTCCTATGCTTTCAATGCAATTCCAGTCTACCTCCTGAAATCGGTTTCCTGCAATTCTGCCCCGCTTTCAAGTCCTCTTGGCAGCCTTACTTCAGTATATTTTTGGACGATAGCTGTCATTAATAACTCTGCAGGTTTGTGAATTACAGTGCCCCTGAGCTCCTTTCTTCAACTCGCTTTCTTGTGAGCTGGCCGCAACACCGCAGGATTGCTTCAGGCCCTAATGTGGTTCCGGCACGGCACGCTGAGCCTTTGGTTAATTCCTCTTCCTGGTGGGAAATGAGAGTTAAATTTGCCCGTCCAGACACCTCCAGCTAGTCTCTCATTGGTTCTCCCTATTCCTGTTCATCTTCCGCAGAAATTGCAAACTGGGCCAAACAGGAGGTTAAAGGCACTGACTCTCCAAGTCGGGAGAGTGTTAGTAAAGCGTCTGGAATGTTGCACCCGAGTACCAGGGGACGAGAACGGAGACATATTTGAACACGTCTCCCGATCACACGGTTGATCATACTCTGGGTTCCACATGTATGTTTTAGCTGAAGGAAGAATCCCTTAAAACTGGAGAGTTGAGACCCGTGGAATGGGTACCATGCAATATGACTTCAAAGGGTCTTCATTTGCTCACCGAACCTCTCCAATCCTATCACTGCTGCGTTTATGCCCCTGTACACACGCTTGATTCTCTTTCGGAGACATAGCAATCCATAGGTTTTAAGATACTTACTAGTCAGGTACATTCTTAGGCGTTTAATATGGGGTGTTGAGTCCATTTCGTTGAGCAAGGAGTAGCTCTTGTCTATTCCATATTTGGCTTAAGGAACTTTATCTGTGCTCATTTCAATCTCTGGTTTTATGCAGCACCCCAACTCACCTTTCCCCTTAAGCAAGCATAAGTTGGTTTTCTAAATTTGAGACCCTGTTCTGTTTTGTAATCCAGTTCCTGTGTAGCCAAGTTTACATTCCGTGTATTAGTGATATCTTATGATGTTTCTTTTTCTGTGTGACTTCTTTCAGTTAGAATCATAATACCTGAATCCACTCATTATGCTGCTACGGGCCTGATGACATAGATGTCATTGCTGAGTGATATTGCATTGTACGTAAGTACCACAACTTCTTCATCCATTTTTCACTTTCTGCGATATTGAACTTGTACCGTAAACGAGGTTCTTGTAAACAGAGCCGTCCCAAACTTTGGGGTGGCTGTGTCTTTTTGATTTTCATTTCCCTAAGCTATTGGACCATAAGTGGAAGTGCCCTAGGCTCTGTTGCTTTGTTTTTTAGATGTTTCAGGAAACACCATACACTTCTCCCGAGTGGCTGTTGGCAATTTACATCCAGCCCATCAGCATAACAAGGCTCCCAGTTCTCCATGGCCTGTCCTGCCTTTCTGGATTTTACACTTTTTTCAGATGGCCCTTTTGACCGGGGGGAAGTGAGACTTCATTGTAGTGCAGATTTCCTTTGCAAGCTTGCTTGGTTGGCCAAAAAGGGCGTATGCGTTTTTTCCTGAATATATTCAGGAAAAAACGCATACGCCCTTTTTGGCCAAGTGCATCATTGTGGACGTTCTGCCTCTTTTCCTATGCTTTCAATGCAATTCCAGTCTACCTCCTGAAATCGGTTTCCTGCAATTCTGCCCCGCTTTCAAGTCCTCTTGGCAGCCTTACTTCAGTATATTTTTGGACGATAGCTGTCATTAATAACTCTGCAGGTTTGTGAATTACAGTGCCCCTGAGCTCCTTTCTTCAACTCGCTTTCTTGTGAGCTGGCCGCAACACCGCAGGATTGCTTCAGGCCCTAATGTGGTTCCGGCACGGCACGCTGAGCCTTTGGTTAATTCCTCTTCCTGGTGGGAAATGAGAGTTAAATTTGCCCGTCCAGACACCTCCAGCTAGTCTCTCATTGGTTCTCCCTATTCCTGTTCATCTTCCGCAGAAATTGCAAACTGGGCCAAACAGGAGGTTAAAGGCACTGACTCTCCAAGTCGGGAGAGTGTTAGTAAAGCGTCTGGAATGTTGCACCCGAGTACCAGGGGACGAGAACGGAGACATATTTGAACACGTCTCCCGATCACACGGTTGATCATACTCTGGGTTCCAAATGTATGTTTTAGCTGAAGGAAGAATCCCTTAAACCTGGAGAGTTGAGACCCGTGGAATGGGTACCATGCAATATGACTTCAAAGGGTCTTCATTTGCTCACCGAACCTCTCCAATCCTATCACTGCTGCGTTTATGCCCCTGTACACACGCTTGATTCTCTTTCGGAGACATAGCAATCCATAGGTTTTAAGATACTTACTAGTCAGGTACATTCTTAGGCGTTTAATATGGGGTGTTGAGTCCATTTCGTTGAGCAAGGAGTAGCTCTTGTCTATTCCATATTTGGCTTAAGGAACTTTATCTGTGCTCATTTCAATCTCTGGTTTTATGCAGCACCCCAACTCACCTTTCCCCTTAAGCAAGCATAAGTTGGTTTTCTAAATTTGAGACCCTGTTCTGTTTTGTAATCCAGTTCCTGTGTAGCCAAGTTTACATTCCGTGTATTAGTGATATCTTATGATGTTTCTTTTTCTGTGTGACTTCTTTCAGTTAGAATCATCATACCTGAATGCACTCATTATGCTGCTACGGGCCTGATGACATAGATGTCATTGCTGAGTGATATTGCATTGTACGTAAGTACCACAACTTCTTCATCCATTTTTCACTTTCTGCGATATTGAACTTGTACCGTAAACGAGGTTCTTGTAAACAGAGCCGTCCCAAACTTTGGGGTGGCTGTGTCTTTTTGATTTTCATTACCCTAAGCTATAGGACCATAAGTGGAAGTGCCCTAGGCTCTGTTGCTTTGTTTTTTAGATGTTTCAGGAAACACCATACACTTCTCCCGAGTGGCTGTTGGCAATTTACATCCCGCCCATCAGCATAACAAGGCTCCCAGTTCTCCATGGCCTGTCCTGCCTTTCTGGATTTTACACTTTTTTCAGATGGCCCTTTTGACCGGGGGGAAGTGAGACTTCATTGTAGTGCAGATTTCCTTTGCAAGCTTGCTTGGTTGGCCAAAAAGGGCGTATGCGTTTTTTCCTGAATATATTCAGGAAAAAACGCATACGCCCTTTTTGGCCAAGTGCATCATTGTGGACGTTCTGCCTCTTTTCCTATGCTTTCAATGCAATTCCAGTCTACCTCCTGAAATCGGTTTCCTGCAATTCTGCCCCGCTTTCAAGTCCTCTTGGCAGCCTTACTTCAGTATATTTTTGGACGATAGCTGTCATTAATAACTCTGCAGGTTTGTGAATTACAGTGCCCCTGAGCTCCTTTCTTCAACTCGCTTTCTTGTGAGCTGGCCGCAACACCGCAGGATTGCTTCAGGCCCTAATGTGGTTCCGGCACGGCACGCTGAG
This sequence comes from Globicephala melas, assembly GCF_963455315.2. Taxonomy (NCBI): domain Eukaryota; kingdom Metazoa; phylum Chordata; class Mammalia; order Artiodactyla; family Delphinidae; genus Globicephala; species Globicephala melas. The sequence continues at coordinate 260,506 of NW_027207431.1, read as the reverse complement.
CCTTTGGTTAATTCCTCTTCCTGGTGGGAAATGAGAGTTAAATTTGCCCGTCCAGACACCTCCAGCTAGTCTCTCATTGGTTCTCCCTATTCCTGTTCATCTTCCGCAGAAATTGCAAACTGGGCCAAACAGGAGGTTAAAGGCACTGACTCTCCAAGTCGGGAGAGTGTTAGTAAAGTGTCTGGAATGTTGCACCCGAGTACCAGGGGACGAGAACGGAGACATATTTGAACACGTCTCCCGATCACACGGTTGATCATACTCTGGGTTCCACATGCATGTTTTAGCTGAAGGAAGAATCCCTTAAACCTGGAGAGTTGAGACCCGTGGAATGGGTACCGTGCAATATGACTTCAAAGGGTCTTCATTTGCTCACCGAACCTCTCCAATCCTATCACTGCTGCGTTTATGCCCCTGTACACACGCTTGATTCTCTTTCGGAGACATAGCAATCCATAGGTTTTAAGATACTTACTAGTCAGGTACATTCTTAGGCGTTTAATATGGGGTGTTGAGTCCATTTCGTTGAGCAAGGAGTAGCTCTTGTCTATTCCATATTTGGCTTAAGGAACTTTATCTGTGCTCATTTCAATCTCTGGTTTTATGCAGCACCCCAACTCACCTTTCCCCTTAAGCAAGCATAAGTTGGTTTTCTAAATTTGAGACCCTGTTCTGTTTTGTAATCCAGTTCCTGTGTAGCCAAGTTTACATTCCATGTATTAGTGATATCTTATGATGTTTCTTTTTCTGCGTGACTTATTTCAGGTAGAATCATCATACCTGAATCCACTCATTATGCTGCTACGGGCCTGATGACATAGATGTCATTGCTGAGTGATATTGCATTGTACGTAAGTACCACAACTTCTTCATCCATTTTTCACTTTCTGCGATATTGAACTTGTACCGTAAACGAGGTTCTTGTAAACAGAGCCGTCCCAAACTTTGGGGTGGCTGTGTCTTTTTGATTTTCATTTCCCTAAGCTATAGGACCATAAGTGGAAGTGCCCTAGGCTCTGTTGCTTTGTTTTTTAGATGTTTCAGGAAACACCATACACTTCTCCCCAGTGGCTGTTGGCAATTTACATCCCGCCCATCAGCATAACAAGGCTCCCAGTTCTCCATGGCCTGTCCTGCCTTTCTGGATTTTACACTTTTTTCAGATGGCCCTTTTGACCGGGGGGAAGTGAGACTTCATTGTAGTGCAGATTTCCTTTGCAAGCTTGCTTGGTTGGCCAAAAAGGGCGTATGCGTTTTTTCCTGAATATATTCAGGAAAAAACGCATACGCCCTTTTTGGCCAAGTGCATCATTGTGGACGTTCTGCCTCTTTTCCTATGCTTTCAATGCAATTCCAGTCTACCTCCTGAAATCGGTTTCCTGCAATTCTGCCCCGCTTTCAAGTCCTCTTGGCAGCCTTACTTCAGTATATTTTTGGACGATAGCTGTCATTAATAACTCTGCAGGTTTGTGAATTACAGTGCCCCTGAGCTCCTTTCTTCAACTCGCTTTCTTGTGAGCTGGCCGCAACACCGCAGGATTGCTTCAGGCCCTAATGTGGTTCCGGCACGGCACGCTGAGCCTTTGGTTAATTCCTCTTCCTGGTGGGAAATGAGAGTTAAATTTGCCCGTCCAGACACCTCCAGCTAGTCTCTCATTGGTTCTCCCTATTCCTGTTCATCTTCCGCAGAAATTGCAAACTGGGCCAAACAGGAGGTTAAAGGCACTGACTCTCCAAGTCGGGAGAGTGTTAGTAAAGCGTCTGGAATGTTGCACCCGAGTACCAGGGGACGAGAACGGAGACATATTTGAACACGTCTCCCGATCACACGGTTGATCATACTCTGGGTTCCACATGTATGTTTTAGCTGAAGGAAGAATCCCTTAAACCTGGAGAGTTGAGACCCGTGGAATGGGTACCATGCAATATGACTTCAAAGGGTCTTCATTTGCTCACCGAACCTCTCCAATCCTATCACTGCTGCGTTTATGCCCCTGTACACACGCTTGATTCTCTTTCGGAGACATAGCAATCCATAGGTTTTAAGATACTTACTAGTCAGGTACATTCTTAGGCGTTTAATATGGGGTGTTGAGTCCATTTCGTTGAGCAAGGAGTAGCTCTTGTCTATTCCATATTTGGCTTAAGGAACTTTATCTGTGCTCATTTCAATCTCTGGTTTTATGCAGCACCCCAACTCACCTTTCCCCTTAAGCAAGCATAAGTTGGTTTTCTAAATTTGAGACCCTGTTCTGTTTTGTAATCCAGTTCCTGTGTAGCCAAGTTTACATTCCGTGTATTAGTGATATCTTATGATGTTTCTTTTTCTGTGTGACTTCTTTCAGTTAGAATCATAATACCTGAATCCACTCATTATGCTGCTACGGGCCTGATGACATAGATGTCATTGCTGAGTGATATTGCATTGTACGTAAGTACCACAACTTCTTGATCCATTTTTCACTTTCTGCGATATTGAACTTGTACCGTAAACGAGGTTCTTGTAAACAGAGCCGTCCCAAACTTTGGGGTGGCTGTGTCTTTTTGATTTTCATTTCCCTAAGCTATTGGACCATAAGTGGAAGTGCCCTAGGCTCTGTTGCTTTGTTTTTTAGATGTTTCAGGAAACACCATACACTTCTCCCGAGTGGCTGTTGGCAATTTACATCCAGCCCATCAGCATAACAAGGCTCCCAGTTCTCCATGGCCTGTCCTGCCTTTCTGGATTTTACACTTTTTTCAGATGGCCCTTTTGACCGGGGGGAAGTGAGACTTCATTGTAGTGCAGATTTCCTTTGCAAGCTTGCTTGGTTGGCCAAAAAGGGCGTATGCGTTTTTTCCTGAATATATTCAGGAAAAAACGCATACGCCCTTTTTGGCCAAGTGCATCATTGTGGACGTTCTGCCTCTTTTCCTATGCTTTCAATGCAATTCCAGTCTACCTCCTGAAATCGGTTTCCTGCAATTCTGCCCCGCTTTCAAGTCCTCTTGGCAGCCTTACTTCAGTATATTTTTGGACGATAGCTGTCATTAATAACTCTGCAGGTTTGTGAATTACAGTGCCCCTGAGCTCCTTTCTTCAACTCGCTTTCTTGTGAGCTGGCCGCAACACCGCAGGATTGCTTCAGGCCCTAATGTGGTTCCGGCACGGCACGCTGAGCCTTTGGTTAATTCCTCTTCCTGGTGGGAAATGAGAGTTAAATTTGCCCGTCCAGACACCTCCAGCTAGTCTCTCATTGGTTCTCCCTATTCCTGTTCATCTTCCGCAGAAATTGCAAACTGGGCCAAACAGGAGGTTAAAGGCACTGACTCTCCAAGTCGGGAGAGTGTTAGTAAAGCGTCTGGAATGTTGCACCCGAGTACCAGGGGACGAGAACGGAGACATATTTGAACACGTCTCCCGATCACACGGTTGATCATACTCTGGGTTCCAAATGTATGTTTTAGCTGAAGGAAGAATCCCTTAAACCTGGAGAGTTGAGACCCGTGGAATGGGTACCATGCAATATGACTTCAAAGGGTCTTCATTTGCTCACCGAACCTCTCCAATCCTATCACTGCTGCGTTTATGCCCCTGTACACACGCTTGATTCTCTTTCGGAGACATAGCAATCCATAGGTTTTAAGATACTTACTAGTCAGGTACATTCTTAGGCGTTTAATATGGGGTGTTGAGTCCATTTCGTTGAGCAAGGAGTAGCTCTTGTCTATTCCATATTTGGCTTAAGGAACTTTATCTGTGCTCATTTCAATCTCTGGTTTTATGCAGCACCCCAACTCACCTTTCCCCTTAAGCAAGCATAAGTTGGTTTTCTAAATTTGAGACCCTGTTCTGTTTTGTAATCCAGTTCCTGTGTAGCCAAGTTTACATTCCGTGTATTAGTGATATCTTATGATGTTTCTTTTTCTGTGTGACTTCTTTCAGTTAGAATCATAATACCTGAATCCACTCATTATGCTGCTACGGGCCTGATGACATAGATGTCATTGCTGAGTGATATTGCATTGTACGTAAGTACCACAACTTCTTCATCCATTTTTCACTTTCTGCGATATTGAACTTGTACCGTAAACGAGGTTCTTGTAAACAGAGCCGTCCCAAACTTTGGGGTGGCTGTGTCTTTTTGATTTTCATTTCCCTAAGCTATTGGACCATAAGTGGAAGTGCCCTAGGCTCTGTTGCTTTGTTTTTTAGATGTTTCAGGAAACACCATACACTTCTCCCGAGTGGCTGTTAGCAATTTACATCCCGCCCATCAGCATAACAAGGCTCCCAGTTCTCCATGGCCTGTCCTGCCTTTCTGGATTTTACACTTTTTTCAGATGGCCCTTTTGACCGGGGGGAAGTGAGACTTCATTGTAGTGCAGATTTCCTTTGCAAGCTTGCTTGGTTGGCCAAAAAGGGCGTATGCGTTTTTTCCTGAATATATTCAGGAAAAAACGCATACGCCCTTTTTGGCCAAGTGCATCATTGTGGACGTTCTGCCTCTTTTCCTATGCTTTCAATGCAATTCCAGTCTACCTCCTGAAATCGGTTTCCTGCAATTCTGCCCCGCTTTCAAGTCCTCTTGGCAGCCTTACTTCAGTATATTTTTGGACGATAGCTGTCATTTATAACTCTGCAGGTTTGTGAATTACAGTGCCCCTGAGCTCCTTTCTTCAACTCGCTTTCTTGTGAGCTGGCCGCAACACCACAGGATTGCTTCAGGCCCTAATCTGGTTCCGGCACGGCACACTGAGCCTTTGGTTAATTCCTCTTCCTGGTGGGAAATGAGAGTTAAATTTGCCCGTCCAGACACCTCCAGCTAGTCTCTCATTGGTTCTCCCTATTCCTGTTCATCTTCCGCAGAAATTGCAAACTGGGCCAAACAAGAGGTTAAAGGCACTGACTCTTCAAGTCGGGAGAGTGTTAGTAAAGTGTCTGGAATGTTGCACCCGAGTACCAGGGGACGAGAACGGAGACATATTTGAACACGTCTCCCGATCACACGGTTGATCATACTCTGGGTTCCACATGCATGTTTTAGCTGAAGGAAGAATCCCTTAAACCTGGAGAGTTGAGACCCGTGGAATGGGTACCGTGCAATATGACTTCAAAGGGTCTTCATTTGCTCACCGAACCTCTCCAATCCTATCACTGCTGCGTTTATGCCCCTGTACACACGCTTGATTCTCTTTCGGAGACATAGCAATCCATAGGTTTTAAGATACTTACTAGTCAGGTACATTCTTAGGCGTTCAATATGGGGTGTTGAGTCCATTTCGTTGAGCAAGGAGTAGCTCTTGTCTATTCCATATTTGGCTTAAGGAACTTTATCTGTGCTCATTTCAATCTCTGGTTTTATGCAGCACCCCAACTCACCTTTCCCCTTAAGCAAGCATAAGTTGGTTTTCTAAATTTGAGACCCTGTTCTGTTTTGTAATCCAGTTCCTGTGTAGCCAAGTTTACATTCCGTGTATTAGTGATATCTTATGATGTTTCTTTTTCTGTGTGACTTCTTTCAGTTAGAATCATCATACCTGAATGCACTCATTATGCTGCTACGGGCCTGATGGCATAGATGTCATTGCTGAGTGATATTGCATTGTACGTAAGTACCACAACTTCTTCATCCATTTTTCACTTTCTGCGATATTGAACTTGTACCGTAAACGAGGTTCTTGTAAACAGAGCCGTCCCAAACTTTGGGGTGGCTGTGTCTTTTTGATTTTCATTTCCCTAAGCTATAGGACCATAAGTGGAAGTGCCCTAGGCTCTGTTGCTTTGTTTTTTAGATGTTTCAGGAAACACCATACACTTCTCCCGAGTGGCTGTTGGCAATTTACATCCCGCCCATCAGCATAACAAGGCTCCCAGTTCTCCATGGCCTGTCCTGCCTTTCTGGATTTTACACTTTTTTCAGATGGCCCTTTTGACCGGGGGGAAGTGAGACTTCATTGTAGTGCAGATTTCCTTTGCAAGCTTGCTTGGTTGGCCAAAAAGGGCGTATGCGTTTTTTCCTGAATATATTCAGGAAAAAACGCATACGCCCTTTTTGGCCAAGTGCATCATTGTGGACGTTCTGCCTCTTTTCCTATGCTTTCAATGCAATTCCAGTCTACCTCCTGAAATCGGTTTCCTGCAATTCTGCCCCGCTTTCAAGTCCTCTTGGCAGCCTTACTTCAGTATATTTTTGGACGATAGCTGTCATTTATAACTCTGCAGGTTTGTGAATTACAGTGCCCCTGAGCTCCTTTCTTCAACTCGCTTTCTTGTGAGCTGGCCGCAACACCACAGGATTGCTTCAGGCCCTAATCTGGTTCCGGCACGGCACACTGAGCCTTTGGTTAATTCCTCTTCCTGGTGGGAAATGAGAGTTAAATTTGCCCGTCCAGACACCTCCAGCTAGTCTCTCATTGGTTCTCCCTATTCCTGTTCATCTTCCGCAGAAATTGCAAACTGGGCCAAACAAGAGGTTAAAGGCACTGACTCTTCAAGTCGGGAGAGTGTTAGTAAAGTGTCTGGAATGTTGCACCCGAGTACCAGGGGACGAGAACGGAGACATATTTGAACACGTCTCCCGATCACACGGTTGATCATACTCTGGGTTCCACATGCATGTTTTAGCTGAAGGAAGAATCCCTTAAACCTGGAGAGTTGAGACCCGTGGAATGGGTACCGTGCAATATGACTTCAAAGGGTCTTCATTTGCTCACCGAACCTCTCCAATCCTATCACTGCTGCGTTTATGCCCCTGTACACACGCTTGATTCTCTTTCGGAGACATAGCAATCCATAGGTTTTAAGATACTTACTAGTCAGGTACATTCTTAGGCGTTCAATATGGGGTGTTGAGTCCATTTCGTTGAGCAAGGAGTAGCTCTTGTCTATTCCATATTTGGCTTAAGGAACTTTATCTGTGCTCATTTCAATCTCTGGTTTTATGCAGCACCCCAACTCACCTTTCCCCTTAAGCAAGCATAAGTTGGTTTTCTAAATTTGAGACCCTGTTCTGTTTTGTAATCCAGTTCCTGTGTAGCCAAGTTTACATTCCGTGTATTAGTGATATCTTATGATGTTTCTTTTTCTGTGTGACTTCTTTCAGTTAGAATCATCATACCTGAATGCACTCATTATGCTGCTACGGGCCTGATGGCATAGATGTCATTGCTGAGTGATATTGCATTGTACGTAAGTACCACAACTTCTTCATCCATTTTTCACTTTCTGCGATATTGAACTTGTACCGTAAACGAGGTTCTTGTAAACAGAGCCGTCCCAAACTTTGGGGTGGCTGTGTCTTTTTGATTTTCATTTCCCTAAGCTATAGGACCATAAGTGGAAGTGCCCTAGGCTCTGTTGCTTTGTTTTTTAGATGTTTCAGGAAACACCATACACTTCTCCCGAGTGGCTGTTGGCAATTTACATCCCGCCCATCAGCATAACAAGGCTCCCAGTTCTCCATGGCCTGTCCTGCCTTTCTGGATTTTACACTTTTTTCAGATGGCCCTTTTGACCGGGGGGAAGTGAGACTTCATTGTAGTGCAGATTTCCTTTGCAAGCTTGCTTGGTTGGCCAAAAAGGGCGTATGCGTTTTTTCCTGAATATATTCAGGAAAAAACGCATACGCCCTTTTTGGCCAAGTGCATCATTGTGGACGTTCTGCCTCTTTTCCTATGCTTTCAATGCAATTCCAGTCTACCTCCTGAAATCGGTTTCCTGCAATTCTGCCCCGCTTTCAAGTCCTCTTGGCAGCCTTACTTCAGTATATTTTTGGACGATAGCTGTCATTTATAACTCTGCAGGTTTGTGAATTACAGTGCCCCTGAGCTCCTTTCTTCAACTCGCTTTCTTGTGAGCTGGCCGCAACACCACAGGATTGCTTCAGGCCCTAATCTGGTTCCGGCACGGCACACTGAGCCTTTGGTTAATTCCTCTTCCTGGTGGGAAATGAGAGTTAAATTTGCCCGTCCAGACACCTCCAGCTAGTCTCTCATTGGTTCTCCCTATTCCTGTTCATCTTCCGCAGAAATTGCAAACTGGGCCAAACAAGAGGTTAAAGGCACTGACTCTTCAAGTCGGGAGAGTGTTAGTAAAGTGTCTGGAATGTTGCACCCGAGTACCAGGGGACGAGAACGGAGACATATTTGAACACGTCTCCCGATCACACGGTTGATCATACTCTGGGTTCCACATGCATGTTTTAGCTGAAGGAAGAATCCCTTAAACCTGGAGAGTTGAGACCCGTGGAATGGGTACCGTGCAATATGACTTCAAAGGGTCTTCATTTGCTCACCGAACCTCTCCAATCCTATCACTGCTGCGTTTATGCCCCTGTACACACGCTTGATTCTCTTTCGGAGACATAGCAATCCATAGGTTTTAAGATACTTACTAGTCAGGTACATTCTTAGGCGTTCAATATGGGGTGTTGAGTCCATTTCGTTGAGCAAGGAGTAGCTCTTGTCTATTCCATATTTGGCTTAAGGAACTTTATCTGTGCTCATTTCAATCTCTGGTTTTATGCAGCACCCCAACTCACCTTTCCCCTTAAGCAAGCATAAGTTGGTTTTCTAAATTTGAGACCCTGTTCTGTTTTGTAATCCAGTTCCTGTGTAGCCAAGTTTACATTCCGTGTATTAGTGATATCTTATGATGTTTCTTTTTCTGTGTGACTTCTTTCAGTTAGAATCATCATACCTGAATGCACTCATTATGCTGCTACGGGCCTGATGGCATAGATGTCATTGCTGAGTGATATTGCATTGTACGTAAGTACCACAACTTCTTCATCCATTTTTCACTTTCTGCGATATTGAACTTGTACCGTAAACGAGGTTCTTGTAAACAGAGCCGTCCCAAACTTTGGGGTGGCTGTGTCTTTTTGATTTTCATTTCCCTAAGCTATAGGACCATAAGTGGAAGTGCCCTAGGCTCTGTTGCTTTGTTTTTTAGATGTTTCAGGAAACACCATACACTTCTCCCGAGTGGCTGTTGGCAATTTACATCCCGCCCATCAGCATAACAAGGCTCCCAGTTCTCCATGGCCTGTCCTGCCTTTCTGGATTTTACACTTTTTTCAGATGGCCCTTTTGACCGGGGGGAAGTGAGACTTCATTGTAGTGCAGATTTCCTTTGCAAGCTTGCTTGGTTGGCCAAAAAGGGCGTATGCGTTTTTTCCTGAATATATTCAGGAAAAAACGCATACGCCCTTTTTGGCCAAGTGCATCATTGTGGACGTTCTGCCTCTTTTCCTATGCTTTCAATGCAATTCCAGTCTACCTCCTGAAATCGGTTTCCTGCAATTCTGCCCCGCTTTCAAGTCCTCTTGGCAGCCTTACTTCAGTATATTTTTGGACGATAGCTGTCATTAATAACTCTGCAGGTTTGTGAATTACAGTGCCCCTGAGCTCCTTTCTTCAACTCGCTTTCTTGTGAGCTGGCCGCAACACCGCAGGATTGCTTCAGGCCCTAATGTGGTTCCGGCACGGCACGCTGAGCCTTTGGTTAATTCCTCTTCCTGGTGGGAAATGAGAGTTAAATTTGCCCGTCCAGACACCTCCAGCTAGTCTCTCATTGGTTCTCCCTATTCCTGTTCATCTTCCGCAGAAATTGCAAACTGGGCCAAACAGGAGGTTAAAGGCACTGACTCTCCAAGTCGGGAGAGTGTTAGTAAAGCGTCTGGAATGTTGCACCCGAGTACCAGGGGACGAGAACGGAGACATATTTGAACACGTCTCCCGATCACACGGTTGATCATACTCTGGGTTCCACATGCATGTTTTAGCTGAAGGAAGAATCCCTTAAACCTGGAGAGTTGAGACCCGTGGAATGGGTACCATGCAATATGACTTCAAAGGGTCTTCATTTGCTCACCGAAACTCTCCAATCCTATCACTGCTGCGTTTATGCCCCTGTACACACGCTTGATTCTCTTTCGGAGACATAGCAATCCATAGGTTTTAAGATACTTACTAGTCAGGTACATTCTTAGGCGTTCAATATGGGGTGTTGAGTCCATTTCGTTGAGCAAGGAGTAGCTCTTGTCTATTCCATATTTGGCTTAAGGAACTTTATCTGTGCTCATTTCAATCTCTGGTTTTATGCAGCACCCCAACTCACCTTTCCCCTTAAGCAAGCATAAGTTGGTTTTCTAAATTTGAGACCCTGTTCTGTTTTGTAATCCAGTTCCTGTGTAGCCAAGTTTACATTCCATGTATTAGTGATATCTTATGATGTTTCTTTTTCTGTGTGACTTCTTTCAGTTAGAATCATCATACCTGAATGCACTCATTATGCTGCTACGGGCCTGATGACATAGATGTCATTGCTGAGTGATATTGCATTGTACGTAAGTACCACAACTTCTTCATCCATTTTTCACTTTCTGCGATATTGAACTTGTACCGTAAACGAGGTTCTTGTAAACAGAGCCGTCCCAAACTTTGGGGTGGCTGTGTCTTTTTGATTTTCATTTCCCTAAGCTATAGGACCATAAGTGGAAGTGCCCTAGGCTCTGTTGCTTTGTTTTTTAGATGTTTCAGGAAACACCATACACTTCTCCCGATTGGCTGTTGGCAATTTACATCCCGCCCATCAGCATAACAAGGCTCCCAGTTCTCCATGGCCTGTCCTGCCTTTCTGGATTTTACACTTTTTTCAGATGGCCCTTTTGACCGGGGGGAAGTGAGACTTCATTGTAGTGCAGATTTCCTTTGCAAGCTTGCTTGGTTGGCCAAAAAGGGCGTATGCGTTTTTTCCTGAATATATTCAGGAAAAAACGCATACGCCCTTTTTGGCCAAGTGCATAATTGTGGACGTTCTGCCTCTTTTCCTATGCTTTCAATGCAATTCCAGTCTACCTCCTGAAATCGGTTTCCTGCAATTCTGCCCCGCTTTCAAGTCCTCTTGGCAGCCTTACTTCAGTATATTTTTGGACGATAGCTGTCATTTATAACTCTGCAGGTTTGTGAATTACAGTGCCCCTGAGCTCCTTTCTTCAACTCGCTTTCTTGTGAGCTGGCCGCAACACCGCAGGATTGCTTCAGGCCCTAATGTGGTTCCGGCACGGCACGCTGAGCCTTTGGTTAATTCCTCTTCCTGGTGGGAAATGAGAGTTAAATTTGCCCGTCCAGACGCCTCCAGCTAGTCTCTCATTGGTTCTCCCTATTCCTGTTCATCTTCCGCAGAAATTGCAAACTGGGCCAAACAGGAGGTTAAAGGCACTGACTCTCCAAGTCGGGAGAGTGTTAGTAAAGCGTCTGGAATGTTGCACCCGAGTACCAGGGGATGAGAACGGAGACATATTTGAACACGTCTCCCGATCACACGGTTGATCATACTCTGGGTTCCACATGCATGTTTTAGCTGAAGGAATAATCCTCTAAACCTGGAGAGTTGAGACCCGTGGAATGGGTACCGTGCAATATGACTTCAAAGGGTCTTCATTTGCTCACCGAACCTCTCCAATCCTATCACTGCTGCGTTTATGCCCCTGTACACATGCTTGATTCTCTTTCGGAGACATAGCAATCCATAGGTTTTAAGATACTTACTAGTCAGGTACATTCTTAGGCGTTTAATATGGGGTGTTGAGTCCATTTCGTTGAGCAAGGAGTAGCTTTTGTCTATTCCATATTTGGCTTAAGGAACTTTATCTGTGCTCATATCAATCTCTGGTTTTATGCAGCACCCCAACTCACCTTTCCCCTTAAGCAAGCATAAGTTGGTTTTCTAAATTTGAGACCCTGTTCTGTTTTGTAATCCAGTTCCTGTGTAGCCAAGTTTACATTCCGTGTATTAGTGATAGCTTATGATGTTCCTTTTTCTGCGTGACTTATTTCAGTTAGAATCATCATACCTGAATCCACTCATTATGCTGCTACGGACCTGATGACATAGATGTCATTGCTGAGTGATATTGCATTGTACGTAAGTACCACAACTTCTTCATCCATTTTTCACTTTCTGCGATATTGAACTTGTACCGTAAACGAGGTTCTTGTAAACAGAGCCGTCCCAAACATTGGGGTGACTGTGTCTTTTTGATTTTCATTTCCCTAAGCTATAGGACCATAAGTGGAAGTGCCCTAGGCTCTGTTGCTCTGTTTTTTATATGTTTCAGGAAACACCATACACTTCTCCCGAGTGGCTGTTGGCAATTTACATCCTGCCCATCAGCATAACAAGGCTCCCAGTTCTCCATGGCCTGTCCTGCCTTTCTGGATTTTACACTTTTTTCAGATGGCCCTTTTGACCGGGGGGAAGTGAGACTTCATTGTAGCGCAGATTTCCTTTGCAAGCTTGCTTGGTTGGCCAAAAAGGGCGTATGCGTTTTTTCCTGAATATATTCAGGAAAAACACATACGCCCTTTTTGGCCAAGTGCATCATTGTGGACGTTCTGCCTCTTTTCCTATGCTTTCAATGCAATTCCAGTCTACCTCCTGAAATCGGTTTCCTGCAATTCGGCCCCGCTTTCAAGTCCTCTTGGCAGCCTTACTTCAGTATATTTTTGGACGATAGCTGTCATTTATAACTCTGCAGATTTGTGAATTACAGTGCCCCTGAGCTCCTTTCTTAAACTCGCTTTCTTGTGAGCTGGCCGCAACACCGCAGGATTGCTTCAGGCCCTAATGTGGTTCCGGTATGGCACGCTGAGCCTTTGGTTAATTCCTCTTCCTGGTGGGAAATGAGAGTTAAATTTGCCCGTCCAGACACCTCCAGCTAGTCTCTCATTGGTTCTCCCTATTCCTGTTCATCTTCCGCAGAAATTGCAAACTGGGCCAAACAGGAGGTTAAAGGCACTGACTCTCCAAGTCGGGAGAGTGTTAGTAAAGCGTCTGGAATGTTGCACCCGAGTACCAGGGGACGAGAACGGAGACATATTTGACCACGTCTCCCGATCACACGGTTGATCATACTCTGGGTTCCACATGCATGTTTTAGCTGAAGGAAGAATCCCTTAAACCTGGAGAGTTGAGACCCGTGGAATGGGTACCATGCAATATGACTTCAAAGGGTCTTCATTTGCTCACCGAACCTCTCCAATCCTATCACTGCTGCGTTTATGCCCCTGTACACACGCTTGATTCTCTTTCGGAGACATAGCAATCCATAGGTTTTAAGATACTTACTAGTCAGGTACATTCTTAGGCGTTCAATATGGGGTGTTGAGTCCATTTCGTTGAGCAAGGAGTAGCTCTTGTCTATTCCATATTTGGCTTAAGGAACTTTATCTGTGCTCATTTCAATCTCTGGTTTTATGCAGCACCCCAACTCACCTTTCCCCTTAAGCAAGCATAAGTTGGTTTTCTAAATTTGAGACCCTGTTCTGTTTTGTAATCCAGTTCCTGTGTAGCCAAGTTTACATTCCGTGTATTAGTGATATCTTATGATGTTTCTTTTTCTGTGTGACTTCTTTCAGTTAGAATCATCATACCTGAATGCACTCATTATGCTGCTACGGGCCTGATGACATAGATGTCATTGCTGAGTGATATTGCATTGTACGTAAGTACCACAACTTCTTCATCCATTTTTCACTTTCTGCGATATTGAACTTGTACCGTAAACGAGGTTCTTGTAAACAGAGCCATCCCAAACTTTGGGGTGGCTGTGTCTTTTTGATTTTCATTTCCCTAAGCTATAGGACCATAAGTGGAAGTGCCCTAGGCTCTGTTGCTTTGTTTTTTAGATGTTTCAGGAAACACCATACACTTCTCCCGAGTGGCTGTTGGCAATTTACATCCCGCCCATCAGCATAACAAGGCTCCCAGTTCTCCATGGCCTGTCCTGCCTTTCTGGATTTTACACTTTTTTCAGATGGCCCTTTTGACCGGGGGAAGTGAGACTTCATTGTAGTGCAGATTTCCTTTGCAAGCTTGCTTGGTTGGGCAAAAAGGGCGTATGCGTTTTTTCCTGAATATATTCAGGAAAAAACGCATACGCCCTTTTTGGCCAAGTGCATCATTGTGGACGTTCTGCCTCTTTTCCTATGCTTTCAATGCAATTCCAGTCTACCTCCTGAAATCGGTTTCCTGCAATTCTGCCCCGCTTTCAAGTCCTCTTGGCAGCCTTACTTCAGTATATTTTTGGACGATAGCTGTCATTAATAACTCTGCAGGTTTGTGAATTACAGTGCCCCTGAGCTCCTTTCTTCAACTCGCTTTCTTGTGAGCTGGCCGCAACACCGCAGGATTGCTTCAGGCCCTAATGTGGTTCCGGCACGGCACGCTGAGCCTTTGGTTAATTCCTCTTCCTGGTGGGAAATGAGAGTTAAATTTGCCCGTCCAGACACCTCCAGCTAGTCTCTCATTGGTTCTCCCTATTCCTGTTCATCTTCCGTAGAAATTGCAAACTGGGCCAAACAGGAGGTTAAAGGCACTGACTCTCCAAGTCGGGAGAGTGTTAGTAAAGCGTCTGGAATGTTGCACCCGAGTACCAGGGGACGAGAACGGAGACATATTTGAACACGTCTCCCGATCACACGGTTGATCATACTCTGGGTTCCACATGCATGTTTTAGCTGAAGGAAGAATCCCTTAAACCTGGAGAGTTGAGACCCGTGGAATGGGTGCCATGCAATATGACTTCAAAGGGTCTTCATTTGCTCACCGAACCTCTCCAATCCTATCACTGCTGCGTTTATGCCCCTGTACACACGCTTGATTCTCTTTCGGAGACATAGCAATCCATAGGTTTTAAGATACTTACTAGTCAGGTACATTCTTAGGCGTTTAATATGGGGTGTTGAGTCCATTTCGTTGAGCAAGGAGTAGCTCTTGTCTATTCCATATTTGGCTTAAGGAACTTTATCTGTGCTCATTTCAATCTCTGGTTTTATGCAGCACCCCAACTCACCTTTCCCCTTAAGCAAGCATAAGTTGGTTTTCTAAATTTGAGACCCTGTTCTGTTTTGTAATCCAGTTCCTGTGTAGCCAAGTTTACATTCCGTGTATTAGTGATATCTTATGATGTTTCTTTTTCTGTGTGACTTCTTTCAGTTAGAATCATCATACCTGAATGCACTCATTATGCTGCTACGGGCCTGATGACATAGATGTCATTGCTGAGTGATATTGCATTGTACGTAAGCACCACAACTTCTTCATCCATTTTTCACTTTCTGCGATATTGAACTTGTACCGTAAACGAGGTTCTTGTAAACAGAGCCGTCCCAAACTTTGGGGTGGCTGTGTCTTTTTGATTTTCATTTCCCTAAGCTATAGGACCATAAGTGGAAGTGCCCTAGGCTCTGTTGCTTTGTTTTTTAGATGTTTCAGGAAACACCATACACTTCTCCCCAGTGGCTGTTGGCAATTTACATCCCGCCCATCAGCATAACAAGGCTCCCAGTTCTCCATGGCCTGTCCTGCCTTTCTGGATTTTACACTTTTTTCAGATGGCCCTTTTGACCGGGGGGAAGTGAGACTTCATTGTAGTGCAGATTTCCTTTGCAAGCTTGCTTGGTTGGCCAAAAAGGGCGTATGCGTTTTTTCCTGAATATATTCAGGAAAAAACGCATACGCCCTTTTTGGCCAAGTGCATCATTGTGGACGTTCTGCCTCTTTTCCTATGCTTTCAATGCAATTCCAGTCTACCTCCTGAAATCGGTTTCCTGCAATTCTGCCCCGCTTTCAAGTCCTCTTGGCAGCCTTACTTCAGTATATTTTTGGACGATAGCTGTCATTAATAACTCTGCAGGTTTGTGAATTACAGTGCCCCTGAGCTCCTTTCTTCAACTCGCTTTCTTGTGAGCTGGCCGCAACACCGCAGGATTGCTTCAGGCCCTAATGTGGTTCCGGCACGGCACGCTGAGCCTTTGGTTAATTCCTCTTCCTGGTGGGAAATGAGAGTTAAATTTGCCCGTCCAGACACCTCCAGCTAGTCTCTCATTGGTTCTCCCTATTCCTGTTCATCTTCCGCAGAAATTGCAAACTGGGCCAAACAGGAGGTTAAAGGCACTGACTCTCCAAGTCGGGAGAGTGTTAGTAAAGCGTCTGGAATGTTGCACCCGAGTACCAGGGGACGAGAACGGAGACATATTTGAACACGTCTCCCGATCACACGGTTGATCATACTCTGGGTTCCACATGCATGTTTTAGCTGAAGGAAGAATCCCTTAAACCTGGAGAGTTGAGACCCGTGGAATGGGTACCATGCAATATGACTTCAAAGGGTCTTCATTTGCTCACCGAACCTCTCCAATCCTATCACTGCTGCGTTTATGCCCCTGTACACACGCTTGATTCTCTTTCGGAGACATAGCAATCCATAGGTTTTAAGATACTTACTAGTCAGGTACATTCTTAGGCGTTCAATATGGGGTGTTGAGTCCATTTCGTTGAGCAAGGAGTAGCTCTTGTCTATTCCATATTTGGCTTAAGGAACTTTATCTGTGCTCATTTCAATCTCTGGTTTTATGCAGCACCCCAACTCACCTTTCCCCTTAAGCAAGCATAAGTTGGTTTTCTAAATTTGAGACCCTGTTCTGTTTTGTAATCCAGTTCCTGTGTAGCCAAGTTTACATTCCGTGTATTAGTGATATCTTATGATGTTTCTTTTTCTGTGTGACTTCTTTCAGTTAGAATCATCATACCTGAATGCACTCATTATGCTGCTACGGGCCTGATGACATAGATGTCATTGCTGAGTGATATTGCATTGTACGTAAGTACCACAACTTCTTCATCCATTTTTCACTTTCTGCGATATTGAACTTGTACCGTAAACGAGGTTCTTGTAAACAGAGCCGTCCCAAACTTTGGGGTGGCTGTGTCTTTTTGATTTTCATTTCCCTAAGCTATAGGACCATAAGTGGAAGTGCCCTAGGCTCTGTTGCTTTGTTTTTTAGATGTTTCAGGAAACACCATACACTTCTCCCGATTGGCTGTTAGCAATTTACATCCCGCCCATCAGCATAACAAGGCTCCCAGTTCTCCATGGCCTGTCCTGCCTTTCTGGATTTTACACTTTTTTCAGATGGCCCTTTTGACCGGGGGGAAGTGAGACTTCATTGTAGTGCAGATTTCCTTTGCAAGCTTGCTTGGTTGGCCAAAAAGGGCGTATGCGTTTTTTCCTGAATATATTCAGGAAAAAACGCATACGCCCTTTTTGGCCAAGTGCATCATTGTGGACGTTCTGCCTCTTTTCCTATGCTTTCAATGCAATTCCAGTCTACCTCCTGAAATCGGTTTCCTGCAATTCTGCCCCGCTTTCAAGTCCTCTTGGCAGCCTTACTTCAGTATATTTTTGGACGATAGCTGTCATTTATAACTCTGCAGGTTTGTGAATTACAGTGCCCCTGAGCTCCTTTCTTCAACTCGCTTTCTTGTGAGCTGGCCGCAACACCGCAGGATTGCTTCAGGCCCTAATGTGGTTCCGGCACGGCACGCTGAGCCTTTGGTTAATTCCTCTTCCTGGTGGGAAATGAGAGTTAAATTTGCCCGTCCAGACGCCTCCAGCTAGTCTCTCATTGGTTCTCCCTATTCCTGTTCATCTTCCGCAGAAATTGCAAACTGGGCCAAACAGGAGGTTAAAGGCACTGACTCTCCAAGTCGGGAGAGTGTTAGTAAAGCGTCTGGAATGTTGCACCCGAGTACCAGGGGACGAGAACGGAGACATATTTGAACACGTCTCCCGATCACACAGTTGATCATACTCTGGGTTCCACATGCATGTTTTAGCTGAAGGAAGAATCCCTTAAACCTGGAGAGTTGAGACCCGTGGAATGGGTACCATGCAATATGACTTCAAAGGGTCTTCATTTGCTCACCGAACCTCTCCAATCCTATCACTGCTGCGTTTATGCCCCTGTACACACGCTTGATTCTCTTTCGGAGACATAGCAATCCATAGGTTTTAAGATACTTACTAGTCAGGTACATTCTTAGGCGTTTAATATGGGGTGTTGAGTCCATTTCGTTGAGCAAGGAGTAGCTCTTGTCTATTCCATATTTGGCTTAAGGAACTTTATCTGTGCTCATTTCAATCTCTGGTTTTATGCAGCACCCCAACTCACCTTTCCCCTTAAGCAAGCATAAGTTGGTTTTCTAAATTTGAGACCCTGTTCTGTTTTGTAATCCAGTTCCTGTGTAGCCAAGTTTACATTCCGTGTATTAGTGATATCTTATGATGTTTCTTTTTCTGTGTGACTTCTTTCAGTTAGAATCATCATACCTGAATGCACTCATTATGCTGCTACGGGCCTGATGACATAGATGTCATTGCTGAGTGATATTGCATTGTACGTAAGTACCACAACTTCTTCATCCATTTTTCACTTTCTGCGATATTGAACTTGTACCGTAAACGAGGTTCTTGTAAACAGAGCCGTCCCAAACTTTGGGGCGGCTGTGTCTTTTTGATTTTCATTTCCCTAAGCTATAGGACCATAAGTGGAAGTACCCTAGGCTCTGTTGCTTTGTTTTTTAGATGTTTCAGGAAACACCATACACTTCTCCCGAGTGGCTGTTAGCAATTTACATCCCGCCCATCAGCATAACAAGGCTCCCAGTTCTCCATGGCCTGTCCTGCCTTTCTGGATTTTACACTTTTTTCAGATGGCCCTTTTGACCGGGGGGAAGTGAGACTTCATTGTAGTGCAGATTTCCTTTGCAAGCTTGCTTGGTTGGCCAAAAAGTGCGTATGCGTTTTTTCCTGAATATATTCAGGAAAAAACGCATACGCCCTTTTTGGCCAAGTGCATCATTGTGGACGTTCTGCCTCTTTTCCTATGCTTTCAATGCAATTCCAGTCTACCTCCTGAAATCGG
Organism: Globicephala melas; assembly: GCF_963455315.2. Classification (NCBI taxonomy): domain Eukaryota; kingdom Metazoa; phylum Chordata; class Mammalia; order Artiodactyla; family Delphinidae; genus Globicephala; species Globicephala melas. Next base: position 241,753 of record NW_027207431.1, on the reverse strand, counting down.
TTTCCTGCAATTCGGCCCCGCTTTCAAGTCCTCTTGGCAGCCTTACTTCAGTATATTTTTGGACGATAGCTGTCATTTATAACTCTGCAGGTTTGTGAATTACAGTGCCCCTGAGCTCCTTTCTTCAACTCGCTTTCTTGTGAGCTGGCCGCAACACCGCAGGATTGCTTCAGGCCCTAATCTGGTTCCGGCATGGCACGCTGAGCCTTTGGTTAATTCCTCTTCCTGGTGGGAAATGAGAGTTAAATTTGCCCGTCCAGACACCTCCAGCTAGTCTCTCATTGGTTCTCCCTATTCCTGTTCATCTTCCGCAGAAATTGCAAACTGGGCCAAACAGGAGGTTAAAGGCACTGACTCTCCAAGTCGGGAGAGTGTTAGTAAAGCGTCTGGAATGTTGCACCCGAGTACCAGGGGACGAGAACGGAGACATATTTGAACACGTCTCCCGATCACACGGTTGATCATACTCTGGGTTCCACATGCATGTTTTAGCTGAAGGAAGAATCCCTTAAACCTGGAGAGTTGAGACCCGTGGAATGGGTACCATGCAATATGACTTCAAAGGGTCTTCATTTGCTCACCGAACCTCTCCAATCCTATCACTGCTGCGTTTATGCCCCTGTACACACGCTTGATTCTCTTTCGGAGACATAGCAATCCATAGGTTTTAAGATACTTACTAGTCAGGTACATTCTTAGGCGTTCAATATGGGGTGTTGAGTCCATTTCGTTGAGCAAGGAGTAGCTCTTGTCTATTCCATATTTGGCTTAAGGAACTTTATCTGTGCTCATTTCAATCTCTGGTTTTATGCAGCACCCCAACTCACCTTTCCCCTTAAGCAAGCATAAGTTGGTTTTCTAAATTTGAGACCCTGTTCTGTTTTGTAATCCAGTTCCTGTGTAGCCAAGTTTACATTCCGTGTATTAGTGATATCTTATGATGTTTCTTTTTCTGTGTGACTTCTTTCAGTTAGAATCATCATACCTGAATGCACTCATTATGCTGCTACGGGCCTGATGACATAGATGTCATTGCCGAGTGATATTGCATTGTACGTAAGTACCACAACTTCTTCATCCATTTTTCACTTTCTGCGATATTGAACTTGTACCGTAAACGAGGTTCTTGTAAACAGAGCCGTCCCAAACTTTGGGGTGGCTGTGTCTTTTTGATTTTCATTTCCCTAAGCTATAGGACCATAAGTGGAAGTGCCCTAGGCTATGTTGGTTTGTTTTTTAGATGTTTCAGGAAACACCATACACTTCTCCCGAGTGGCTGTTGGCAATTTACATCCCGCCCATCAGCATAACAAGGCTCCCAGTTCTCCATGGCCTGTCCTGCCTTTCTGGATTTTACACTTTTTTCAGATGGCCCTTTTGACCGGGGGGAAGTGAGACTTCATTGTAGTGCAGATTTCCTTTGCAAGCTTGCTTGGTTGGCCAAAAAGGGCGTATGCGTTTTTTCCTGAATATATTCAGGAAAAAACGCATACGCCCTTTTTGGCCAAGTGCATCATTGTGGACGTTCTGCCTCTTTTCCTATGCTTTCAATGCAATTCCAGTCTACCTCCTGAAATCGGTTTCCTGCAATTCGGCCCCGCTTTCAAGTCCTCTTGGCAGCCTTACTTCAGTATATTCTTGGACGATAGCTGTCATTAATAACTCTGCAGGTTTGTGAATTACAGTGCCCCTGAGCTCCTTTCTTCAACTCGCTTTCTTGTGAGCTGGCCGCAACACCGCAGGATTGCTTCAGGCCCTAATGTGGTTCCGGCATGGCACGCTGAGCCTTTGGTTAATTCCTCTTCCTGGTGGGAAATGAGAGTTAAATTTGCCCGTCCAGACACCTCCAGCTAGTCTCTCATTGGTTCTCCCTATTCCTGTTCATCTTCCGCAGAAATTGCAAACTGGGCCAAACAGGAGGTTAAAGGCACTGACTCTCCAAGTCAGGAGAGTGTTAGTAAAGCGTCTGGAATGTTGCACCCGAGTACCAGGGGACGAGAACGGAGACATATTTGAACACGTCTCCCGATCACACGGTTGATCATACTCTGGGTTCCACATGCATGTTTTAGCTGAAGGAAGAATCCCTTAAACCTGGAGAGTTGAGACCCGTGGAATGGGTACCATGCAATATGACTTCAAAGGGTCTTCATTTGCTCACCGAACCTCTCCAATCCTATCACTGCTGCGTTTATGCCCCTGTACACACGCTTGATTCTCTTTCGGAGACATAGCAATCCATAGGTTTTAAGATACTTACTAGTCAGGTACATTCTTAGGCGTTCAATATGGGGTGTTGAGTCCATTTCGTTGAGCAAGGAGTAGCTCTTGTCTATTCCATATTTGGCTTAAGGAACTTTATCTGTGCTCATTTCAATCTCTGGTTTTATGCAGCACCCCAACTCACCTTTCCCCTTAAGCAAGCATAAGTTGGTTTTCTAAATTTGAGACCCTGTTCTGTTTTGTAATCCAGTTCCTGTGTAGCCAAGTTTACATTCCGTGTATTAGTGATATCTTATGATGTTTCTTTTTCTGTGTGACTTCTTTCAGTTAGAATCATCATACCTGAATGCACTCATTATGCTGCTACGGGCCTGATGACATAGATGTCAGTGCTGAGTGATATTGCATTGTACGTAAGTACCACAACTTCTTCATCCATTTTTCACTTTCTGCGATATTGAACTTGTACCGTAAACGAGGTTCTTGTAAACAGAGCCGTCCCAAACTTTGGGGTGGCTGTGTCTTTTTGATTTTCATTTCCCTAAGCTATAGGACCATAAGTGGAAGTGCCCTAGGCTCTGTTGCTTTGTTTTTTAGATGTTTCAGGAAACACCATACACTTCTCCCGATTGGCTGTTAGCAATTTACATCCCGCCCATCAGCATAACAAGGCTCCCAGTTCTCCATGGCCTGTCCTGCCTTTCTGGATTTTACACTTTTTTCAGATGGCCCTTTTGACCGGGGGGAAGTGAGACTTCATTGTAGTGCAGATTTCCTTTGCAAGCTTGCTTGGTTGGCCAAAAAGGGCGTATGCGTTTTTTCCTGAATATATTCAGGAAAAAACGCATACGCCCTTTTTGGCCAAGTGCATCATTGTGGACGTTCTGCCTCTTTTCCTATGCTTTCAATGCAATTCCAGTCTACCTCCTGAAATCGGTTTCCTGCAATTCTGCCCCGCTTTCAAGTCCTCTTGGCAGCCTTACTTCAGTATATTTTTGGACGATAGCTGTCATTTATAACTCTGCAGGTTTGTGAATTACAGTGCCCCTGAGCTCCTTTCTTCAACTCGCTTTCTTGTGAGCTGGCCGCAACACCGCAGGATTGCTTCAGGCCCTAATGTGGTTCCGGCACGGCACGCTGAGCCTTTGGTTAATTCCTCTTCCTGGTGGGAAATGAGAGTTAAATTTGCCCGTCCAGACGCCTCCAGCTAGTCTCTCATTGGTTCTCCCTATTCCTGTTCATCTTCCGCAGAAATTGCAAACTGGGCCAAACAGGAGGTTAAAGGCACTGACTCTCCAAGTCGGGAGAGTGTTAGTAAAGCGTCTGGAATGTTGCACCCAAGTACCAGGGGACGAGAACGGAGACATATTTGAACACGTCTCCCGATCACACAGTTGATCATACTCTGGGTTCCACATGCATGTTTTAGCTGAAGGAAGAATCCCTTAAACCTGGAGAGTTGAGACCCGTGGAATGGGTACCATGCAATATGACTTCAAAGGGTCTTCATTTGCTCACCGAACCTCTCCAATCCTATCACTGCTGCGTTTATGCCCCTGTACACACGCTTGATTCTCTTTCGGAGACATAGCAATCCATAGGTTTTAAGATACTTACTAGTCAGGTACATTCTTAGGCGTTTAATATGGGGTGTTGAGTCCATTTCGTTGAGCAAGGAGTAGCTCTTGTCTATTCCATATTTGGCTTAAGGAACTTTATCTGTGCTCATTTCAATCTCTGGTTTTATGCAGCACCCCAACTCACCTTTCCCCTTAAGCAAGCATAAGTTGGTTTTCTAAATTTGAGACCCTGTTCTGTTTTGTAATCCAGTTCCTGTGTAGCCAAGTTTACATTCCGTGTATTAGTGATATCTTATGATGTTTCTTTTTCTGTGTGACTTCTTTCAGTTAGAATCATCATACCTGAATGCACTCATTATGCTGCTACGGGCCTGATGACATAGATGTCATTGCTGAGTGATATTGCATTGTACGTAAGTACCACAACTTCTTCATCCATTTTTCACTTTCTGCGATATTGAACTTGTACCGTAAACGAGGTTCTTGTAAACAGAGCCGTCCCAAACATTGGGGTGACTGTGTCTTTTTGATTTTCATTTCCCTAAACTATAGGACCATAAGTGGAAGTGCCCTAGGCTCTGTTGCTCTGTTTTTTATATGTTTCAGGAAACACCATACACTTCTCCCTAGTGGCTGTTGGCAATTTACATCCTGCCCATCAGCATAACAAGGCTCCCAGTTCTCCATGGCCTGTCCTGCCTTTCTGGATTTTACACTTTTTTCAGATGGCCCTTTTGACCGGGGGGAAGTGAGACTTCATTGTAGTGCAGATTTCCTTTGCAAGCTTGCTTGGTTGGCCAAAAAGGGCGTATGCGTTTTTTCCTGAATATATTCAGGAAAAACGCATACGCCCTTTTTGGCCAAGTGCATCATTGTGGACGTTCTGCCTCTTTTCCTATGCTTTCAATGCAATTCCAGTCTACCTCCTGAAATCGGTTTCCTGCAATTCGGCCCCGCTTTCAAGTCCTCTTGGCAGCCTTACTTCAGTATATTTTTGGACGATAGCTGTCATTTATAACTCTGCAGATTTGTGAATTACAGTGCCCCTGAGCTCCTTTCTTAAACTCGCTTTCTTGTGAGCTGGCCGCAACACCGCAGGATTGCTTCAGGCCCTAATCTGGTTCCGGCACGGCACGCTGAGCCTTTGGTTAATTCCTCTTCCTGGTGGGAAATGAGAGTTAAATTTGCCCGTCCAGACACCTCCAGCTAGTCTCTCATTGGTTCTCCCTATTCCTGTTCATCTTCCGCAGAAATTGCAAACTGGGCCAAACAGGAGGTTAAAGGCACTGACTCTCCAAGTCGGGAGAGTGTTAGTAAAGCGTCTGGAATGTTGCACCCGAGTACCAGGGGACGAGAACGGAGACATATTTGAACACGTCTCCCGATCACACGGTTGATCATACTCTGGGTTCCACATGCATGTTTTAGCTGAAGGAAGAATCCCTTAAACCTGGAGAGTTGAGACCCGTGGAATGGGTACCATGCAATATGACTTCAAAGGGTCTTCATTTGCTCACCGAACCTCTCCAATCCTATCACTGCTGCGTTTATGCCCCTGTACACACGCTTGATTCTCTTTCGGAGACATAGCAATCCATAGGTTTTAAGATACTTACTAGTCAGGTACATTCTTAGGCGTTTAATATGGGGTGTTGAGTCCATTTCGTTGAGCAAGGAGTAGCTCTTGTCTATTCCATATTTGGCTTAAGGAACTTTATCTGTGCTCATTTCAATCTCTGGTTTTATGCAGCACCCCAACTCACCTTTCCCCTTAAGCAAGCATAAGTTGGTTTTCTAAATTTGAGACCCTGTTCTGTTTTGTAATCCAGTTCCTGTGTAGCCAAGTTTACATTCCGTGTATTAGTGATATCTTATGATGTTTCTTTTTCTGTGTGACTTCTTTCAGTTAGAATCATCATACCTGAATCCACTCATTATGCTGCTACGGGCCTGATGACATAGATGTCATTGCTGAGTGATATTGCATTGTACGTAAGTACCACAACTTCTTCATCCATTTTTCACTTTCTGCGATATTGAACTTGTACCGTAAACGAGGTTCTTGTAAACAGAGCCGTCCCAAACTTTGGGGTGGCTGTGTCTTTTTGATTTTCATTTCCCTAAGCTATAGGACCATAAGTGGAAGTGCCCTAGGCTATGTTGCTTTGTTTTTTAGATGTTTCAGGAAACACCATACACTTCTCCCGAGTGGCTGTTGGCAATTTACATCCCGCCCATCAGCATAACAAGGCTCCCAGTTCTCCATGGCCTGTCCTGCCTTTCTGGATTTTACACTTTTTTCAGATGGCCCTTTTGACCGGGGGGAAGTGAGACTTCATTGTAGTGCAGATTTCCTTTGCAAGCTTGCTTGGTTGGCCAAAAAGGGCGTATGCGTTTTTTCCTGAATATATTCAGGAAAAAACGCATACGCCCTTTTTGGCCAAGTGCATCATTGTGGACGTTCTGCCTCTTTTCCTATGCTTTCAATGCAATTCCAGTCTACCTCCTGAAATCGCTTTCCTGCAATTCGGCCCCGCTTTCAAGTCCTCTTGGCAGCCTTACTTCAGTATATTCTTGGACGATAGCTGTCATTAATAACTCTGCAGGTTTGTGAATTACAGTGCCCCTGAGCTCCTTTCTTCAACTCGCTTTCTTGTGAGCTGGCCGCAACACCGCAGGATTGCTTCAGGCCCTAATGTGGTTCCGGCACGGCACGCTGAGCCTTTGGTTAATTCCTCTTCCTGGTGGGAAATGAGAGTTAAATTTGCCCGTCCAGACACCTCCAGCTAGTCTCTCATTGGTTCTCCCTATTCCTGTTCATCTTCCGCAGAAATTGCAAACTGGGCCAAACAGGAGGTTAAAGGCACTGACTCTCCAAGTCAGGAGAGTGTTAGTAAAGCGTCTGGAATGTTGCACCCGAGTACCAGGGGACGAGAACGGAGACATATTTGAACACGTCTCCCGATCACACGGTTGATCATACTCTGGGTTCCACATGCATGTTTTAGCTGAAGGAAGAATCCCTTAAACCTGGAGAGTTGAGACCCGTGGAATGGGTACCATGCAATATGACTTCAAAGGGTCTTCATTTGCTCACCGAACCTCTCCAATCCTATCACTGCTGCGTTTATGCCCCTGTACACACGCTTGATTCTCTTTCGGAGACATAGCAATCCATAGGTTTTAAGATACTTACTAGTCAGGTACATTCTTAGGCGTTCAATATGGGGTGTTGAGTCCATTTCGTTGAGCAAGGAGTAGCTCTTGTCTATTCCATATTTGGCTTAAGGAACTTTATCTGTGTTCATTTCAATCTCTGGTTTTATGCAGCACCCCAACTCACCTTTCCCCTTAAGCAAGCATAAGTTGGTTTTCTAAATTTGAGACCCTGTTCTGTTTTGTAATCCAGTTCCTGTGTAGCCAAGTTTACATTCCGTGTATTAGTGATATCTTATGATGTTTCTTTTTCTGTGTGACTTCTTTCAGTTAGAATCATCATACCTGAATGCACTCATTATGCTGCTACGGGCCTGATGACATAGATGTCAGTGCTGAGTGATATTGCATTGTACGTAAGTACCACAACTTCTTCATCCATTTTTCACTTTCTGCGATATTGAACTTGTACCGTAAACGAGGTTCTTGTAAACAGAGCCGTCCCAAACTTTGGGGTGGCTGTGTCTTTTTGATTTTCATTTCCCTAAGCTATAGGACCATAAGTGGAAGTGCCCTAGGCTCTGTTGCTCTGTTTTTTATATGTTTCAGGAAACACCATACACTTCTCCCGAGTGGCTGTTGGCAATTTACATCCTGCCCATCAGCATAACAAGGCTCCCAGTTCTCCATGGCCTGTCCTGCCTTTCTGGATTTTACACTTTTTTCAGATGGCCCTTTTGACCGGGGGGAAGTGAGACTTCATTGTAGTGCAGATTTCCTTTGCAAGCTTGCTTGGTTGGCCAAAAAGGGCGTATGCGTTTTTTCCTGAATATATTCAGGAAAAACGCATACGCCCTTTTTGGCCAAGTGCATCATTGTGGACGTTCTGCCTCTTTTCCTATGCTTTCAATGCAATTCCAGTCTACCTCCTGAAATCGGTTTCCTGCAATTCGGCCCCGCTTTCAAGTCCTCTTGGCAGCCTTACTTCAGTATATTTTTGGACGATAGCTGTCATTTATAACTCTGCAGATTTGTGAATTACAGTGCCCCTGAGCTCCTTTCTTCAACTCGCTTTCTTGTGAGCTGGCCGCAACACCGCAGGATTGCTTCAGGCCCTAATCTGATTCCGGCACGGCACGCTGAGCCTTTGGTTAATTCCTCTTCCTGGTGGGAAATGAGAGTTAAATTTGCCCGTCCAGACACCTCCAGCTAGTCTCTCATTGGTTCTCCCTATTCCTGTTCATCTTCCGCAGAAATTGCAAACTGGGCCAAACAGGAGGTTAAAGGCACTGACTCTCCAAGTCGGGAGAGTGTTAGTAAAGCGTCTGGAATGTTGCACCCGAGTACCAGGGGATGATAACGGAGACATATTTGAACACGTCTCCCGATCACACGGTTGATCATACTCTGGGTTCCACATGCATGTTTTAGCTGAAGGAATAATCCTCTAAACCTGGAGGCTTGAGACCCGTGGAATGGGTACCGTGCAATATGACTTCAAAGGGTCTTCATTTGCTCACCGAACCTCTCCAATCCTATCACTGCTGCGTTTATGCCCCTGTACACACGCTTGATTCTCTTTCGGAGACATAGCAATCCATAGGTTTTAAGATACTTACTAGTCAGGTACATTCTTTGGCCTTTAATATGGGGTGTTGAGTCCATTTCGTTGAGCAAGGAGTAGCTCTTGTCTATTCCATATTTGGCTTAAGGAACTTTATCTGTGCTCATTTCAATCTCTGGTTTTATGCAGCACCCCAACTCACCTTTCCCCTTAAGCAAGCATAAGTTGGTTTTCTAAATTTGAGACCCTGTTCTGTTTTGTAATCCAGTTCCTGTGTAGCCAAGTTTACATTCCGTGTATTAGTGATATCTTATGATGTTTTTTTTCTGCGTGACTTATTTCAGTTAGAATCATCATACCTGAATCCACTCATTATGCTGCTACGGACCTGATGACATAGATGTCATTGCTGAGTGATATTGCATTGTACGTAAGTACCACAACTTCTTCATCCATTTTTCACTTTCTGCGATATTGAACTTGTACCGTAAATGAGGTTCTTGTAAACAGAGCCGTCCCAAACTTTGGGGTGGCTGTGTCTTTTTGATTTTCATTTCCCTAAGCTATAGGACCATAAGTGGAAGTGCCCTAGGCTCTGTTGCTTTGTTTTTTAGATGTTTCAGGAAACACCATACATTCGCCCGATTGGCTGTTAGCAATTTACATCCCGCCCATCAGCATAACAAGGCTCCCAGTTCTCCATGGCCTGTCCTGCCTTTCTGGATTTTACACTTTTTTCAGATGGCCCTTTTGACCGGGGGGAAGTGAGACTTCATTGTAGTGCAGATTTCCTTTGCAAGCTTGCTTGGTTGGCCAAAAAGGGCGTATGCGTTTTTTCCTGAATATATTCAGGAAAAAACGCATACGCCCTTTTTGGCCAAGTGCATCATTGTGGACGTTCTGCCTCTTTTCCTATGCTTTCAATGCAATTCCAGTCTACCTCCTGAAATCGGTTTCCTGCAATTCGGCCCCGCTTTCAAGTCCTCTTGGCAGCCTTACTTCAGTATATTTTTGGACGATAGCTGTCATTTATAACTCTGCAGGTTTGTGAATTACAGTGCCCCTGAGCTCCTTTCTTCAACTCGCTTTCTTGTGAGCTGGCCGCAACACCGCAGGATTGCTTCAGGCCCTAATGTGGTTCCGGCACGGCACGCTGAGCCTTTGGTTAATTCCTCTTCCTGGTGGGAAATGAGAGTTAAATTTGCCCGTCCAGACACCTCCAGCTAGTCTCTCATTGGTTCTCCCTATTCCTTTTCATCTTCCGCAGAAATTGCAAACTGGGCCAAACAGGAGGTTAAAGGCACTGACTCTCCAAGTCGGGAGAGTGTTAGTAAAGCGTCTGGAATGTTGCACCCGAGTACCAGGGGATGAGAACGGAGACATATTTGAACACGTCTCCCGATCACACGGTTGATCATACTCTGGGTTCCACATGCATGTTTTAGCTGAAGGAATAATCCTCTAAACCTGGAGAGTTGAGACCCGTGGAATGGGTACCGTGCAATATGACTTCAAAGGGTCTTCATTTGCTCACCGAACCTCTCCAATCCTATCACTGCTGCGTTTATGCCCCTGTACACACGCTTGATTCTCTTTCGGAGACATAGCAATCCATAGGTTTTAAGATACTTACTAGTCAGGTACATTCTTAGGCGTTTAATATGGGGTGTTGAGTCCATTTCGTTGAGCAAGGAGTAGCTCTTGTCTATTCCATATTTGGCTTAAGGAACTTTATCTGTGCTCATTTCAATCTCTGGTTTTATGCAGCACCCCAACTCACCTTTCCCCTTAAGCAAGCATAAGTTGGTTTTCTAAATTTGAGACCCTGTTCTGTTTTGTAATCCAGTTCCTGTGTAGCCAAGTTTACATTCCGTGTATTAGTGATATCTTATGATGTTTCTTTTTCTGTGTGACTTCTTTCAGTTAGAATCATCATACCTGAATGCACTCATTATGCTGCTACGGGCCTGATGACATAGATGTCAGTGCTGAGTGATATTGCATTGTACGTAAGTACCACAACTTCTTCATCCATTTTTCACTTTCTGCGATATTGAACTTGTACCGTAAATGAGGTTCTTGTAAACAGAGCCGTCCCAAACTTTGGGGTGGCTGTGTCTTTTTGATTTTCATTTCCCTAAGCTATAGGACCATAAGTGGAAGTGCCCTAGGCTCTGTTGCTTTGTTTTTTAGATGTTTCAGGAAACACCATACACTTCTCCCCAGTGGCTGTTGGCAATTTACATCCCGCCCATCAGCATAACAAGGCTCCCAGTTCTCCATGGCCTGTCCTGCCTTTCTGGATTTTACACTTTTTTCAGATGGCCCTTTTGACCGGGGGGAAGTGAGACTTCATTGTAGTGCAGATTTCCTTTGCAAGCTTGCTTGGTTGGCCAAAAAGGGCGTATGCGTTTTTTCCTGAATATATTCAGGAAAAAACGCATACGCCCTTTTTGGCCAAGTGCATCATTGTGGACGTTCTGCCTCTTTTCCTATGCTTTCAATGCAATTCCAGTCTACCTCCTGAAATCGGTTTCCTGCAATTCGGCCCCGCTTTCAAGTCCTCTTGGCAGCCTTACTTCAGTATATTCTTGGACGATAGCTGTCATTAATAACTCTGCAGGTTTGTGAATTACAGTGCCCCTGAGCTCCTTTCTTCAACTCGCTTTCTTGTGAGCTGGCCGCAACACCGCAGGATTGCTTCAGGCCCTAATGTGGTTCCGGCACGGCACGCTGAGCCTTTGGTTAATTCCTCTTCCTGGTGGGAAATGAGAGTTAAATTTGCCCGTCCAGACACCTCCAGCTAGTCTCTCATTGGTTCTCCCTATTCCTGTTCATCTTCCGCAGAAATTGCAAACTGGGCCAAACAGGAGGTTAAAGGCACTGACTCTCCAAGTCAGGAGAGTGTTAGTAAAGCGTCTGGAATGTTGCACCCGAGTACCAGGGGACGAGAACGGAGACATATTTGAACACGTCTCCCGATCACACGGTTGATCATACTCTGGGTTCCACATGCATGTTTTAGCTGAAGGAAGAATCCCTTAAACCTGGAGAGTTGAGACCCGTGGAATGGGTACCATGCAATATGACTTCAAAGGGTCTTCATTTGCTCACCGAACCTCTCCAATCCTATCACTGCTGCGTTTATGCCCCTGTACACACGCTTGATTCTCTTTCGGAGACATAGCAATCCATAGGTTTTAAGATACTTACTAGTCAGGTACATTCTTAGGCGTTCAATATGGGGTGTTGAGTCCATTTCGTTGAGCAAGGAGTAGCTCTTGTCTATTCCATATTTGGCTTAAGGAACTTTATCTGTGCTCATTTCAATCTCTGGTTTTATGCAGCACCCCAACTCACCTTTCCCCTTAAGCAAGCATAAGTTGGTTTTCTAAATTTGAGACCCTGTTCTGTTTTGTAATCCAGTTCCTGTGTAGCCAAGTTTACATTCCGTGTATTAGTGATATCTTATGATGTTTCTTTTTCTGTGTGACTTCTTTCAGTTAGAATCATCATACCTGAATGCACTCATTATGCTGCTACGGGCCTGATGACATAGATGTCAGTGCTGAGTGATATTGCATTGTACGTAAGTACCACAACTTCTTCATCCATTTTTCACTTTCTGCGATATTGAACTTGTACCGTAAACGAGGTTCTTGTAAACAGAGCCGTCCCAAACTTTGGGGTGGCTGTGTCTTTTTGATTTTCATTTCCCTAAGCTATAGGACCATAAGTGGAAGTGCCCTAGGCTCTGTTGCTTTGTTTTTTAGATGTTTCAGGAAACACCATACACTTCTCCCGATTGGCTGTTAGCAATTTACATCCCGCCCATCAGCATAACAAGGCTCCCAGTTCTCCATGGCCTGTCCTGCCTTTCTGGATTTTACACTTTTTTCAGATGGCCCTTTTGACCGGGGGGAAGTGAGACTTCATTGTAGTGCAGATTTCCTTTGCAAGCTTGCTTGGTTGGCCAAAAAGGGCGTATGCGTTTTTTCCTGAAGGAAAAAACGCATACGCCCTTTTTGGCCAAGTGCATCATTGTGGACGTTCTGCCTCTTTTCCTATGCTTTCAATGCAATTCCAGTCTACCTCCTGAAATCGGTTTCCTGCAATTCTGCCCCGCTTTCAAGTCCTCTTGGCAGCCTTACTTCAGTATATTTTTGGACGATAGCTGTCATTTATAACTCTGCAGGTTTGTGAATTACAGTGCCCCTGAGCTCCTTTCTTCAACTCGCTTTCTTGTGAGCTGGCCGCAACACCGCAGGATTGCTTCAGGCCCTAATGTGGTTCCGGCACGGCACGCTGAGCCTTTGGTTAATTCCTCTTCCTGGTGGGAAATGAGAGTTAAATTTGCCCGTCCAGACGCCTCCAGCTAGTCTCTCATTGGTTCTCCCTATTCCTGTTCATCTTCCGCAGAAATTGCAAACTGGGCCAAACAGGAGGTTAAAGGCACTGACCCTCCAAGTCGGGAGAGGGTTAGTAAAGCGTCTGGAATGTTGCAACCGAGTACCAGGGGATGAGAACGGAGACATATTTGAACACGTCTCCCGATCACACGGTTGATCATACTCTGGGTTCCACATGCATGTTTTAGCTGAAGGAAGAATCCCTTAAACCTGGAGAGTTGAGACCCGTGGAATGGGTACCATGCAATATGACTTCAAAGGGTCTTCATTTGCTCACCGAACCTCTCCAATCCTATCACTGCTGCGTTTATGCCCCTGTACACACGCTTGATTCTCTTTTGGAGACATAGCAATGCATAGGTTTTAAGATACTTACTAGTCAGGTACATTCTTAGGCATTTAATATGGGGTGTTGAGTCCATTTCGTTGAGCAAGGAGTAGCTCTTGTCTATTCCATATTTGGCTTAAGGAACTTTATCTGTGCTCATTTCAATCTCTGGTTTTATGCAGAACCCCAACTCACCTTTACCCTTAAGCAAGCATAAGTTGGTTTTCTAAATTTGAGACCCTGTTCTGTTTTGTAATCCAGTTCCTGTGTAGCCAAGTTTACATTCCGTGTATTAGTGATATCTTATGATGTTACTTTTTCTGTGTGACTTCTTTCAGTTAGAATCATCATACCTGAATCCACTCATTATGCTGCTACGGGCCTGATGACATAGATGTCATTGCTGAGTGATATTGCATTGTACGTAAGTACCACAACTTCTTCATCCATTTTTCACTTTCTGCGATATTGAACTTGTACCGTAAACGAGGTTCTTGTAAACAGAGCCGTCCCAAACTTTGGGGTGGCTGTGTCTTTTTGATTTTCATTTCCCTAAGCTATAGGACCATAAGTGGAAGTGCCCTAGGCTCTGTTGCTTTGTTTTTTAGATGTTTCAGGAAACACCATACACTTCTCCCGATTGGCTGTTAGCAATTTACATCCCGCCCATCAGCATAACAAGGCTCCCAGTTCTCCATGGCCTGTCCTGCGTTTCTGGATTTTACACTTTTTTCAGATGGCCCTTTTGACCGGGGGGAAGTGAGACTTCATTGTAGTGCAGATTTCCTTTGCAAGCTTGCTTGGTTGGCCAAAAAGGGCGTATGCGTTTTTTCCTGAATATATTCAGGAAAAAACGCATACGCCCTTTTTGGCCAAGTGCATCATTGTGGACGTTCTGCCTCTTTTCCTATGCTTTCAATGCAATTCCAGTCTACCTCCTGAAATCGGTTTCCTGCAATTCGGCCCCGCTTTCAAGTCCTCTTGGCAGCCTTACTTCAGTATATTCTTGGACGATAGCTGTCATTAATAACTCTGCAGGTTTGTGAATTACAGTGCCCCTGAGCTCCTTTCTTCAACTCGCTTTCTTGTGAGCTGGCCGCAACACCGCAGGATTGCTTCAGGCCCTAATGTGGTTCCGGCACGGCACGCTGAGCCTTTGGTTAATTCCTCTTCCTGGTGGGAAATGAGAGTTAAATTTGCCCGTCCAGACACCTCCAGCTAGTCTCTCATTGGTTCTCCCTATTCCTGTTCATCTTCCGCAGAAATTGCAAACTGGGCCAAACAGGAGGTTAAAGGCACTGACTCTCCAAGTCAGGAGAGTGTTAGTAAAGCGTCTGGAATGTTGCACCCGAGTACCAGGGGACGAGAACGGAGACATATTTGAACACGTCTCCCGATCACACGGTTGATCATACTCTGGGTTCCACATGCATGTTTTAGCTGAAGGAAGAATCCCTTAAACCTGGAGAGTTGAGACCCGTGGAATGGGTACCATGCAATATGACTTCAAAGGGTCTTCATTTGCTCACCGAACCTCTCCAATCCTATCACTGCTGCGTTTATGCCCCTGTACACACGCTTGATTCTCTTTCGGAGACATAGCAATCCATAGGTTTTAAGATACTTACTAGTCAGGTACATTCTTAGGCGTTCAATATGGGGTGTTGAGTCCATTTCGTTGAGCAAGGAGTAGCTCTTGTCTATTCCATATTTGGCTTAAGGAACTTTATCTGTGCTCATTTCAATCTCTGGTTTTATGCAGCACCCCAACTCACCTTTCCCCTTAAGCAAGCATAAGTTGGTTTTCTAAATTTGAGACCCTGTTCTGTTTTGTAATCCAGTTCCTGTGTAGCCAAGTTTACATTCCGTGTATTAGTGATATCTTATGATGTTTCTTTTTCTGTGTGACTTCTTTCAGTTAGAATCATCATACCTGAATGCACTCATTATGCTGCTACGGGCCTGATGACATAGATGTCAGTGCTGAGTGATATTGCATTGTACGTAAGTACCACAACTTCTTCATCCATTTTTCACTTTCTGCGATATTGAACTTGTACCGTAAACGAGGTTCTTGTAAACAGAGCCGTCCCAAACTTTGGGGTGGCTGTGTCTTTTTGATTTTCATTTCCCTAAGCTATAGGACCATAAGTGGAAGTGCCCTAGGCTCTGTTGCTTTGTTTTTTAGATGTTTCAGGAAACACCATACACTTCTCCCGATTGGCTGTTAGCAATTTACATCCCGCCCATCAGCATAACAAGGCTCCCAGTTCTCCATGGCCTGTCCTGCCTTTCTGGATTTTACACATTTTTCAGATGGCCCTTTTGACCGGGGGGAAGTGAGACTTCATTGTAGTGCAGATTTCCTTTGCAAGCTTGCTTGGTTGGCCAAAAAGGGCGTATGCGTTTTTTCCTGAATATATTCAGGAAAAAACGCATACGCCCTTTTTGGCCAAGTGCATCATTGTGGACGTTCTGCCTCTTTTCCTATGCTTTCAATGCAATTCCAGTCTACCTCCCGAAATCGGTTTCCTGCAATTCTGCCCCGCTTTCAAGTCCTCTTGGCAGCCTTACTTCAGTATATTTTTGGACGATAGCTGTCATTTATAACTCTGCAGGTTTGTGAATTACAGTGCCCCTGAGCTCCTTTCTTCAACTCATTTTCTTGTGAGCTGGCCGCAACACTGCGGGATTGCTTCAGGCCCTAATCTGGTTCGGGCATGGCACGCTGAGCCTTTGGTTAATTCCTCTTCCTGGTGGGAAATGAGAGTTAAATTTGCCCGTCCAGACACCTCCAGCTAGTCTCTCATTGGTTCTCCCTATTCCTGTTCATCTTCCGCAGAAATTGCAAACTGGGCCAAACAGGAGGTTAAAGGCACTGACTCTCCAAGTCGGGAGAGTGTTAGTAAAGCGTCTGGAATGTTGCACCCGAGTACCAGGGGAGAAGAATGGAGACATATTTGAACACGTCTCCCGATCACACGGTTGATCATACTCTGGGTTCCACATGCATGTTTTAGCTGAAGGAAGAATCCCTTAAACCTGGAGAGTTGAGACCCGTGGAATGGGTACCATGCAATATGACTTCAAAGGGTCTTCATTTGCTCACCGAACCTCTCCAATCCTATCACTGCTGCGTTTATGCCCCTGTACACACGCTTGATTCTCTTTCAGAGACATAGCAATCCATAGGTTTTAAGATACTTACTAGTCAGGTACATTCTTAGGCGTTTAATATGGGGTGTTGAGTCCATTTCGTTGAGCAAGGAGTAGCTCTTGTCTATTCCATATTTGGCTTAAGGAACTTTATCTGTGCTCATTTCAATCTCTGGTTTTATGCAGCACCCCAACTCACCTTTCCCCTTAAGCAAGCATAAGTTGGTTTTCTAAATTTGAGACCCTGTTCTGTTTTGTAATCCAGTTCCTGTGTAGCCAAGTTTACATTCTGTGTATTAGTGATATCTTATGATGTTTCATTTTCTGTGTGACTTCTTTGAGTTAGAATCATCATACCTGAATGCACTCATTATGCTGCTACGGGCCTGATGACATAGATGTCATTGCTGAGTGATATTGCATTGTACGTAAGTACCACAACTTCTTCATCCATTTTTCACTTTCTGCGATATTGAACTTGTACCGTAAACGAGGTTCTTGTAAACAGAGCCGTCCCAAACTTTGGGGTGGCTGTGTCTTTTTGATTTTCATTTCCCTAAGCTATAGGACCATAAGTGGAAGTGCCCTAGGCTCTGTTGCTTTGTTTTTTAGATGTTTCAGGAAACACCATACACTTCTCCCGAGTGGCTGTTGGCAATTTACATCCCGCCCATCAGCATAACAAGGCTCCCAGTTCTCCATGGCCTGTCCTGCCTTTCTGGATTTTACACTTTTTTCAGATGGCCCTTTTGACCGGGGGGAAGTGAGACTTCATTGTAGTGCAGATTTCCTTTGCAAGCTTGCTTGGTTGGCCAAAAAGGGCGTATGCGTTTTTTCCTGAATATATTCAGGAAAAAACGCATACGCCCTTTTTGGCCAAGTGCATCATTGTGGACGTTCTGCCTCTTTTCCTATGCTTTCAATGCAATTCCAGTCTACCTCCTGAAATCGGTTTCCTGCAATTCTGCCCCGCTTTCAAGTCCTCTTGGCAGCCTTACTTCAGTATATTTTTGGACGATAGCTGTCATTTATAACTCTGCAGGTTTGTGAATTACAGTGCCCCTGAGCTCCTTTCTTCAACTCGTTTTCTTGTGAGCTGGCCGCAACACTGCGGGATTGCTTCAGGCCCTAATCTGGTTCGGGCATGGCACGCTGAGCCTTTGGTTAATTCCTCTTCCTGGTGGGAAATGAGAGTTAAATTTGCCCGTCCAGACACCTCCAGCTAGTCTCTCATTGGTTCTCCCGATTCCTGTTCATCTTCCGCAGAAATTGCAAACTGGGCCAAACAGGAGGTTAAAGGCACTGACTCTCCAAGTCGGGAGAGTGTTAGTAAAGCGTCTGGAATGTTGCACCCGAGTACCAGGGGACGAGAACGGAGACATATTTGAACACGTCTCCCGATCACACGGTTGATCATACTCTGGGTTCCACATGCATGTTTTAGCTGAAGGAAGAATCCCTTAAACCTGGAGAGTTGAGACCCGTGGAATGGGTACCATGCAATATGACTTCAAAGGGTCTTCATTTGCTCACCGAACCTCTCCAATCCTATCACTGCTGCGTTTATGCCCCTGTACACACGCTTGATTCTCTTTCGGAGACATAGCAATCCATAGGTTTTAAGATACTTACTAGTCAGGTACATTCTTAGGCGTTCAATATGGGGTGTTGAGTCCATTTCGTTGAGCAAGGAGTAGCTCTTGTCTATTCCATATTTGGCTTAAGGAACTTTATCTGTGCTCATTTCAATCTCTGGTTTTATGCAGCACACCAACTCACCTTTCCCCTTAAGCAAGCATAAGTTGGTTTTCTAAATTTGAGACCCTGTTCTGTTTTGTAATCCAGTTCCTGTGTAGCCAAGTTTACATTCCGTGTATTAGTGATATCTTATGATGTTTCTTTTTCTGTGTGACTTCTTTCAGTTAGAATCATCATACCTGAATGCACTCATTATGCTGCTACGGGCCTGATGACATAGATGTCATTGCTGAGTGATATTGCATTGTACGTAAGTACCACAACTTCTTCATCCATTTTTCACTTTCTGCGATATTGAACTTGTACCGTAAACGAGGTTCTTGTAAACAGAGCCGTCCCAAACTTTGGGGTGGCTGTGTCTTTTTGATTTTCATTTCCCTAAGCTATAGGACCATAAGTGGAAGTGCCCTAGGCTCTGTTGCTTTGTTTTTTAGATGTTTCAGGAAACACCATACACTTCTCCCGATTGGCTGTTAGCAATTTACATCCCGCCCATCAGCATAACAAGGCTCCCAGTTCTCCATGGCCTGTCCTGCCTTTCTGGATTTTACACTTTTTTCAGATGGCCCTTTTGACCGGGGGGAAGTGAGACTTCATTGTAGTGCAGATTTCCTTTGCAAGCTTGCTTGGTTGGCCAAAAAGTGCGTATGCGATTTTTCCTGAATATATTCAGGAAAAAACGCATACGCCCTTTTTGGCCAAGTGCATCATTGTGGACGTTCTGCCTCTTTTCCTATGCTTTCAATGCAATTCCAGTCTACCTCCTGAAATCGGTTTCCTGCAATTCTGCCCCGCTTTCAAGTCCTCTTGGCAGCCTTACTTCAGTATATTTTTGGACGATAGCTGTCATTTATAACTCTGCAGGTTTGTGAATTACAGTGCCCCTGAGCTCCTTTCTTCAACTCGCTTTCTTGTGAGCTGGCCGCAACACCGCAGGATTGCTTCAGGCCCTAATGTGGTTCCGGCACGGCACGCTGAGCCTTTGGTTAATTCCTCTTCCTGGTGGGAAATGAGAGTTAAATTTGCCCGTCCAGACGCCTCCAGCTAGTCTCTCATTGGTTCTCCCTATTCCTGTTCATCTTCCGCAGAAATTGCAAACTGGGCCAAACAGGAGGTTAAAGGCACTGACTCTCCAAGTCGGGAGAGTGTTAGTAAAGCGTCTGGAATGTTGCACCCGAGTACCAGGGGATGAGAACGGAGACATATTTGAACACGTCTCCCGATCACACGGTTGATCATACTCTGGGTTCCACATGCATGTTTTAGCTGAAGGAATAATCCTCTAAACCTGGAGAGTTGAGACCCGTGGAATGGGTACCGTGCAATATGATTTCAAAGGGTTTTCATTTGCTCACCGAACCTCTCCAATCCTATCACTGCTGCGTTTATGCCCCTGTACACATGCTTGATTCTCTTTCGGAGACATAGCAATCCATAGGTTTTAAGATACTTACTAGTCAGGTACATTCTTAGGCGTTTAATATGGGGTGTTGAGTCCATTTCGTTGAGCAAGGAGTAGCTCTTGTCTATTCCATATTTGGCTTAAGGAACTTTATCTGTGCTCATTTCAATCTCTGGTTTTATGCAGCACCCCAACTCACCTTTCCCCTTAAGCAAGCATAAGTTGGTTTTCTAAATTTGAGACCCTGTTCTGTTTTGTAATCCAGTTCCTGTGTAGCCAAGTTTACATTCCGTGTATTAGTGATAGCTTATGATGTTCCTTTTTCTGCGTGACTTATTTCAGTTAGAATCATCATACCTGAATCCACTCATTATGCTGCTACGGACCTGATGACATAGATGTCATTGCTGAGTGATATTGCATTGTACGTAAGTACCACAACTTCTTCATCCATTTTTCACTTTCTGCGATATTGAACTTGTACCGTAAACGAGGTTCTTGTAAACAGAGCCGTCCCAAACATTGGAGTGACTGTGTCTTTTTGATTTTCATTTCCCTAAGCTATAGGACCATAAGTGGAAGTGCCCTAGGCTCTGTTGCTCTGTTTTTTATATGTTTCAGGAAACACCATACACTTCTCCCGAGTGGCTGTTGGCAATTTACATCCTGTCCATCAGCATAACAAGGCTCCCAGTTCTCCATGGCCTGTCCTGCCTTTCTGGATTTTACACTTTTTTCAGATGGCCCTTTTGACCGGGGGGAAGTGAGACTTCATTGTAGTGCAGATTTCCTTTGCAAGCTTGCTTGGTTGGCCAAAAAGGGCGTATGCGTTTTTTCCTGAATATATTCAGGAAAAACACATACGCCCTTTTTGGCCAAGTGCATCATTGTGGACGTTCTGCCTCTTTTCCTATGCTTTCAATGCAATTCCAGTCTACCTCCTGAAATCGGTTTCCTGCAATTCTGCCCCGCTTTCAAGTCCTCTTGGCAGCCTTACTTCAGTATATTTTTGGACGATAGCTGTCATTAATAACTCTGCAGGTTTGTGAATTACAGTGCCCCTGAGCTCCTTTCTTCAACTCGCTTTCTTGTGAGCTGGCCGCAACACCGCAGGATTGCTTCAGGCCCTAATGTGGTTCCGGCACGGCACGCTGAGCCTTTGGTTAATTCCTCTTCCTGGTGGGAAATGAGAGTTAAATTTGCCCGTCCAGACACCTCCAGCTAGTCTCTCATTGGTTCTCCCTATTCCTGTTCATCTTCCGCAGAAATTGCAAACTGGGCCAAACAGGAGGTTAAAGGCACTGACTCTCCAAGTCGGGAGAGTGTTAGTAAAGCGTCTGGAATGTTGCACCCGAGTACCAGGGGACGAGAACGGAGACATATTTGAACACGTCTCCCGATCACACGGTTGATCATACTCTGGGTTCCACATGCATGTTTTAGCTGAAGGAAGAATCCCTTAAACCTGGAGAGTTGAGACCCGTGGAATGGGTACCATGCAATATGACTTCAAAGGGTCTTCATTTGCTCACCGAACCTCTCCAATCCTATCACTGCTGCGTTTATGCCCCTGTACACACGCTTGATTCTCTTTCGGAGACATAGCAATCCATAGGTTTTAAGATACTTACTAGTCAGGTACATTCTTAGGCGTTCAATATGGGGTGTTGAGTCCATTTCGTTGAGCAAGGAGTAGCTCTTGTCTATTCCATATTTGGCTTAAGGAACTTTATCTGTGCTCATTTCAATCTCTGGTTTTATGCAGCACCCCAACTCACCTTTCCCCTTAAGCAAGCATAAGTTGGTTTTCTAAATTTGAGACCCTGTTCTGTTTTGTAATCCAGTTCCTGTGTAGCCAAGTTTACATTCCGTGTATTAGTGATATCTTATGATGTTTCTTTTTCTGTGTGACTTCTTTCAGTTAGAATCATCATACCTGAATGCACTCATTATGCTGCTACGGGCCTGATGACATAGATGTCATTGCTGAGTGATATTGCATTGTACGTAAGTACCACAACTTCTTCATCCATTTTTCACTTTCTGCGATATTGAACTTGTACCGTAAACGAGGTTCTTGTAAACAGAGCCGTCCCAAACTTTGGGGTGGCTGTGTCTTTTTGATTTTCATTTCCCTAAGCTATAGGACCATAAGTGGAAGTGCCCTAGGCTCTGTTGCTTTGTTTTTTAGATGTTTCAGGAAACACCATACACTTCTCCCGAGTGGCTGTTGGCAATTTACATCCCGCCCATCAGCATAACAAGGCTCCCAGTTCTCCATGGCCTGTCCTGCCTTTCTGGATTTTACACTTTTTTCAGATGGCCCTTTTGACCGGGGGGAAGTGAGACTTCATTGTAGTGCAGATTTCCTTTGCAAGCTTGCTTGGTTGGCCAAAAAGGGCGTATGCGTTTTTTCCTGAATATATTCAGGAAAAAACGCATACGCCCTTTTTGGCCAAGTGCATCATTGTGGACGTTCTGCCTCTTTTCCTATGCTTTCAATGCAATTCCAGTCTACCTCCCGAAATCGGTTTCCTGCAATTCTGCCCCGCTTTCAAGTCCTCTTGGCAGCCTTACTTCAGTATATTTTTGGACGATAGCTGTCATTTATAACTCTGCAGGTTTGTGAATTACAGTGCCCCTGAGCTCCTTTCTTCAACTCGCTTTCTTGTGAGCTGGCCGCAACACCGCAGGATTGCTTCAGGCCCTAATGTGGTTCCGGCACGGCACGCTGAGCCTTTGGTTAATTCCTCTTCCTGGTGGGAAATGAGAGTTAAATTTGCCCGTCCAGACACCTCCAGCTAGTCTCTCATTGGTTCTCCCTATTCCTGTTCATCTTCCGCAGAAATTGCAAACTGGGCCAAACAGGAGGTTAAAGGCACTGACTCTCCAAGTCAGGAGAGTGTTAGTAAAGCGTCTGGAATGTTGCACCCGAGTACCAGGGGACGAGAACGGAGACATATTTGAACACGTCTCCCGATCACACGGTTGATCATACTCTGGGTTCCACATGCATGTTTTAGCTGAAGGAAGAATCCCTTAAACCTGGAGAGTTGAGACCCGTGGAATGGGTACCATGCAATATGACTTCAAAGGGTCTTCATTTGCTCACCGAACCTCTCCAATCCTATCACTGCTGCGTTTATGCCCCTGTACACACGCTTGATTCTCTTTCGGAGACATAGCAATCCATAGGTTTTAAGATACTTACTAGTCAGGTACATTCTTAGGCGTTCAATATGGGGTGTTGAGTCCATTTCGTTGAGCAAGGAGTAGCTCTTGTCTATTCCATATTTGGCTTAAGGAACTTTATCTGTGCTCATTTCAATCTCTGGTTTTATGCAGCACCCCAACTCACCTTTCCCCTTAAGCAAGCATAAGTTGGTTTTCTAAATTTGAGACCCTGTTCTGTTTTGTAATCCAGTTCCTGTGTAGCCAAGTTTACATTCCGTGTATTAGTGATATCTTATGATGTTTCTTTTTCTGTGTGACTTCTTTCAGTTAGAATCATCATACCTGAATGCACTCATTATGCTGCTACGGGCCTGATGACATAGATGTCAGTGCTGAGTGATATTGCATTGTACGTAAGTACCACAACTTCTTCATCCATTTTTCACTTTCTGCGATATTGAACTTGTACCGTAAACGAGGTTCTTGTAAACAGAGCCGTCCCAAACTTTGGGGTGGCTGTGTCTTTTTGATTTTCATTTCCCTAAGCTATAGGACCATAAGTGGAAGTGCCCTAGGCTCTGTTGCTTTGTTTTTTAGATGTTTCAGGAAACACCATACACTTCTCCTGAGTGGCAGTTGGCAATTTACATCCCGCCCATCAGCATAACAAGGCTCCCAGTTCTCCATGGCCTGTCCTGCCTTTCTGGATTTTACACTTTTTTCAGATGGCCCTTTTGACCGGGGGGAAGTGAGACTTCATTGTAGTGCAGATTTCCTTTGCAAGCTTGCTTGGTTGGCCAAAAAGGGCGTATGCGTTTTTTCCTGAATATATTCAGGAAAAAACGCATACGCCCTTTTTGGCCAAGTGCATCATTGTGGACGTTCTGCCTCTTTTCCTATGCTTTCAATGCAATTCCAGTCTACCTCCTGAAATCGGTTTCCTGCAATTCTGCCCCGCTTTCAAGTCCTCTTGGCAGCCTTACTTCAGTATATTTTTGGACGATAGCTGTCATTTATAACTCTGCAGGTTTGTGAATTACAGTGCCCCTGAGCTCCTTTCTTCAACTCGCTTTCTTGTGAGCTGGCCGCAACACCGCAGGATTGCTTCAGGCCCTAATGTGGTTCCGGCACGGCACGCTGAGCCTTTGGTTAATTCCTCTTCCTGGTGGGAAATGAGAGTTAAATTTGCCCGTCCAGACACCTCCAGCTAGTCTCTCATTGGTTCTCCCTATTCCTGTTCATCTTCTGCAGAAATTGCAAACTGGGCCAAACAGGAGGTTAAAGGCACTGACTCTCCAAGTCGGGAGAGTGTTAGTAAAGCGTCTGGAATGTTGCACCCGAGTACCAGGGGACGAGAACGGAGACATATTTGAACACGTCTCCCGATCACACGGTTGATCATACTCTGGGTTCCACATGCATGTTTTAGCTGAAGGAAGAATCCCTTAAACCTGGAGAGTTGAGACCCGTGGAATGGGTACCATGCAATATGACTTCAAAGGGTCTTCATTTGCTCACCGAACCTCTCCAATCCTATCACTGCTGCGTTTATGCCCCTGTACACACGCTTGATTCTCTTTCGGAGACATAGCAATCCATAGGTTTTAAGATACTTACTAGTCAGGTACATTCTTAGGCGTTCAATATGGGGTGTTGAGTCCATTTCGTTGAGCAAGGAGTAGCTCTTGTCTATTCCATATTTGGCTTAAGGAACTTTATCTGTGCTCATTTCAATCTCTGGTTTTATGCAGCACCCCAACTCACCTTTCCCCTTAAGCAAGCATAAGTTGGTTTTCTAAATTTGAGACCCTGTTCTGTTTTGTAATCCAGTTCCTGTGTAGCCAAGTTTACATTCCGTGTATTAGTGATAGCTTATGATGTTCCTTTTTCTGCGTGACTTATTTCAGTTAGAATAATCATACCTGAATCCACTCATTATGCTGCTACGGACCTGATGACATAGATGTCATTGCTGAGTGATATTGTATTGTACGTAAGTACCACAACTTCTTCATCCATTTTTCACTTTCTGCGATATTGAACTTGTACCGTAAACGAGGTTCTTGTAAACAGAGCCGTCCCAAACTTTGGGGTGGCTGTGTCTTTTTGATTTTCATTTCCCTAAGCTATAGGACCATAAGTGGAAGTGCCCTAGGCTCTGTTGCTTTGTTTTTTAGATGTTTCAGGCAACACCATACACTTCTCCCGATTGGCTGTTAGCAATTTACATCCCGCCCATCAGCATAACAAGGCTCCCAGTTCTCCATGGCCTGTCCTGCCTTTCTGGATTTTACACTTTTTTCAGATGGCCCTTTTGACCGGGGGGAAGTGAGACTTCATTGTAGTGCAGATTTCCTTTGCAAGCTTGCTTGGTTGGCCAAAAAGGGCGTATGCGTTTTTTCCTGAATATATTCAGGAAAAAACGCATACACCCTTTTTGGCCAAGTGCATCATTGTGGACGTTCTGCCTCTTTTCCTATGCTTTCAATGCAATTCCAGTCTACCTCCTGAAATCGGTTTCCTGCAATTCTGCCCTGCTTTCAAGTCCTCTTGGCAGCCTTACTTCAGTATATTTTTGGACGATAGCTGTCATTTATAACTCTGCAGATTTGTGAATTACAGTGCCCCTGAGCTCCTTTCTTCAACTCGCTTTCTTGTGAGCTGGCCGCAACACCGCAGGATTGCTTCAGGCCCTAATGTGGTTCCGGCACGGCACGCTGAGCCTTTGGTTAATTCCTCTTCCTGGTGGGAAATGAGAGTTAAATTTGCCCGTCCAGACACCTCCAGCTAGTCTCTCATTGGTTCTCCCTATTCCTGTTCATCTTCCGCAGAAATTGCAAACTGGGCCAAACAGGAGGTTAAAGGCACTGACTCTCCAAGTCGGGAGAGTGTTAGTAAAGCGTCTGGAATGTTGCACCCGAGTACCAGGGGATGATAACGGAGACATATTTGAACACGTCTCCCGATCACACGGTTGATCATACTCTGGGTTCCACATGCATGTTTTAGCTGAAGGAATAATCCTCTAAACGTGGATAGTTGAGACCCGTGGAATGGGTACCGTGCAATATGACTTCAAAGGGTCTTCATTTGCTCACCGAACCTCTCCAATCCTATCACTGCTGCGTTTATGCCCCTGTACACACGCTTGATTCTCTTTCGGAGACATAGCAATCCATAGGTTTTAAGATACTTACTAGTCAGGTACATTCTTTGGCCTTTAATATGGGGTGTTGAGTCCATTTCGTTGAGCAAGGAGTAGCTCTTGTCTATTCCATATTTGGCTTAAGGAACTTTATCTGTGCTCATTTCAATCTCTGGTTTTATGCAGCACCCCAACTCACCTTTCCCCTTAAGCAAGCATAAGTTGGTTTTCTAAATTTGAGACCCTGTTCTGTTTTGTAATCCAGTTCCTGTGTAGCCAAGTTTACATTCCGTGTATTAGTGATATCTTATGATGTTTCTTTTTCTGCGTGACTTATTTCAGTTAGAATCATCATACCTCAATCCACTCATTATGCTGCTACGGGCCTGATGACATAGATGTCATTGCTGAGTGATATTGCATTGTACGTAAGTTCCACAACTTCTTCATCCATTTTTCACTTTCTGCGATATTGAACTTGTACCGTAAACGAGGTTCTTGTAAACAGAGCCGTCCCAAACTTTGGGGTGGCTGTGTCTTTTTGATTTTCATTTCCCTAAGCTATAGGACCATAAGTGGAAGTGCCCTAGGCTCTGTTGCTTTGTTTTTTAGATGTTTCAGGAAACACCATACACTTCTCCCCAGTGGCTGTTGGCAATTTACATCCCGCCCATCAGCATAACAAGGCTCCCAGTTCTCCATGGCCTGTCCTGCCTTTCTGGATTTTACACTTTTTTCAGATGGCCCTTTTGACCGGGGGGAAGTGAGACTTCATTGTAGTGCAGATTTCCTTTGCAAGCTTGCTTGGTTGGCCAAAAAGGGCGTATGCGTTTTTTCCTGAATATATTCAGGAAAAAACGCATACGCCCTTTTTGGCCAAGTGCATCATTGTGGACGTTCTGCCTCTTTTCCTATGCTTTCAATGCAATTCCAGTCTACCTCCTGAAATCGGTTTCCTGCAATTCTGCCCCGCTTTCAAGTCCTCTTGGCAGCCTTACTTCAGTATATTTTTGGACGATAGCTGTCATTTATAACTCTGCAGGTTTGTGAATTACAGTGCCCCTGAGCTCCTTTCTTCAACTCGCTTTCTTGTGAGCTGGCCGCAACACCGCAGGATTGCTTCAGGCCCTAATGTGGTTCCGGCACGGCATGCTGAGCCTTTGGTTAATTCCTCTTCCTGGTGGGAAATGAGAGTTAAATTTGCCCGTCCAGACACCTCCAGCTAGTCTCTCATTGGTTCTCCCTATTCCTGTTCATCTTCCGCAGAAATTGCAAACTGGGCCAAACAGGAGGTTAAAGGCACTGACTCTCCAAGTCAGGAGAGTGTTAGTAAAGCGTCTGGAATGTTGCACCCGAGTACCAGGGGACGAGAACGGAGACATATTTGAACACGTCTCCCGATCACACGGTTGATCATACTCTGGGTTCCACATGCATGTTTTAGCTGAAGGAAGAATCCCTTAAACCTGGAGAGTTGAGACCCGTGGAATGGGTACCATGCAATATGACTTCAAAGGGTCTTCATTTGCTCACCGAACCTCTCCAATCCTATCACTGCTGCGTTTATGCCCCTGTACACACGCTTGATTCTCTTTCGGAGACATAGCAATCCATAGGTTTTAAGATACTTACTAGTCAGGTACATTCTTAGGCGTTCAATATGGGGTGTTGAGTCCATTTCGTTGAGCAAGGAGTAGCTCTTGTCTATTCCATATTTGGCTTAAGGAACTTTATCTGTGCTCATTTCAATCTCTGGTTTTATGCAGCACCCCAACTCACCTTTCCCCTTAAGCAAGCATAAGTTGGTTTTCTAAATTTGAGACCCTGTTCTGTTTTGTAATCCAGTTCCTGTGTAGCCAAGTTTACATTCCGTGTATTAGTGATATCTTATGATGTTTCTTTTTCTGTGTGACTTCTTTCAGTTAGAATCATCATACCTGAATGCACTCATTATGCTGCTACGGGCCTGATGACATAGATGTCATTGCTGAGTGATATTGCATTGTACGTAAGTACCACAACTTCTTCATCCATTTTTCACTTTCTGCGATATTGAACTTGTACCGTAAACGAGGTTCTTGTAAACAGAGCCGTCCCAAACTTTGGGGTGGCTGTGTCTTTTTGATTTTCATTTCCCTAAGCTATAGGACCATAAGTGGAAGTGCCCTAGGCTCTGTTGCTTTGTTTTTTAGATGTTTCAGGAAACACCATACACTTCTCCCGAGTGGCAGTTGGCAATTTACATCCCGCCCATCAGCATAACAAGGCTCCCAGTTCTCCATGGCCTGTCCTGCCTTTCTGGATTTTACACTTTTTTCAGATGGCCCTTTTGACCGGGGGGAAGTGAGACTTCATTGTAGTGCAGATTTCCTTTGCAAGCTTGCTTGGTTGGCCAAAAAGGGCGTATGCGTTTTTTCCTGAATATATTCAGGAAAAAACGCATTCGCCCTTTTTGGCCAAGTGCATCATTGTGGACGTTCTGCCTCTTTTCCTATGCTTTCAATGCAATTCCAGTCTACCTCCTGAAATCGGTTTCCTGCAATTCTGCCCCGCTTTCAAGTCCTCTTGGCAGCCTTACTTCAGTATATTTTTGGACGATAGCTGTCATTTATAACTCTGCAGGTTTGTGAATTACAGTGCCCCTGAGCTCCTTTCTTCAACTCGCTTTCTTGTGAGCTGGCCGCAACACCGCAGGATTGCTTCAGGCCCTAATGTGTTTCCGGCACGGCACGCTGAGCCTTTGGTTAATTCCTCTTCCTGGTGGGAAATGAGAGTTAAATTTGCCCGTCCAGACACCTCCAGCTAGTCTCTCATTGGTTCTCCCTATTCCTGTTCATCTTCCGCAGAAATTGCAAACTGGGCCAAACAGGAGGTTAAAGGCACTGACTCTCCAAGTCGGGAGAGTGTTAGTAAAGCGTCTGGAATGTTGCACCCGAGTACCAGGGGACGAGAACGGAGACATATTTGAACACGTCTCCCGATCACACGGTTGATCATACTCTGGGTTCCACATGCATGTTTTAGCTGAAGGAAGAATCCCTTAAACCTGGAGAGTTGAGACCCGTGGAATGGGTACCATGCAATATGACTTCAAAGGGTCTTCATTTGCTCACCGAACCTCTCCAATCCTATCACTGCTGCGTTTATGCCCCTGTACACACGCTTGATTCTCTTTCGGAGACATAGCAATCCATAGGTTTTAAGATACTTACTAGTCAGGTACATTCTTAGGCGTTCAATATGGGGTGTTGAGTCCATTTCGTTGAGCAAGGAGTAGCTCTTGTCTATTCCATATTTGGCTTAAGGAACTTTATCTGTGCTCATTTCAATCTCTGGTTTTATGCAGCACCCCAACTCACCTTTCCCCTTAAGCAAGCATAAGTTGGTTTTCTAAATTTGAGACCCTGTTCTGTTTTGTAATCCAGTTCCTGTGTAGCCAAGTTTACATTCCGTGTATTAGTGATAGCTTATGATGTTCCTTTTTCTGCGTGACTTATTTCAGTTAGAATCATCATACCTGAATCCACTCATTATGCTGCTACGGACCTGATGACATAGATGTCATTGCTGAGTGATATTGTATTGTACGTAAGTACCACAACTTCTTCATCCATTTTTCACTTTCTGCGATATTGAACTTGTACCGTAAACGAGGTTCTTGTAAACAGAGCCGTCCCAAACTTTGGGGTGGCTGTGTCTTTTTGATTTTCATTTCCCTAAGCTATAGGACCATAAGTGGAAGTGCCCTAGGCTCTGTTGCTTTGTTTTTTAGATGTTTCAGGCAACACCATACACTTCTCCCGATTGGCTGTTAGCAATTTACATCCCGCCCATCAGCATAACAAGGCTCCCAGTTCTCCATGGCCTGTCCTGCCTTTCTGGATTTTACACTTTTTTCAGATGGCCCTTTTGACCGGGGGGAAGTGAGACTTCATTGTAGTGCAGATTTCCTTTGCAAGCTTGCTTGGTTGGCCAAAAAGGGCGTATGCGTTTTTTCCTGAATATATTCAGGAAAAAACGCATACACCCTTTTTGGCCAAGTGCATCATTGTGGACGTTCTGCCTCTTTTCCTATGCTTTCAATGCAATTCCAGTCTACCTCCTGAAATCGGTTTCCTGCAATTCTGCCCTGCTTTCAAGTCCTCTTGGCAGCCTTACTTCAGTATATTTTTGGACGATAGCTGTCATTTATAACTCTGCAGATTTGTGAATTACAGTGCCCCTGAGCTCCTTTCTTCAACTCGCTTTCTTGTGAGCTGGCCGCAACACCGCAGGATTGCTTCAGGCCCTAATGTGGTTCCGGCACGGCACGCTGAGCCTTTGGTTAATTCCTCTTCCTGGTGGGAAATGAGAGTTAAATTTGCCCGTCCAGACACCTCCAGCTAGTCTCTCATTGGTTCTCCCTATTCCTGTTCATCTTCCGCAGAAATTGCAAACTGGGCCAAACAGGAGGTTAAAGGCACTGACTCTCCAAGTCGGGAGAGTGTTAGTAAAGCGTCTGGAATGTTGCACCCGAGTACCAGGGGATGATAACGGAGACATATTTGAACACGTCTCCCGATCACACGGTTGATCATACTCTGGGTTCCACATGCATGTTTTAGCTGAAGGAATAATCCTCTAAACGTGGATAGTTGAGACCCGTGGAATGGGTACCGTGCAATATGACTTCAAAGGGTCTTCATTTGCTCACCGAACCTCTCCAATCCTATCACTGCTGCGTTTATGCCCCTGTACACACGCTTGATTCTCTTTCGGAGACATAGCAATCCATAGGTTTTAAGATACTTACTAGTCAGGTACATTCTTTGGCCTTTAATATGGGGTGTTGAGTCCATTTCGTTGAGCAAGGAGTAGCTCTTGTCTATTCCATATTTGGCTTAAGGAACTTTATCTGTGCTCATTTCAATCTCTGGTTTTATGCAGCACCCCAACTCACCTTTCCCCTTAAGCAAGCATAAGTTGGTTTTCTAAATTTGAGACCCTGTTCTGTTTTGTAATCCAGTTCCTGTGTAGCCAAGTTTACATTCCGTGTATTAGTGATATCTTATGATGTTTCTTTTTCTGCGTGACTTATTTCAGTTAGAATCATCATACCTCAATCCACTCATTATGCTGCTACGGGCCTGATGACATAGATGTCATTGCTGAGTGATATTGCATTGTACGTAAGTTCCACAACTTCTTCATCCATTTTTCACTTTCTGCGATATTGAACTTGTACCGTAAACGAGGTTCTTGTAAACAGAGCCGTCCCAAACTTTGGGGTGGCTGTGTCTTTTTGATTTTCATTTCCCTAAGCTATAGGACCATAAGTGGAAGTGCCCTAGGCTCTGTTGCTTTGTTTTTTAGATGTTTCAGGAAACACCATACACTTCTCCCCAGTGGCTGTTGGCAATTTACATCCCGCCCATCAGCATAACAAGGCTCCCAGTTCTCCATGGCCTGTCCTGCCTTTCTGGATTTTACACTTTTTTCAGATGGCCCTTTTGACCGGGGGGAAGTGAGACTTCATTGTAGTGCAGATTTCCTTTGCAAGCTTGCTTGGTTGGCCAAAAAGGGCGTATGCGTTTTTTCCTGAATATATTCAGGAAAAAACGCATACGCCCTTTTTGGCCAAGTGCATCATTGTGGACGTTCTGCCTCTTTTCCTATGCTTTCAATGCAATTCCAGTCTACCTCCCGAAATCGGTTTCCTGCAATTCGGCCCCGCTTTCAAGTCCTCTTGGCAGCCTTACTTCAGTATATTTTTGGACGATAGCTGTCATTTATAACTCTGCAGGTTTGTGAATTACAGTGCCCCTGAGCTCCTTTCTTCAACTCGTTTTCTTGTGAGCTGGCCGCAACACTGCGGGATTGCTTCAGGCCCTAATCTGGTTCGGGCATGGCACGCTGAGCCTTTGGTTAATTCCTCTTCCTGGTGGGAAATGAGAGTTAAATTTGCCCGTCCAGACACCTCCAGCTAGTCTCTCATTGGTTCTCCCTATTCCTGTTCATCTTCCGCAGAAATTGCAAACTGGGCCAAACAGGAGGTTAAAGGCACTGACTCTCCAAGTCAGGAGAGTGTTAGTAAAGCGTCTGGAATGTTGCACCCGAGTACCAGGGGACGAGAACGGAGACATATTTGAACACGTCTCCCGATCACACGGTTGATCATACTCTGGGTTCCACATGCATGTTTTAGCTGAAGGAAGAATCCCTTAAACCTGGAGAGTTGAGACCCGTGGAATGGGTACCATGCAATATGACTTCAAAGGGTCTTCATTTGCTCACCGAACCTCTCCAATCCTATCACTGCTGTGTTTATGCCCCTGTACACACGCTTGATTCTCTTTCGGAGACATAGCAATCCATAGGTTTTAAGATACTTACTAGTCAGGTACATTCTTAGGCGTTCAATATGGGGTGTTGAGTCCATTTCGTTGAGCAAGGAGTAGCTCTTGTCTATTCCATATTTGGCTTAAGGAACTTTATCTGTGCTCATTTCAATCTCTGGTTTTATGCAGCACCCCAACTCACCTTTCCCCTTAAGCAAGCATAAGTTGGTTTTCTAAATTTGAGACCCTGTTCTGTTTTGTAATCCAGTTCCTGTGTAGCCAAGTTTACATTCCGTGTATTAGTGATATCTTATGATGTTTCTTTTTCTGTGTGACTTCTTTCAGTTAGAATCATCATACCTGAATGCACTCATTATGCTGCTACGGGCCTGATGACATAGATGTCATTGCTGAGTGATATTGCATTGTACGTAAGTACCACAACTTCTTCATCCATTTTTCACTTTCTGCGATATTGAACTTGTACCGTAAACGAGGTTCTTGTAAACAGAGCCGTCCCAAACTTTGGGGTGGCTGTGTCTTTTTGATTTTCATTTCCCTAAGCTATAGGACCATAAGTGGAAGTGCCCTAGGCTCTGTTGCTTTGTTTTTTAGATGTTTCAGGAAACACCATACACTTCTCCCGAGTGGCAGTTGGCAATTTACATCCCGCCCATCAGCATAACAAGGCTCCCAGTTCTCCATGGCCTGTCCTGCGTTTCTGGATTTTACACTTTTTTCAGATGGCCCTTTTGACCGGGGGGAAGTGAGACTTCATTGTAGTGCAGATTTCCTTTGCAAGCTTGCTTGGTTGGCCAAAAAGGGCGTATGCGTTTTTTCCTGAATATATTCAGGAAAAAACGCATACGCCCTTTTTGGCCAAGTGCATCATTGTGGACGTTCTGCCTCTTTTCCTATGCTTTCAATGCAATTCCAGTCTACCTCCTGAAATCGGTTTCCTGCAATTCTGCCCCGCTTTCAAGTCCTCTTGGCAGCCTTACTTCAGTATATTTTTGGACGATAGCTGTCATTTATAACTCTGCAGGTTTGTGAATTACAGTGCCCCTGAGCTCCTTTCTTCAACTCGCTTTCTTGTGAGCTGGCCGCAACACCGCAGGATTGCTTCAGGCCCTAATGTGGTTCCGGCACGGCACGCTGAGCCTTTGGTTAATTCCTCTTCCTGGTGGGAAATGAGAGTTAAATTTGCCCGTCCAGACACCTCCAGCTAGTCTCTCATTGGTTCTCCCTATTCCTGTTCATCTTCCGCAGAAATTGCAAACTGGGCCAAACAGGAGGTTAAAGGCACTGACTCTCCAAGTCGGGAGAGTGTTAGTAAAGCGTCTGGAATGTTGCACCCGAGTACCAGGGGAGAAGAATGGAGACATATTTGAACACGTCTCCCGATCACACGGTTGATCATACTCTGGGTTCCACATGCATGTTTTAGCTGAAGGAAGAATCCCTTAAACCTGGAGAGTTGAGACCCGTGGAATGGGTACCATGCAATATGACTTCAAAGGGTCTTCATTTGCTCACCGAACCTCTCCAATCCTATCACTGCTGCGTTTATGCCCCTGTACACACGCTTGATTCTCTTTCAGAGACACAGCAATCCATAGGTTTTAAGATACTTACTAGTCAGGTACATTCTTAGGCGTTTAATATGGGGTGTTGAGTCCATTTCGTTGAGCAAGGAGTAGCTCTTGTCTATTCCATATTTGGCTTAAGGAACTTTATCTGTGCTCATTTCAATCTCTGGTTTTATGCAGCACCCCAACTCACCTTTCCCCTTAAGCAAGCATAAGTTGGTTTTCTAAATTTGAGACCCTGTTCTGTTTTGTAATCCAGTTCCTGTGTAGCCAAGTTTACATTCCGTGTATTAGTGATATCTTATGATGTTTCTTTTTCTGTGTGACTTCTTTGAGTTAGAATCATCATACCTGAATGCACTCATTATGCTGCTACGGGCCTGATGACATAGATGTCAGTGCTGAGCGATATTGCATTGTACGTATGTACCACAACTTCTTCATCCATTTTTCACTTTCTGCGATATTGAACTTGTACCGTAAACGAGGTTCTTGTAAACAGAGCCGTCCCAAACTTTGGGGTGGCTGTGTCTTTTTGATTTTCATTTCCCTAAGCTATAGGACCATAAGTGGAAGTGCCCTAGGCTCTGTTGCTTTGTTTTTTAGATGTTTCAGGAAACACCATACACTTCTCCCGAGTGGCTGTTGGCAATTTACATCCCGCCCATCAGCATAACAAGGCTCCCAGTTCTCCATGGCCTGTCCTGCGTTTCTGGATTTTACACTTTTTTCAGATGGCCCTTTTGACCGGGGGGAAGTGAGACTTCATTGTAGTGCAGATTTCCTTTGCAAGCTTGCTTGGTTGGCCAAAAAGGGCGTATGCGTTTTTTCCTGAATATATTCAGGAAAAAACGCATACGCCCTTTTTGGCCAAGTGCATCATTGTGGACGTTCTGCCTCTTTTCCTATGCTTTCAATGCAATTCCAGTCTACCTCCCGAAATCGGTTTCCTGCAATTCTGCCCCGCTTTCAAGTCCTCTTGGCAGCCTTACTTCAGTATATTTTTGGACGATAGCTGTCATTTATAACTCTGCAGGTTTGTGAATTACAGTGCCCCTGAGCTCCTTTCTTCAACTCGCTTTCTTGTGAGCTGGCCGCAACACCGCAGGATTGCTTCAGGCCCTAATGTGGTTCCGGCACGGCACGCTGAGCCTTTGGTTAATTCCTCTTCCTGGTGGGAAATGAGAGTTAAATTTGCCCGTCCAGACACCTCCAGCTAGTCTCTCATTGGTTCTCCCTATTCCTGTTCATCTTCCGCAGAAATTGCAAACTGGGCCAAACAGGAGGTTAAAGGCACTGACTCTCCAAGTCGGGAGAGTGTTAGTAAAGCGTCTGGAATGTTGCACCCGAGTACCAGGGGAGAAGAATGGAGACATATTTGAACACGTCTCCCGATCACACGGTTGATCATACTCTGGGTTCCGCATGCATGTTTTAGCTGAAGGAAGAATCCCTTAAACCTGGAGAGTTGAGACCCGTGGAATGGGTACCATGCAATATGACTTCAAAGGGTCTTCATTTGCTCACCGAACCTCTCCAATCCTATCACTGCTGCGTTTATGCCCCTGTACACACGCTTGATTCTCTTTCAGAGACATAGCAATCTATAGGTTTTAAGATACTTACTAGTCAGGTACATTCTTAGGCGTTTAATATGGGGTGTTGAGTCCATTTCGTTGAGCAAGGAGTAGCTCTTGTCTATTCCATATTTGGCTTAAGGAACTTTATCTGTGCTCATTTCAATCTCTGGTTTTATGCAGCACCCCAACTCACCTTTCCCCTTAAGCAAGCATAAGTTGGTTTTCTAAATTTGAGACCCTGTTCTGTTTTGTAATCCAGTTCCTGTGTAGCCAAGTTTACATTCCGTGTATTAGTGATATCTTATGATGTTTCTTTTTCTGTGTGACTTCTTTGAGTTAGAATCATCATACCTGAATGCACTCATTATGCTGCTACGGGCCTGATGACATAGATGTCAGTGCTGAGTGATATTGCATTGTACGTATGTACCACAACTTCTTCATCCATTTTTCACTTTCTGCGATATTGAACTTGTACCGTAAACGAGGTTCTTGTAAACAGAGCCGTCCCAAACTTTGGGGTGGCTGTGTCTTTTTGATTTTCATTTCCCTAAGCTATAGGACCATAAGTGGAAGTGCCCTAGGCTCTGTTGCTTTGTTTTTTAGATGTTTCAGGAAACACCATACACTTCTCCCGAGTGGCTGTTGGCAATTTACATCCCGCCCATCAGCATAACAAGGCTCCCAGTTCTCCATGGCCTGTCCTGCGTTTCTGGATTTTACACTTTTTTCAGATGGCCCTTTTGACCGGGGGGAAGTGAGACTTCATTGTAGTGCAGATTTCCTTTGCAAGCTTGCTTGGTTGGCCAAAAAGGGCGTATGCGTTTTTTCCTGAATATATTCAGGAAAAAACGCATACGCCCTTTTTGGCCAAGTGCATCATTGTGGACGTTCTGCCTCTTTTCCTATGCTTTCAATGCAATTCCAGTCTACCTCCTGAAATCGGTTTCCTGCAATTCTGCCCCGCTTTCAAGTCCTCTTGGCAGCCTTACTTCAGTATATTTTTGGACGATAGCTGTCATTTATAACTCTGCAGGTTTGTGAATTACAGTGCCCCTGAGCTCCTTTCTTCAACTCGTTTTCTTGTGAGCTGGCCGCAACACTGCGGGATTGCTTCAGGCCCTAATGTGGTTCGGGCATGGCACGCTGAGCCTTTGGTTAATTCCTCTTCCTGGTGGGAAATGAGAGTTAAATTTGCCCGTCCAGACACCTCCAGCTAGTCTCTCATTGGTTCTCCCTATTCCTGTTCATCTTCCGCAGAAATTGCAAACTGGGCCAAACAGGAGGTTAAAGGCACTGACTCTCCAAGTCGGGAGAGTGTTAGTAAAGCGTCTGGAATGTTGCACCCGAGTACCAGGGGAGAAGAATGGAAACATATTTGAACACGTCTCCCGATCACACGGTTGATCATACTCTGGGTTCCACATGCATGTTTTAGCTGAAGGAAGAATCCCTTAAACCTGGAGAGTTGAGACCCGTGGAATGGGTACCATGCAATATGACTTCAAAGGGTCTTCATTTGCTCACCGAACCTCTCCAATCCTATCACTGCTGCGTTTATGCCCCTGTACACACGCTTGATTCTCTTTCAGAGACATAGCAATCCATAGGTTTTAAGATACTTACTAGTCAGGTACATTCTTAGGCGTTTAATATGGGGTGTTGAGTCCATTTCGTTGAGCAAGGAGTAGCTCTTGTCTATTCCATATTTGGCTTAAGGAACTTTATCTGTGCTCATTTCAATCTCTGGTTTTATGCAGCACCCCAACTCACCTTTCCCCTTAAGCAAGCATAAGTTGGTTTTCTAAATTTGAGACCCTGTTCTGTTTTGTAATCCAGTTCCTGTGTAGCCAAGTTTACATTCCGTGTATTAGTGATATCTTATGATGTTTCTTTTTCTGTGTGACTTCTTTGAGTTAGAATCATCATACCTGAATGCACTCATTATGCTGCTACGGGCCTGATGACATAGATGTCAGTGCTGTGTCATATTGCATTGTACGTAAGTACCACAACTTCTTCATCCATTTTTCACTTTCTGCGATATTGAACTTGTACCGTAAACGAGGTTCTTGTAAACAGAGCCGTCCCAAACTTTGGGGTGGCTGTGTCTTTTTGATTTTCATTTCCCTAAGCTATAGGACCATAATTGGAAGTGCCCTAGGCTCGTTGCTTTGTTTTTTAGATGTTTCAGGAAACACCATACACTTCTCCCGAGTGGCTGTTGGCAATTTACATCCCGCCCATCAGCATAACAAGGCTCCCAGTTCTCCATGGCCTGTCCTGCCTTTCTGGATTTTACACTTTTTTCAGATGGCCCTTTTGACCGGGGGGAAGTGAGACTTCATTGTAGTGCAGATTTCCTTTGCAAGCTTGCTTGGTTGGCCAAAAAGGGCGTATGCGTTTTTTCCTGAATATATTCAGGAAAAAACGCATACGCCCTTTTTGGCCAAGTGCATCATTGTGGACGTTCTGCCTCTTTTCCTATGCTTTAAATGCAATTCCAGTCTACCTCCCGAAATCGGTTTCCTGCAATTCTGCCCCGCTTTCAAGTCCTCTTGGCAGCCTTACTTCAGTATATTTTTGGACGATAGCTGTCATTTATAACTCTGCAGGTTTGTGAGTTACAGTGCCCCTGAGCTCCTTTCTTCAACTCGTTTTCTTGTGAGCTGGCCGCAACACTGCGGTATTGCTTCAGGCCCTAATCTGGTTCGGGCATGGCACGCTGAGCCTTTGGTTAATTCCTCTTCCTGGTGGGAAATGAGAGTTAAATTTACCCGTCCAGACACCTCCAGCTAGTCTCTCATTGGTTCTCCCTATTCCTGTTCATCTTCCGCAGAAATTGCAAACTGGGTCAAACAGGAGGTTAAAGGCACTGACTCTCCAAGTCGGGAGAGTGTTAGTCAAGCGTCTGGAATGTTGCACCCGAGTACCAGGGGTCGAGAACGGAGACATATTTGAACACGTCTCCCGATCACATGGTTGATCATACTCTGGGCTCCACATGCATGTTTTAGCTGAAGGAAGAATCCCTTAAACCTGGAGAGTTGAGACCCGTGGAATGGGTACCATGCAATATGACTTCAAAGTGTCTTCATTTGCTCACCGAACCTCTCCAATCCTATCACTGCTGCGTTTATGCCCCTGTACACACGCTTGATTCTCTTTCGGAGACATAGCAATCCATAGGTTTTAAGATACTTACTAGTCAGGTACATTCTTAGGCGTTTAATATGGGGTGTTGAGTCCATTTCGTTGAGCAAGGAGTAGCTCTTGTCTATTCCATATTTGGCTTAAGGAACTTTATCTGTGCTCATTTCAATCTCTGGTTTTATGCAGCACCCCAACTCACCTTTCCCCTTAAGCAAGCATAAGTTGGTTTTCTAAATTTGAGACCCTGTTCTGTTTTGTAATCCAGTTCCTGTGTAGCCAAGTTTACATTCCGTGTATTAGTGATATCTTATGATGTTTCTTTTTCTGTGTGACTTCTTTGAGTTAGAATCATCATACCTGAATGCACTCATTATGCTGCTACGGGCCTGATGACATAGATGTCAGTGCTGAGTGATATTGCATTGTACGTATGTACCACAACTTCTTCATCCATTTTTCACTTTCTGCGATATTGAACTTGTACCGTAAACAAGGTTCTTGTAAACAGAGCCGTCCCAAACTTTGGGGTGGCTGTGTCTTTTTGATTTTCATTTCCCTAAGCTATAGGACCATAAGTGGAAGTGCCCTAGGCTCTGTTGCTTTGTTTTTTAGATGTTTCAGGAAACACCATACACTTCTCCCGAGTGGCTGTTGGCAATTTACATCCCGCCCATCAGCATAACAAGGCTCCCAGTTCTCCATGGCCTGTCCTGCCTTTCTGGATTTTACACTTTTTTCAGATGGCCCTTTTGACCGGGGGGAAGTGAGACTTCATTGTAGTGCAGATTTCCTTTGCAAGCTTGCTTGGTTGGCCAAAAAGGGCGTATGCGTTTTTTCCTGAATATATTCAGGAAAAAACGCATACGCCCTTTTTGGCCAAGTGCATCATTGTGGACGTTCTGCCTCTTTTCCTATGCTTTCAATGCAATTCCAGTCTACCTCCCGAAATCGGTTTCCTGCAATTCTGCCCCGCTTTCAAGTCCTCTTGGCAGCCTTACTTCAGTATATTTTTGGACGATAGCTGTCATTTATAACTCTGCAGGTTTGTGAATTACAGTGCCCCTGAGCTCCTTTCTTCAACTCGTTTTCTTGTGAGCTGGCCGCAACACTGCGGGATTGCTTCAGGCCCTAATCTGGTTCGGGCATGGCACGCTGAGCCTTTGGTTAATTCCTCTTCCTGGTGGGAAATGAGAGTTAAATTTGCCCGTCCAGACACCTCCAGCTAGTCTCTCATTGGTTCTCCCTATTCCTGTTCATCTTCCGCAGAAATTGCAAACTGGGCCAAACAGGAGGTTAAAGGCACTGACTCTCCAAGTCGGGAGAGTGTTAGTAAAGCGTCTGGAATGTTGCACCCGAGTACCAGGGGAGAAGAATGGAGACATATTTGAACACGTCTCCCGATCACACGGTTGATCATACTCTGGGTTCCACATGCATGTTTTAGCTGAAGGAAGAATCCCTTAAACCTGGAGAGTTGAGACCC
Organism: Globicephala melas; assembly: GCF_963455315.2. Taxonomy (NCBI): domain Eukaryota; kingdom Metazoa; phylum Chordata; class Mammalia; order Artiodactyla; family Delphinidae; genus Globicephala; species Globicephala melas. The sequence goes on along the minus strand of NW_027207431.1, from coordinate 201,736 downwards.
GTGGAATGGGTACCATGCAATATGACTTCAAAGGGTCTTCATTTGCTCACCGAACCTCTCCAATCCTATCACTGCTGCGTTTATGCCCCTGTACACACGCTTGATTCTCTTTCAGAGACATAGCAATCCATAGGTTTTAAGATACTTACTAGTCAGGTACATTCTTAGGCGTTTAATATGGGGTGTTGAGTCCATTTCGTTGAGCAAGGAGTAGCTCTTGTCTATTCCATATTTGGCTTAAGGAACTTTATCTGTGCTCATTTCAATCTCTGGTTTTATGCAGCACCCCAACTCACCTTTCCCCTTAAGCAAGCATAAGTTGGTTTTCTAAATTTGAGACCCTGTTCTGTTTTGTAATCCAGTTCCTGTGTAGCCAAGTTTACATTCCGTGTATTAGTGATATCTTATGATGTTTCTTTTTCTGTGTGACTTCTTTGAGTTAGAATCATCATACCTGAATGCACTCATTATGCTGCTACGGGCCTGATGACATAGATGTCAGTGCTGTGTCATATTGCATTGTACGTAAGTACCACAACTTCTTCATCCATTTTTCACTTTCTGCGATATTGAACTTGTACCGTAAACGAGGTTCTTGTAAACAGAGCCGTCCCAAACTTTGGGGTGGCTGTGTCTTTTTGATTTTCATTTCCCTAAGCTATAGGACCATAAGTGGAAGTGCCCTAGGCTCTGTTGCTTTGTTTTTTAGATGTTTCAGGAAACACCATACACTTCTCCCCAGTGGCTGTTGGCAATTTACATCCCGCCCATCAGCATAACAAGGCTCCCAGTTCTCCATGGCCTGTCCTGCCTTTCTGGATTTTACACTTTTTTCAGATGGCCCTTTTGACCGGGGGGAAGTGAGACTTCATTGTAGTGCAGATTTCCTTTGCAAGCTTGCTTGGTTGGCCAAAAAGGGCGTATGCGTTTTTTCCTGAATATATTCAGGAAAAAACGCATACGCCCTTTTTGGCCAAGTGCATCATTGTGGACGTTCTGCCTCTTTTCCTATGCTTTCAATGCAATTCCAGTCTACCTCCTGAAATCGGTTTCCTGCAATTCTGCCCCGCTTTCAAGTCCTCTTGGCAGCCTTACTTCAGTATATTTTTGGACGATAGCTGTCATTTATAACTCTGCAGGTTTGTGAATTACAGTGCCCCTGAGCTCCTTTCTTCAACTCGCTTTCTTGTGAGCTGGCCGCAACACCGCAGGATTGCTTCAGGCCCTAATGTGGTTCCGGCACGGCACGCTGAGCCTTTGGTTAATTCCTCTTCCTGGTGGGAAATGAGAGTTAAATTTGCCCGTCCAGACACCTCCAGCTAGTCTCTCATTGGTTCTCCCTATTCCTGTTCATCTTCCGCAGAATTTGCAAACTGGGCCAAACAGGTGGTTAAAGGCACTGACCCTCCAAGTCGGGAGAGTGTTAGTAAAGTGTCTGGAATGTTGCACCCGAGTACCAGGGGACGAGAACGGAGACATATTTGAACACGTCTCCCGATCACACGGTTGATCATACTCTGGGTTCCACATGCATGTTTTAGCTGAAGGAAGAATCCCTTAAACCTGGAGAGTTGAGACCCGTGGAATGGGTACCATGCAATATGACTTCAAAGGGTCTTCATTTGCTCACCGAACCTCTCCAATCCTATCACTGTTGCGTTTATGCCCCTGTACACACGCTTGATTCTCTTTCGGAGACATAGCAATCCATAGGTTTTAAGATACTTACTAGTCAGGTACATTCTTAGGCGTTTAATATGGGGTGTTGAGTCCATTTCGTTGAGCAAGGAGTATCTCTTGTCTATTACATATTTGGCTTAAGGAAATTTATCTGTGCTCATTTCAATCTCTGTTTTTATGCAGCACCCCAACTCACCTTTCCCCTTAAGCAAGCATAAGTTGGTTTTCTAAATTTGAGACCCTGTTCTGTTTTGTAATCCAGTTCCTGTGTAGCCAAGTTTACATTCCGTGTATTAGTGATATCTTATGATGTTTCTTTTTCTGTGTGACTTCTTTCAGTTAGAATCATCATACCTGAATGCACTCATTATGCTGCTACGGGCCTGATGACATAGATGTCATTGCTGAGTGATATTGCATTGTACGTAAGTACCACAACTTCTTCATCCATTTTTCACTTTCTGCGATATTGAACTTGTACCGTAAACGAGGTTCTTGTAAACAGAGCCGTCCCAAACTTTGGGGTGGCTGTGTCTTTTTGATTTTCATTTCCCTAAGCTATAGGACCATAAGTGGAAGTGCCCTAGGCTCTGTTGCTTTGTTTTTTAGATGTTTCAGGAAACACATACACTTCTCCCGAGTGGCTGTTGGCAATTTACATCCCGCCCATCAGCATAACAAGGCTCCCAGTTCTCCGTGGCCTGTCCTGCCTTTCTGGATTTTACACTTTTTTCAGATGGCCCTTTTGACCGGGGGGAAGTGAGACTTCATTGTAGTGCAGATTTCCTTTGCAAGCTTGCTTGGTTGGCCAAAAAGGGCGTATGCGTTTTTTCCTGAATATATTCAGGAAAAAACGCATACGCCCTTTTTGGCCAAGTGCATCATTGTGGACGTTCTGCCTCTTTTCCTATGCTTTCAATGCAATTCCAGTCTACCTCCTGAAATCGGTTTCCTGCAATTCTGCCCCGCTTTCAAGTCCTCTTGGCAGCCTTACTTCAGTATATTTTTGGACGATAGCTGTCATTTATAACTCTGCAGGTTTGTGAATTACAGTGCCCCTGAGCTCCTTTCTTCAACTCGCTTTCTTGTGAGCTGGCCGCAACACCACGGGATTGCTTCAGGCCCTAATGTGGTTCCGGCACGGCACGCTGAGCCTTTGGTTAATTCCTCTTCCTGGTGGGAAATGAGAGTTAAATTTGCCCGTCCATACACCTCCAGCTAGTCTCTCATTGGTTCTCCCTATTCCTGTTCATCTTCCGCAGAAATTGCAAACTGGGCCAAACAAGAGGTTAAAGGCACTGACTCTTCAAGTCGGGAGAGTGTTAGTAAAGCGTCTGGAATGTTGCACCCGAGTACCAAGGGACGAGAACGGAGACATATTTGAACACGTCTCCCGATCACACGGTTGATCATACTCTGGGTTCCACATGCATGTTTTAGCTGAAGGAAGAATCCCTTAAACCTGGAGAGTTGAGACCCGTGGAATGGGTACCATGCAATATGACTTCAAAGGGTCTTCATTTGCTCACCGAACCTCTCCAATCCTATCACTGCTGCGTTTATGCCCCTGTACACACGCTTGATTCTCTTTCGGAGACATAGCAATCCATAGGTTTTAAGATACTTACTAGTCAGGTACATTCTTAGGCGTTCAATATGGGGTGTTGAGTCCATTTCGTTGAGCAAGGAGTAGCTCTTGTCTATTCCATATTTGGCTTAAGGAACTTTATCTGTGCTCATTTCAATCTCTGGTTTTATGCAGCACCCCAACTCACCTTTCCCCTTAAGCAAGCATAAGTTGGTTTTCTAAATTTGAGACCCTGTTCTGTTTTGTAATCCAGTTCCTGTGTAGCCAAGTTTACATTCCGTGTATTAGTGATATCTTATGATGTTTCTTTTTCTGTGTGACTTCTTTCAGTTAGAATCATCATGCCTGAATCCACTCATTATGCTGCTACGGGCCTGATGACATAGATGTCATTGCTGAGTGATATTGCATTGTACGTAAGTACCACAACTTCTTCATCCATTTTTCACTTTCTGCGATATTGAACTTGTACCGTAAACGAGGTTCTTGTAAACAGAGCCGTCCCAAACTTTGGGGTGGCTGTGTCTTTTTGATTTTCATTTCCCTAAGCTATTGGACCATAAGTGGAAGTGCCCTAGGCTCTGTTGCTTTGTTTTTTAGATGTTTCAGGAAACACCATACACTTCTCCCGAGTGGCTGTTGGCAATTTACATCCCGCCCATCAGCATAACAAGGCTCCCAGTTCTCCATGGCCTGTCCTGCCTTTCTGGATTTTACACTTTTTTCAGATGGCCCTTTTGACTCGGGGGAAGTGAGACTTCATTGTAGTGCAGATTTCCTTTGCAAGCTTGCTTGGTTGGCCAAAAAGGGCGTATGCGTTTTTTCCTGAATATATTCAGGAAAAAACGCATACGCCCTTTTTGGCCAAGTGCATCATTGTGGACGTTCTGCCTCTTTTCCTATGCTTTCAATGCAATTCCAGTCTACCTCCTGAAATCGGTTTCCTGCAATTCTGCCCCGCTTTCAAGTCCTCTTGGCAGCCTTACTTCAGTATATTTTTGGACGATAGCTGTCATTTATAACTCTGCAGGTTTGTGAATTACAGTGCCCCTGAGCTCCTTTCTTCAACTCGCTTTCTTGTGAGCTGGCCGCAACACCACAGGATTGCTTCAGGCCCTAATCTGGTTCCGGCACGGCACACTGAGCCTTTGGTTAATTCCTCTTCCTGGTGGGAAATGAGAGTTAAATTTGCCCGTCCAGACACCTCCAGCTAGTCTCTCATTGGTTCTCCCTATTCCTGTTCATCTTCCGCAGAAATTGCAAACTGGGCCAAACAGGAGGTTAAAGGCACTGACTCTCCAAGTCGGGAGAGTGTTAGTAAAGCGTCTGGAATGATGCACCCGAGTACCAGGGGACGAGAACGGAGACATATTTGAACACGTCTCCCGATCACACGGTTGATCATACTCTGGGTTCCACATGCATGTTTTAGCTGAAGGAAGAATCCCTTAAACCTGGAGAGTTGAGACCCGTGGAATGGGTACCATGCAATATGACTTCAAAGGGTCTTCATTTGCTCACCGAACCTCTCCAATCCTATCACTGCTGCGTTTATGCCCCTGTACACACGCTTGATTCTCTTTCGGAGACATAGCAATCCATAGGTTTTAAGATACTTACTAGTCAGGTACATTCTTAGGCGTTTAATATGGGGTGTTGAGTCCATTTCGTTGAGCAAGGAGTAGCTCTTGTCTATTCCATATTTGGCTTAAGGAACTTTATCTGTGCTCATTTCAATCTCTGGTTTTATGCAGCACCCCAACTCACCTTTCCCCTTAAGCAAGCATAAGTTGGTTTTCTAAATTTGAGACCCTGTTCTGTTTTGTAATCCAGTTCCTGTGTAGCCAAGTTTACATTCCGTGTATTAGTGATATCTTATGATGTTTCTTTTTCTGCGTGACTTATTTCAGGTAGAATCATCATACCTGAATGCACTCATTATGCTGCTACGGGCCTGATGACATAGATGTCATTGCTGTGTGATATTGCATTGTATGTAAGTACCACAACTTCTTCATCCATTTTTCACTTTCTGCGATATTGAACTTGTACCATAAACGAGGTTCTTGTAAACAGAGCCGTCCCAAACTTTGGGGTGGCTGTGTCTTTTTGATTTTCATTTCCCTAAGCTATAGGAGCATAAGTGGAAGTGCCCTAGGCTCTGTTGCTTTGTTTTTTAGATGTTTCAGGAAACACCATACACTTCTCCCGAGTGGCTGTTGGCAATTTACATCCCACCCATCAGCATAACAAGGCTCCCAGTTCTCCATGGCCTGTCCTGCCTTTCTGGATTTTACACTTTTTTCAGATGGCCCTTTTGACCGGGGGGAAGTGAGACTTCATTGTAGTGCAGATTTCCTTTGCAAGCTTGCTTGGTTGGCCAAAAAGGGCGTATGCGTTTTTTCCTGAATATATTCAGGAAAAAACGCATACGCCCTTTTTGGCAAAGTGCATCATTGTGGACGTTCTGCCTCTTTTCCTATGCTTTCAATGCAATTCCAGTCTACCTCCTGAAATCGGTTTCCTGCAATTCTGCCCCGCTTTCAAGTCCTCTTGGCAGCCTTACTTCAGTATATTTTTGGACGATAGCTGTCATTAATAACTCTGCAGGCTTGTGAATTACAGTGCCCCTGAGCTCCTTTCTTCAACTCGCTTTCTTGTGAGCTGGCCGCAACACCACGGGATTGCTTCAGGCCCTAATGTGGTTCCGGCACGGCACGCTGAGCCTTTGGTTAATTCCTCTTCCTGGTGGGAAATGAGAGTTAAATTTGCCCGTCCATACACCTCCAGCTAGTCTCTCATTGGTTCTCCCTATTCCTGTTCATCTTCCGCAGAAATTGCAAACTGGGCCAAACAAGAGGTTAAAGGCACTGACTCTTCAAGTCGGGAGAGTGTTAGTAAAGCGTCTGGAATGTTGCACCCGAGTACCAGGGGACGAGAACGGAGACATATTTGAACACGTCTCCCGATCACACGGTTGATCATACTCTGGGTTCCACATGCATGTTTTAGCTGAAGGAAGAATCCCTTAAACCTGGAGAGTTGAGACCCGTGGAATGGGTACCATGCAATATGACTTCAAAGGGTCTTCATTTGCTCACCGAACCTCTCCAATCCTATCACTGCTGCGTTTATGCCCCTGTACACACGCTTGATTCTCTTTCGGAGACATAGCAATCCATAGGTTTTAAGATACTTACTAGTCAGGTACATTCTTAGGCGTTCAATATGGGGTGTTGAGTCCATTTCGTTGAGCAAGGAGTAGCTCTTGTCTATTCCATATTTGGCTTAAGGAACTTTATCTGTGCTCATTTCAATCTCTGGTTTTATGCAGCACCCCAACTCACCTTTCCCCTTAAGCAAGCATAAGTTGGTTTTCTAAATTTGAGACCCTGTTCTGTTTTGTAATCCAGTTCCTGTGTAGCCAAGTTTACATTCCGTGTATTAGTGATATCTTATGATGTTTCTTTTTCTGTGTGACTTCTTTCAGTTAGAATCATCATGCCTGAATCCACTCATTATGCTGCTACGGGCCTGATGACATAGATGTCATTGCTGAGTGATATTGCATTGTACGTAAGTACCACAACTTCTTCATCCATTTTTCACTTTCTGCGATATTGAACTTGTACCGTAAACGAGGTTCTTGTAAACAGAGCCGTCCCAAACTTTGGGGTGGCTGTGTCTTTTTGATTTTCATTTCCCTAAGCTATTGGACCATAAGTGGAAGTGCCCTAGGCTCTGTTGCTTTGTTTTTTAGATGTTTCAGGAAACACCATACACTTCTCCCGAGTGGCTGTTGGCAATTTACATCCCGCCCATCAGCATAACAAGGCTCCCAGTTCTCCATGGCCTGTCCTGCCTTTCTGGATTTTACACTTTTTTCAGATGGCCCTTTTGACCGGGGGGAAGTGAGACTTCATTGTAGTGCAGATTTCCTTTGCAAGCTTGCTTGGTTGGCCAAAAAGGGCGTATGCGTTTTTTCCTGAATATATTCAGGAAAAAACGCATACGCCCTTTTTGGCCAAGTGCATCATTGTGGACGTTCTGCCTCTTTTCCTATGCTTTCAATGCAATTCCAGTCTACCTCCTGAAATCGGTTTCCTGCAATTCTGCCCCGCTTTCAAGTCCTCTTGGCAGCCTTACTTCAGTATATTTTTGGACGATAGCTGTCATTTATAACTCTGCAGGTTTGTGAATTACAGTGCCCCTGAGCTCCTTTCTTCAACTCGCTTTCTTGTGAGCTGGCCGCAACACCACAGGATTGCTTCAGGCCCTAATCTGGTTCCGGCACGGCACACTGAGCCTTTGGTTAATTCCTCTTCCTGGTGGGAAATGAGAGTTAAATTTGCCCGTCCAGACACCTCCAGCTAGTCTCTCATTGGTTCTCCCTATTCCTGTTCATCTTCCGCAGAAATTGCAAACTGGGCCAAACAGGAGGTTAAAGGCACTGACTCTCCAAGTCGGGAGAGTGTTAGTAAAGCGTCTGGAATGATGCACCCGAGTACCAGGGGACGAGAACGGAGACATATTTGAACACGTCTCCCGATCACACGGTTGATCATACTCTGGGTTCCACATGCATGTTTTAGCTGAAGGAAGAATCCCTTAAACCTGGAGAGTTGAGACCCGTGGAATGGGTACCATGCAATATGACTTCAAAGGGTCTTCATTTGCTCACCGAACCTCTCCAATCCTATCACTGCTGCGTTTATGCCCCTGTACACACGCTTGATTCTCTTTCGGAGACATAGCAATCCATAGGTTTTAAGATACTTACTAGTCAGGTACATTCTTAGGCGTTTAATATGGGGTGTTGAGTCCATTTCGTTGAGCAAGGAGTAGCTCTTGTCTATTCCATATTTGGCTTAAGGAACTTTATCTGTGCTCATTTCAATCTCTGGTTTTATGCAGCACCCCAACTCACCTTTCCCCTTAAGCAAGCATAAGTTGGTTTTCTAAATTTGAGACCCTGTTCTGTTTTGTAATCCAGTTCCTGTGTAGCCAAGTTTACATTCCGTGTATTAGTGATATCTTATGATGTTTCTTTTTCTGCGTGACTTATTTCAGGTAGAATCATCATACCTGAATGCACTCATTATGCTGCTACGGGCCTGATGACATAGATGTCATTGCTGTGTGATATTGCATTGTATGTAAGTACCACAACTTCTTCATCCATTTTTCACTTTCTGCGATATTGAACTTGTACCGTAAACGAGGTTCTTGTAAACAGAGCCGTCCCAAACTTTGGGGTGGCTGTGTCTTTTTGATTTTCATTTCCCTAAGCTATAGGAGCATAAGTGGAAGTGCCCTAGGCTCTGTTGCTTTGTTTTTTAGATGTTTCAGGAAACACCATACACTTCTCCCGAGTGGCTGTTGGCAATTTACATCCCACCCATCAGCATAACAAGGCTCCCAGTTCTCCATGGCCTGTCCTGCCTTTCTGGATTTTACACTTTTTTCAGATGGCCCTTTTGACCGGGGGGAAGTGAGACTTCATTGTAGTGCAGATTTCCTTTGCAAGCTTGCTTGGTTGGCCAAAAAGGGCGTATGCGTTTTTTCCTGAATATATTCAGGAAAAAACGCATACGCCCTTTTTGGCCAAGTGCATCATTGTGGACGTTCTGCCTCTTTTCCTATGCTTTCAATGCAATTCCAGTCTACCTCCTGAAATCGGTTTCCTGCAATTCGGCCCCGCTTTCAAGTCCTCTTGGCAGCCTTACTTCAGTATATTTTTGGACGATAGCTGTCATTAATAACTCTGCAGGCTTGTGAATTACAGTGCCCCTGAGCTCCTTTCTTCAACTCGCTTTCTTGTGAGCTGGCCACAACACCGCAGGATTGCTTCAGGCCCTAATCTGGTTCCGGCATGGCACGCTGAGCCTTTGGTTAATTCCTCTTCCTGGTGGGAAATGAGAGTTAAATTTGCCCGTCCAGACACCTCCAGCTAGTCTCTCATTGGTTCTCCCTATTCCTGTTCATCTTCCGCAGAAATTGCAAACTGGGCCAAACAGGAGCTTAAAGGCACTGACTCTCCAAGTCAGGAGAGTGTTAGTAAAGCGTCTGGAATGTTGCACCCGAGTACCAGGGGATGAGAACGGAGACATATTTGAACACGTCTCCCGATCACACGGTTGGTCATACTCTGGGTTCCACATGCATGTTTTAGCTGAAGGAAGAATCCCTTAAACCTGGAGAGTTGAGACCCGTGGAATGGGTACCATGCAATATGACTTCAAAGGGTCTTCATTTGCTCACCGAACCTCTCCAATCCTATCACTGCTGCGTTTATGCCCCTGTACACACGCTTGATTCTCTTTCGGAGACATAGCAATCCATAGGTTTTAAGATACTTACTAGTCAGGTACATTCTTAGGCGTTTAATATGGGGTGTTGAGTCCATTTCGTTGAGCAAGGAGTAGCTCTTGTCTATTCCATATTTGGCTTAAGGAACTTTATCTGTGCTCATTTCAATCTCTGGTTTTATGCAGCACCCCAACTCACCTTTCCCCTTAAGCAAGCATAAGTTGGTTTTCTAAATTTGAGACCCTGTTCTGTTTTGTAATCCAGTTCCTGTGTAGCCAAGTTTACATTCCGTGTATTAGTGATATCTTATGATGTTTCTTTTTCTGCGTGACTTATTTCAGTTAGAATCATCATAGCTGAATCCACTCATTATGCTGCTACGGGCCTGATGACATAGATGTCATTGCTGAGTGATATTGCATTGTACGTAAGTACCACAACTTCTTCATCCATTTTTCACTTTCTGCGATATTGAACTTGTACCGTAAACGAGGTTCTTGTAAACAGAGCCGTCCCAAACTTTGGGGTGGCTGTGTCTTTTTGATTTTCATTTCCCTAAGCTATAGGACCATAAGTGGAAGTGCCCTAGGCTCTGTTGCTTTGTTTTTTAGATGTTTCAGGAAACACCATACACTTCTCCCCAGTGGCTGTTGGCAATTTACATCCCGCCCATCAGCATAACAAGGCTCCCAGTTCTCCATGGCCTGTCCTGCCTTTCTGGATTTTACACTTTTTTCAGATGGCCCTTTTGACCGGGGGGAAGTGAGACTTCATTGTAGTGCAGATTTCCTTTGCAAGCTTGCTTGGTTGGCCAAAAAGGGCGTATGCGTTTTTTCCTGAATATATTCAGGAAAAAACGCATACGCCCTTTTTGGCCAAGTGCATCATTGTGGACGTTCTGCCTCTTTTCCTATGCTTTCAATGCAATTCCAGTCTACCTCCTGAAATCGGTTTCCTGCAATTCTGCCCCGCTTTCAAGTCCTCTTGGCAGCCTTACTTCAGTATATTTTTGGACGATAGCTGTCATTTATAACTCTGCAGGTTTGTGAATTACAGTGCCCCTGAGCTCCTTTCTTCAACTCGCTTTCTTGTGAGCTGGCCGCAACACCACAGGATTGCTTCAGGCCCTAATCTGGTTCTGGCACGGCACACTGAGCCTTTGGTTAATTCCTCTTCCTGGTGGGAAATGAGAGTTAAATTTGCCCGTCCAGACACCTCCAGCTAGTCTCTCATTGGTTCTCCCTATTCCTGTTCATCTTCCGCAGAAATTGCAAACTGGGCCAAACAGGAGGTTAAAGGCACTGACTCTCCAAGTCGGGAGAGTGTTAGTAAAGCGTCTGGAATGATGCACCCGAGTACCAGGGGACGAGAACGGAGACATATTTGAACACGTCTCCCGATCACACGGTTGGTCATACTCTGGGTTCCACATGCATGTTTTAGCTGAAGGAAGAATCCCTTAAACCTGGAGAGTTGAGACCCGTGGAATGGGTACCATGCAATATGACTTCAAAGGGTCTTCATTTGCTCACCGAACCTCTCCAATCCTATCACTGCTGCGTTTATGCCCCTGTACACACGCTTGATTCTCTTTCGGAGACATAGCAATCCATAGGTTTTAAGATACTTACTAGTCAGGTACATTCTTAGGCGTTTAATATGGGGTGTTGAGTCCATTTCGTTGAGCAAGGAGTAGCTCTTGTCTATTCCATATTTGGCTTAAGGAACTTTATCTGTGCTCATTTCAATCTCTGGTTTTATGCAGCACCCCAACTCACCTTTCCCCTTAAGCAAGCATAAGTTGGTTTTCTAAATTTGAGACCCTGTTCTGTTTTGTAATCCAGTTCCTGTGTAGCCAAGTTTACATTCCGTGTATTAGTGATATCTTATGATGTTTCTTTTTCTGCGTGACTTATTTCAGTTAGAATCATCATACCTGAATCCACTCATTATGCTGCTACGGGCCTGATGACATAGATGTCATTGCTGAGTGATATTGCATTGTACGTAAGTACCACAACTTCTTCATCCATTTTTCACTTTCTGCGATATTGAACTTGTACCGTAAACGAGGTTCTTGTAAACAGAGCCGTCCCAAACTTTGGGGTGGCTGTGTCTTTTTGATTTTCATTTCCCTAAGCTATAGGACCATAAGTGGAAGTGCCCTAGGCTCTGTTGCTTTGTTTTTCAGATGTTTCAGGAAACACCATACACTTCTCCCCAGTGGCTGTTGGCAATTTACATCCCGCCCATCAGCATAACAAGGCTCCCAGTTCTCCATGGCCTGTCCTGCCTTTCTGGATTTTACACTTTTTTCAGATGGCCCTTTTGACCGGGGGGAAGTGAGACTTCATTGTAGTGCAGATTTCCTTTGCAAGCTTGCTTGGTTGGCCAAAAAGGGCGTATGCATTTTTTCCTGAATATATTCAGGAAAAAACGCATACGCCCTTTTTGGCCAAGTGCATCATTGTGGACGTTCTGCCTCTTTTCCTATGCTTTCAATGCAATTCCAGTCTACCTCCTGAAATCGGTTTCCTGCAATTCTGCCCCGCTTTCAAGTCCTCTTGGCAGCCTTACTTCAGTATATTTTTGGACGATATCTGTGATTAATAACTCTGCAGGTTTGTGAATTACAGTGCCCCTGAGCTCCTTTCTTCAACTCGCTTTCTTGTGAGCTGGCCGCAACACCGCAGGATTGCTTCAGGCCCTAATGTGGTTCCGGCACGGCACGCTGAGCCTTTGGTTAATTCCTCTTCCTGGTGGGAAATGAGAGTTAAATTTGCCCGTCCAGACACCTCCAGCTAGTCTCTCATTGGTTCTCCCTATTCCTGTTCATCTTCCGCAGAAATTGCAAACTGGGCCAAACAGGAGGTTAAAGGCACTGACTCTCCAAGTCGGGAGAGTGTTAGTAAAGCGTCTGGAATGTTGCACCCGAGTACCAGGGGACGAGAACGGAGACATATTTGAACACATCTCCCGATCACACGGTTGATCATACTCTGGGTTCCACATGCATGTTTTAGCTGAAGGAAGAATCCCTTAAACCTGCAGAGTTGAGACCCGTGGAATGGGTACCATGCAATATGACTTCAAAGGGTCTTCATTTGCTCACCGAACCTCTCCAATCCTATCACTGCTGCGTTTATGCCCCTGTACACACGCTTGATTCTCTTTCGGAGACATAGCAATCCATAGGTTTTAAGATACTTACTAGTCAGGTACATTCTTAGGCGTTTAATATGGGGTGTTGAGTCCATTTCGTTGAGCAAGGAGTAGCTCTTGTCTATTCCATATTTGGCTTAAGGAACTTTATCTGTGCTCATTTCAATCTCTGGTTTTATGCAGCACCCCAACTCACCTTTCCCCTTAAGCAAGCATAAGTTGGTTTTCTAAATTTGAGACCCTGTTCTGTTTTGTAATCCAGTTCCTGTGTAGCCAAGTTTACATTCCGTGTATTAGTGATATCTTATGATGTTTCTTTTTCTGTGTGACTTCTTTCAGTTAGAATCATCATACCTGAATCCACTCATTATGCTGCTACGGGCCTGATGACATAGATGTCATTGCTGAGTGATATTGCATTGTACGTAAGTACCACAACTTCTTCATCCATTTTTCACTTTCTGCGATATTGAACTTGTACCCTAAACGAGGTTCTTGTAAACAGAGCCGTCCCAAACTTTGGGGTGGCTGTGTCTTTTTGATTTTCATTTCCCTAAGCTATAGGACCATAAGTGGAAGTGCCCTAGGCTCTGTTGCTTTGTTTTTTAGATGTTTCAGGAAACACCATACACTTCTCCCGATTGGCTGTTAGCAATTTACATCCCGCCCATCAGCATAACAAGGCTCCCAGTTCTCCATGGCCTGTCCTGCCTTTCTGGATTTTACACTTTTTTCAGATGGCCCTTTTGACAGGGGGGAAGTGAGACTTCATTGTAGTGCAGATTTCCTTTGCAAGCTTGCTTGGTTGGCCAAAAAGGGCGTATGCGTTTTTTCCTGAATATATTCAGGAAAAAACGCATACGCCCTTTTTGGCCAAGTGCATCATTGTGGACGTTCTGCCTCTTTTCCTATGCTTTCAATGCAATTCCAGTCTACCTCCTGAAATCGGTTTCCTGCAATTCGGCCCCGCTTTCAAGTCCTCTTGGCAGCCTTACTTCAGTATATTTTTGGACGATAGCTGTCATTTATAACTCTGCAGGTTTGTGAATTACAGTGCCCCTGAGCTCCTTTCTTCAACTCGCTTTCTTGTGAGCTGGCCGCAACACCGCAGGATTGCTTCAGGCCCTAATGTGGTTCCGGCACGGCACGCTGAGCCTTTGGTTAATTCCTCTTGCTGGTGGGAAATGAGAGTTAAATTTGCCCGTCCAGACGCCTCCAGCTAGTCTCTCATTGGTTCTCCCTATTCCTGTTCATCTTCCGCAGAAATTGCAAACTGGGCCAAACAGGAGGTTAAAGGCACTGACTCTCCAAGTCGGGAGAGTGTTAGTAAAGCATCTGGAATGTTGCACCCGAGTACCAGGGGATGAGAACGGAGACATATTTGAACACGTCTCCCGATCACACGGTTGATCATACTCTGGGTTCCACATGCATGTTTTAGCTGAAGGAAGAATCCTCTAAACCTGGAGAGTTGAGACCCGTGGAATGGGTACCGTGCAATATGACTTCAAAGGGTCTTCATTTGCTCACCGAACCTCTCCAATCCTATCACTGCTGCGTTTATGCCCCTGTACACATGCTTGATTCTCTTTCGGAGACATAGCAATCCATAGGTTTTAAGATACTTACTAGTCAGGTACATTCTTAGGCGTTTAATATGGGGTGTTGAGTCCATTTCGTTGAGCAAGGAGTAGCTCTTGTCTATTCCATATTTGGCTTAAGGAACTTTATCTGTGCTCATTTCAATCTCTGGTTTTATGCAGCACCCCAACTCACCTTTCCCCTTAAGCAAGCATAAGTTGGTTTTCTAAATTTGAGACCCTGTTCTGTTTTGTAATCCAGTTCCTGTGTAGCCAAGTTTACATTCCGTGTATTAGTGATAGCTTATGATGTTCCTTTTTCTGCGTGACTTATTTCAGTTAGAATCATCATACCTGAATCCACTCATTATGCTGCTACGGACCTGATGACATAGATGTCATTGCTGAGTGATATTGCATTGTACGTAAGTACCACAACTTCTTCATCCATTTTTCACTTTCTGCGATATTGAACTTGTACCGTAAACGAGGTTCTTGTAAACAGAGCCGTCCCAAACTTTGGGGTGGCTGTGTCTTTTTGATTTTCATTTCCCTAAGTTATAGGACCATAAGTGGAAGTGCCCTAGGCTCTGTTGCTTTGTTTTTTAGATGTTTCAGGAAACACCATACACTTCTCCCCAGTGGCTGTTGGCAATTTACATCCCGCCCATCAGCATAACAAGGCTCCCAGTTCTCCATGGCCTGTCCTGCCTTTCTGGATTTTACACTTTTTTCAGATGGCCCTTTTGACCGGGGGGAAGTGAGACTTCATTGTAGTGCAGATTTCCTTTGCAAGCTTGCTTGGTTGGCCAAAAAGTGCGTATGCGTTTTTTCCTGAATATATTCAGGAAAAAACGCATACGCCCTTTTTGGCCAAGTGCATCATTGTGGACGTTCTGCCTCTTTTCCTATGCTTTCAATGCAATTCCAGTCTACCTCCTGAAATCGGTTTCCTGCAATTCTGCCCCGCTTTCAAGTCCTCTTGGCAGCCTTACTTCAGTATATTCTTGGACGATAGCTGTCATTAATAACTCTGCAGGTTTGTGAATTACAGTGCCCCTGAGCTCCTTTCTTCAACTCGCTTTCTTGTGAGCTGGCCGCAACACCGCAGGATTGCTTCAGGCCCTAATGTGGTTCCGGCACGGCACGCTGAGCCTTTGGTTAATTCCTCTTCCTGGTGGGAAATGAGAGTTAAATTTGCCCGTCCAGACACCTCCAGCTAGTCTCTCATTGGTTCTCCCTATTCCTGTTCATCTTCCGCAGAAATTGCAAACTGGGCCAAACAGGAGGTTAAAGGCACTGACTCTCCAAGTCGGGAGAGTGTTAGTAAAGCGTCTGGAATGTTGCACCCGAGTACCAGGGGATGAGAACGGAGACATATTTGAAGACGTCTCCCGATCACACGGTTGATCATACTCTGGGTTCCACATGCATGTTTTAGCTGAAGGAAGAATCCCTTAAACCTGGAGAGTTGAGACCCGTGGAATGGGTACCATGCAATATGACTTCAAAGGGTCTTCATTTGCTCACCGAACCTCTACAATCCTATCACTGCTGCGTTTATGCCCCTGTACACACGCTTGATTCTCTTTCGTAGACATAGCAATCCATAGGTTTTAAGATACTTACTAGTCAGGTACATTCTTAGGCGTTCAATATGGGGTGTTGAGTCCATTTCGTTGAGCAAGGAGTAGCTCTTGTCTATTCCATATTTGGCTTAAGGAACTTTATCTGTGCTCATTTCAATCTCTGGTTTTATGCAGCACCCCAACTCACCTTTACCCTTAAGCAAGCATAAGTTGGTTTTCTAAATTTGAGACCCTGTTCTGTTTTGTAATCCAGTTCCTGTGTAGCCAAGTTTACATTCCGTGTATTAGTGATATCTTATGATGTTTCTTTTTCTGTGTGACTTCTTTCAGTTAGAATCATCATACCTGAATCCACTCATTATGCTGCTACGGGCCTGATGACATAGATGTCATTGCTGAGTGATATTGCATTGTACGTAAGTACCACAACTTCTTCATCCATTTTTCACTTTCTGCGATATTGAACTTGTACCGTAAACGAGGTTCTTGTAAACAGAGCCGTCCCAAACTTTGGGGTGGCTGTGTCTTTTTGATTTTCATTTCCCTAAGCTATAGGACCATAAGTGGAAGTGCCCTAGGCTCTGTTGCTTTGTTTTTTAGATGTTTCAGGAAACACCATACACTTCTCCCGAGTGGCTGTTGGCAATTTACATCCCGCCCATCAGCATAACAAGGCTCCCAGTTCTCCATGGCCTGTCCTGCCTTTCTGGATTTTACACTTTTTTCAGATGGCCCTTTTGACCGGGGGGAAGTGAGACTTCATTGTAGTGCAGATTTCCTTTGCAAGCTTGCTTGGTTGGCCAAAAAGGGCGTATGCGTTTTTTCCTGAATATATTCAGGAAAAAACGCATACGCCCTTTTTGGCCAAGTGCATCATTGTGGACGTTCTGCCTCTTTTCCTATGCTTTCAATGCAATTCCAGTCTACCTCCTGAAATCGGTTTCCTGCAATTCTGCCCCGCTTTCAAGTCCTCTTGGCAGCCTTACTTCAGTATATTCTTGGACGATAGCTGTCATTAATAACTCTGCAGGTTTGTGAATTACAGTGCCCCTGAGCTCCTTTCTTCAACTCGCTTTCTTGTGAGCTGGCCGCAACACCGCAGGATTGCTTCAGGCCCTAATGTGGTTCCGGCACGGCACGCTGAGCCTTTGGTTAATTCCTCTTCCTGGTGGGAAATGAGAGTTAAATTTGCCCGTCCAGACACCTCCAGCTAGTCTCTCATTGGTTCTCCCTATTCCTGTTCATCTTCCGCAGAAATTGCAAACTGGGCCAAACAGGAGGTTAAAGGCACTGACTCTCCAAGTCGGGAGAGTGTTAGTAAAGTGTCTGGAATGTTGCACCCGAGTACCAGGGGATGAGAACGGAGACATATTTGAACACGTTTCCCGATCACACGGTTGATCATACTCTGGGTTCCACATGCATGTTTTAGCTGAAGGAAGAATCCCTTAAACCTGGAGAGTTGAGACCCGTGGAATGGGTACCATGCAATATGACTTCAAAGGGTCTTCATTTGCTCACCGAACCTCTACAATCCTATCACTGCTGCGTTTATGCCCCTGTACACACGCTTGATTCTCTTTTGTAGACATAGCAATCCATAGGTTTTAAGATACTTACTAGTCAGGTACATTCTTAGGCGTTCAATATGGGGTGTTGAGTCCATTTCGTTGAGCAAGGAGTAGCTCTTGTCTATTCCATATTTGGCTTAAGGAACTTTATCTGTGCTCATTTCAATCTCTGGTTTTATGCAGCACCCCAACTCACCTTTCCCCTTAAGCAAGCATAAGTTGGTTTTCTAAATTTGAGACCCTGTTCTGTTTTGTAATCCAGTTCCTGTGTAGCCAAGTTTACATTCCGTGTATTAGTGATATCTTATGATGTTTCTTTTTCTGCGTGACTTCTTTCAGTTAGAATCATCATAGCTGAATCCACTCATTATGCTGCTACGGGCCTGATGACATAGATGTCATTGCTGAGTGATATTGCATTGTACGTAAGTACCACAACTTCTTCATCCATTTTTCACTTTCTGCGATATTGAACTTGTACCGTAAACGAGGTTCTTGTAAACAGAGCCGTCCCAAACTTTGGGGTGGCTGTGTCTTTTTGATTTTCATTTCCCTAAGCTATAGGACCATAAGTGGAAGTGCCCTAGGCTCTGTTGCTTTGTTTTTTAGATGTTTCAGGAAACACCATACACTTCTCCCGATTGGCTGTTAGCAATTTACATCCCGCCCATCAGCATAACAAGGCTCCCAGTTCTCCATGGCCTGTCCTGCCTTTCTGGATTTTACACTTTTTTCAAATGGCCCTTTTGACCGGGGGGAAGTGAGACTTCATTGTAGTGCAGATTTCCTTTGCAAGCTTGCTTGGTTGGCCAAAAAGGGCGTATGCGTTTTTTCCTGAATATATTCAGGAAAAACGCATACGCCCTTTTTGGCCAAGTGCATCATTGTGGACGTTCTGCCTCTTTTCCTATGCTTTCAATGCAATTCCAGTCTACCTCCTGAAATCGGTTTCCTGCAATTCGGCCCCGCTTTCAAGTCCTCTTGGCAGCCTTACTTCAGTATATTTTTGGACGATAGCTGTCATTTATAACTCTGCAGATTTGTGAATTACAGTGCCCCTGAACTCCTTTCTTCAACTCGCTTTCTTGTGAGCTGGCCACAACACCGCAGGATTGCTTCAGGCCCTAATGTGGTTCCGGCACGGCACGCTGAGCCTTTGGTTAATTCCTCTTCCTGGTGGGAAATGAGAGTTAAATTTGCCCGTCCAGACACCTCCAGCTAGTCTCTCATTGGTTCTCCCTATTCCTGTTCATCTTCCGCAGAAATTGCAAACTGGGCCAAACAGGAGGTTAAAGGCACTGACTCTACATGTCGGGAGAGTGTTAGTAAAGCGTCTGGAATGTTGCACCCGAGTACCAGGGGACGAGAATGGAGACATATTTGAACACGTCTCCCGATCACACGGTTGATCATACTCTGGGTTCCACATGCATGTTTTAGCTGAAGGAATAATCCTCTAAACCTGGAGAGTTGAGACCCGTGGAATGGGTACCGTGCAATATGACTTCAAAGGGTCTTCATTTGCTCACCGAACCTCTCCAATCCTATCACTGCTGCGTTTATGCCCCTGTACACACGCTTGATTCTCTTTCGGAGACATAGCAATCCATAGGTTTTAAGATACTTACTAGTCAGGTACATTCTTAGGCGTTTAATATGGGGTGTTGAGTCCATTTCGTTGAGCAAGGAGTAGCTCTTGTCTATTCCATATTTGGCTTAAGGAACTTTATCTGTGCTCATTTCAATCTCTGGTTTTATGCAGCACCCCAACTCACCTTTCCCCTTGAGCAAGCATAAGTTGGTTTTCTAAATTTGAGACCCTGTTCTGTTTTGTAATCCAGTTCCTGTGTAGCCAAGTTTACATTCCGTGTATTAGTGATATCTTATGATGTTTCTTTTTCTGCGTGACTTATTTCAGTTAGAATCATCATACCTGAATCCACTCATTATGCTGCTACGGGCCTGATGACATAGATGTCATTGCTGAGTGATATTGCATTGTACGTAAGTACCACAACTTCTTCATCCATTTTTCACTTTCTGCGATATTGAACTTGTACCGTAAACGAGGTTCTTGTAAACAGAGCCGTCCCAAACTTTGGGGTGGCTGTGTCTTTTTGATTTTCATTTCCCTAAGCTATAGGACCATAAGTGGAAGTGCCCTAGGCTCTGTTGCTTTGTTTTTTAGATGTTTCAGGAAACACCATACACTTCTCCCCAGTGGCTGTTGGCAATTTACATCCCGCCCATCAGCATAACAAGGCTCCCAGTTCTCCATGGCCTGTCCTGCCTTTCTGGATTTTACACTTTTTTCAGATGGCCCTTTTGACCGGGGGGAAGTGAGACTTCATTGTAGTGCAGATTTCCTTTGCAAGCTTGCTTGGTTGGCCAAAAAGGGCGTATGCGTTTTTTCCTGAATATATTCAGGAAAAAACGCATACGCCCTTTTTGGCCAAGTGCATCATTGTGGACGTTCTGCCTCTTTTCCTATGCTTTCAATGCAATTCCAGTCTACCTCCTGAAATCGGTTTCCTGCAATTCTGCCCCGCTTTCAAGTCCTCTTGGCAGCCTTACTTCAGTATATTTTTGGACGATAGCTGTCATTTATAACTCTGCAGATTTGTGAATTACAGTGCCCCTGAGCTCCTTTCTTCAACTCGCTTTCTTGTGAGCTGGCCGCAACACCGCAGGATTGCTTCAGGCCCTAATCTGGTTCCGGCACGGCACGCTGAGCCTTTGGTTAATTCCTCTTCCTGGTGGGAAATGAGAGTTAAATTTGCCCATCCAGACACCTCCAGCTAGTCTCTCATTGGTTCTCCCTATTCCTGTTCATCTTCCGCAGAAATTGCAAACTGGGCCAAACAGGAGGTTAAAGGCACTGACTCTCCATGTCGGGAGAGTGTTAGTAAAGCGTCTGGAATGTTGCACCCGAGTACCAGGGGACGAGAACGGAGACATATTTGAACACGTCTCCCGATCACACGGTTGATCATACTCTGGGTTCCACATGCATGTTTTAGCTGAAGGAATAATCCTCTAAACCTGGAGAGTTGAGACCCGTGGAATGGGTACCGTGCAATATGACTTCAAAGGGTCTTCATTTGCTCACCGAACCTCTCCAATCCTATCACTGCTGCGTTTATGCCCCTGTACACACGCTTGATTCTCTTTCGGAGACATAGCAATCCATAGGTTTTAAGATACTTACTAGTCAGGTACATTCTTAGGCGTTTAATATGGGGTGTTGAGTCCATTTCGTTGAGCAAGGAGTAGCTCTTGTCTATTCCATATTTGGCTTAAGGAACTTTATCTGTGCTCATTTCAATCTCTGGTTTTATGCAGCACCCCAACTCACCTTTCCCCTTAAGCAAGCATAAGTTGGTTTTCTAAATTTGAGACCCTGTTCTGTTTGGTAATCCAGTTCCTGTGTAGCCAAGTTTACATTCCGTGTATTAGAGATAGCTTATGATGTTTCTTTTTCTGCGTGACTTATTTCAGTTAGAATCATCATACCTGAATGCACTCATTATGCTGCTACGGGCCTGATGACATAGATGTCATTGCTGAGTGATATTGCATTGTACGTAAGTACCACAACTTCTTCATCCATTTTTCACTTTCTGCGATATTGAACTTGTACCATAAACGAGGTTCTTGTAAACAGAGCCGTCCCAAACTTTGGGGTGGCTGTGTCTTTTTGATTTTCATTTCCCTAAGCTATAGGACCATAAGTGGAAGTGCCCTAGGCTCTGTTGCTTTGTTTTTTAGATGTTTCAGGAAACACCATACACTTCTCCCCAGTGGCTGTTGGCAATTTACATCCCGCCCATCAGCATAACAAGGCTCCCAGTTCTCCATGGCCTGTCCTGCCTTTCTGGATTTTACACTTTTTTCAGATGGCCCTTTTGACCGGGGGGAAGTGAGACTTCATTGTAGTGCAGATTTCCTTTGCAAGCTTGCTTGGTTGGCCAAAACGGGCGTATGCGTTTTTTCCTGAATATATTCAGGAAAAAACGCATACGCCCGTTTTGGCCAAGTGCATCATTGTGGACGTTCTGCCTCTTTTCCTATGCTTTCAATGCAATTCCAGTCTACCTCCTGAAATCGGTTTCCTGCAATTCGACCCCGCTTTCAAGTCCTCTTGGCAGCCTTACTTCAGTATATTTTTGGACGATAGCTGTCATTAATAACTCTGCAGGTTTGTGAATTACAGTGCCCCTGAGCTCCTTTCTTCAACTCGCTTTCTTGTGAGCTGGCCGCAACACCGCAGGATTGCTTCAGGCCCTAATGTGGTTCCGGCACGGCACGCTGAGCCTTTGGTTAATTCCTCTTCCTGGTGGGAAATGAGAGTTAAATTTGCCCGTCCAGACACCTCCAGCTAGTCTCTCATTGGTTCTCCCTATTCCTGTTCATCTTCCGCAGAAATTGCAAACTGGGCCAAACAGGAGGTTAAAGGCACTGACTCTCCAAGTCGGGAGAGTGTTAGTAAAGCGTCTGGAATGTTGCACCCGAGTACCAGGGGACGAGAACGGAGACATATTTGAACACGTCTCCCGATCACACAGTTGATCATACTCTGGGTTCCACATGCATGTTTTAGCTGAAGGAAGAATCCCTTAAACCTGGAGAGTTGAGACCCGTGGAATGGGTACCATGCAATATAACTTCAAAGGGTCTTCATTTGCTCACCGAACCTCTCCAATCCTATCACTGCTGCGTTTATGCCCCTGTACACACGCTTGATTCTCTTTCGGAGACATAGCAATCCATAGGTTTTAAGATACTTACTAGTCAGGTACATTCTTAGGCGTTCAATATGGGGTGTTGAGTCCATTTCGTTGAGCAAGGAGTAGCTCTTGTCTATTCCATATTTGGCTTAAGGAACTTTATCTGTGCTCATTTCAATCTCTGGTTTTATGCAGCACCCCAACTCACCTTTCCCCTTAAGCAAGCATAAGTTGGTTTTCTAAATTTGAGACCCTGTTCTGTTTTGTAATCCAGTTCCTGTGTAGCCAAGTTTACATTCCGTGTATTAGTGATATCTTATGATGTTTCTTTTTCTGTGTGACTTCTTTCAGTTAGAATCATCATACCTGAATGCACTCATTATGCTGCTACGGGCCTGATGACATAGATGTCATTGCTGAGTGATATTGCATTGTACGTAAGTACCACAACTTCTTCATCCATTTTTCACTTTCTGCGATATTGAACTTGTACCGTAAACGAGGTTCTTGTAAACAGAGCCGTCCCAAACTTTGGGGTGGCTGTGTCTTTTTGATTTTCATTTCCCTAAGCTATAGGACCATAAGTGGAAGTGCCCTAGGCTCTGTTGCTTTGTTTTTTAGATGTTTCAGGAAACACCATACACTTCTCCCCAGTGGCTGTTGGCAATTTACATCCCGCCCATCAGCATAACAAGGCTCCCAGTTCTCCATGGCCTGTCCTGCCTTTCTGGATTTTACACTTTTTTCAGATGGCCCTTTTGACCGGGGGGAAGTGAGACTTCATTGTAGTGCAGATTTCCTTTGCAAGCTTGCTTGGTTGGCCAAAACGGGCGTATGCGTTTTTTCCTGAATATATTCAGGAAAAAACACATACGCCCTTTTTGGCCAAGTGCATCATTGTGGACGTTCTGCCTCTTTTCCTATGCTTTCAATGCAATTCCAGTCTACCTCCTGAAATCGGTTTCCTGCAATTCTGCCCCGCTTTCAAGTCCTCTTGGCAGCCTTACTTCAGTATATTCTTGGACGATAGCTGTCATTAATAACTCTGCAGGTTTGTGAATTACAGTGCCCCTGAGCTCCTTTCTTCAACTCGCTTTCTTGTGAGCTGGCCGCAACACCGCAGGATTGCTTCAGGCCCTAATGTGGTTCCGGCACGGCACGCTGAGCCTTTGGTTAATTCCTCTTCCTGGTGGGAAATGAGAGTTAAATTTGCCCGTCCAGACACCTCCAGCTAGTCTCTCATTGGTTCTCCCTATTCCTGTTCATCTTCCGCAGAAATTGCAAACTGGGCCAAACAGGAGGTTAAAGGCACTG
Organism: Globicephala melas; assembly: GCF_963455315.2. Classification (NCBI taxonomy): domain Eukaryota; kingdom Metazoa; phylum Chordata; class Mammalia; order Artiodactyla; family Delphinidae; genus Globicephala; species Globicephala melas. Next base: position 178,216 of record NW_027207431.1, on the reverse strand, counting down.
ACTCTCCAAGTCGGGAGAGTGTTAGTAAAGCGTCTGGAATGTTGCACCCGAGTACCAGGGGATGAGAACGGAGACATATTTGAAGACGTCTCCCGATCACACGGTTGATCATACTCTGGGTTCCACATGCATGTTTTAGCTGAAGGAAGAATCCCTTAAACCTGGAGAGTTGAGACCCGTGGAATGGGTACCATGCAATATGACTTCAAAGGGTCTTCATTTGCTCACCGAACCTCTACAATCCTATCACTGCTGCGTTTATGCCCCTGTACACACGCTTGATTCTCTTTCGTAGACATAGCAATCCATAGGTTTTAAGATACTTACTAGTCAGGTACATTCTTAGGCGTTCAATATGGGGTGTTGAGTCCATTTCGTTGAGCAAGGAGTAGCTCTTGTCTATTCCATATTTGGCTTAAGGAACTTTATCTGTGCTCATTTCAATCTCTGGTTTTATGCAGCACCCCAACTCACCTTTCCCCTTGAGCAAGCATAAGTTGGTTTTCTAAATTTGAGACCCTGTTCTGTTTTGTAATCCAGTTCCTGTGTAGCCAAGTTTACATTCCGTGTATTAGTGATATCTTATGATGTTTCTTTTTCTGCGTGACTTCTTTCAGTTAGAATCATCATAGCTGAATCCACTCATTATGCTGCTACGGGCCTGATGACATAGATGTCATTGCTGAGTGATATTGCATTGTACGTAAGTACCACAACTTCTTCATCCATTTTTCACTTTCTGCGATATTGAACTTGTACCGTAAACGAGGTTCTTGTAAACAGAGCCGTCCCAAACTTTGGGGTGGCTGTGTCTTTTTGATTTTCATTTCCCTAAGCTATAGGACCATAAGTGGAAGTGCCCTAGGCTCTGTTGCTTTGTTTTTTAGATGTTTCAGGAAACACCATACACTTCTCCCGATTGGCTGTTAGCAATTTACATCCCGCCCATCAGCATAACAAGGCTCCCAGTTCTCCATGGCCTGTCCTGCCTTTCTGGATTTTACACTTTTTTCAAATGGCCCTTTTGACCGGGGGGAAGTGAGACTTCATTGTAGTGCAGATTTCCTTTGCAAGCTTGCTTGGTTGGCCAAAAAGGGCGTATGCGTTTTTTCCTGAATATATTCAGGAAAAACGCATACGCCCTTTTTGGCCAAGTGCATCATTGTGGACGTTCTGCCTCTTTTCCTATGCTTTCAATGCAATTCCAGTCTACCTCCTGAAATCGGTTTCCTGCAATTCGGCCCCGCTTTCAAGTCCTCTTGGCAGCCTTACTTCAGTATATTTTTGGACGATAGCTGTCATTTATAACTCTGCAGATTTGTGAATTACAGTGCCCCTGAGCTCCTTTCTTCAACTCGCTTTCTTGTGAGCTGGCCGCAACACCGCAGGATTGCTTCAGGCCCTAATGTGGTTCCGGCACGGCACGCTGAGCCTTTGGTTAATTCCTCTTCCTGGTGGGAAATGAGAGTTAAATTTGCCCGTCCAGACACCTCCAGCTAGTCTCTCATTGGTTCTCCCTATTCCTGTTCATCTTCCGCAGAAATTGCAAACTGGGCCAAACAGGAGGTTAAAGGCACTGACTCTACATGTCGGGAGAGTGTTAGTAAAGCGTCTGGAATGTTGCACCCGAGTACCAGGGGACGAGAATGGAGACATATTTGAACACGTCTCCCGATCACACGGTTGATCATACTCTGGGTTCCACATGCATGTTTTAGCTGAAGGAATAATCCTCTAAACCTGGAGAGTTGAGACCCGTGGAATGGGTACCGTGCAATATGACTTCAAAGGGTCTTCATTTGCTCACCGAACCTCTCCAATCCTATCACTGCTGCGTTTATGCCCCTGTACACACGCTTGATTCTCTTTCGGAGACATAGCAATCCATAGGTTTTAAGATACTTACTAGTCAGGTACATTCTTAGGCGTTTAATATGGGGTGTTGAGTCCATTTCGTTGAGCAAGGAGTAGCTCTTGTCTATTCCATATTTGGCTTAAGGAACTTTATCTGTGCTCATTTCAATCTCTGGTTTTATGCAGCACCCCAACTCACCTTTCCCCTTGAGCAAGCATAAGTTGGTTTTCTAAATTTGAGACCCTGTTCTGTTTTGTAATCCAGTTCCTGTGTAGCCAAGTTTACATTCCGTGTATTAGTGATATCTTATGATGTTTCTTTTTCTGCGTGACTTATTTCAGTTAGAATCATCATACCTGAATCCACTCATTATGCTGCTACGGGCCTGATGACATAGATGTCATTGCTGAGTGATATTGCATTGTACGTAAGTACCACAACTTCTTCATCCATTTTTCACTTTCTGCGATATTGAACTTGTACCGTAAACGAGGTTCTTGTAAACAGAGCCGTCCCAAACTTTGGGGTGGCTGTGTCTTTTTGATTTTCATTTCCCTAAGCTATAGGACCATAAGTGGAAGTGCCCTAGGCTCTGTTGCTTTGTTTTTTAGATGTTTCAGGAAACACCATACACTTCTCCCCAGTGGCTGTTGGCAATTTACATCCCGCCCATCAGCATAACAAGGCTCCCAGTTCTCCATGGCCTGTCCTGCCTTTCTGGATTTTACACTTTTTTCAGATGGCCCTTTTGACCGGGGGGAAGTGAGACTTCATTGTAGTGCAGATTTCCTTTGCAAGCTTGCTTGGTTGGCCAAAAAGGGCGTATGCGTTTTTTCCTGAATATATTCAGGAAAAAACGCATACGCCCTTTTTGGCCAAGTGCATCATTGTGGACGTTCTGCCTCTTTTCCTATGCTTTCAATGCAATTCCAGTCTACCTCCTGAAATCGGTTTCCTGCAATTCTGCCCCGCTTTCAAGTCCTCTTGGCAGCCTTACTTCAGTATATTTTTGGACGATAGCTGTCATTTATAACTCTGCAGATTTGTGAATTACAGTGCCCCTGAGCTCCTTTCTTCAACTCGCTTTCTTGTGAGCTGGCCGCAACACCGCAGGATTGCTTCAGGCCCTAATCTGGTTCCGGCACGGCACGCTGAGCCTTTGGTTAATTCCTCTTCCTGGTGGGAAATGAGAGTTAAATTTGCCCATCCAGACACCTCCAGCTAGTCTCTCATTGGTTCTCCCTATTCCTGTTCATCTTCCGCAGAAATTGCAAACTGGGCCAAACAGGAGGTTAAAGGCACTGACTCTCCATGTCGGGAGAGTGTTAGTAAAGCGTCTGGAATGTTGCACCCGAGTACCAGGGGACGAGAACGGAGACATATTTGAACACGTCTCCCGATCACACGGTTGATCATACTCTGGGTTCCACATGCATGTTTTAGCTGAAGGAATAATCCTCTAAACCTGGAGAGTTGAGACCCGTGGAATGGGTACCGTGCAATATGACTTCAAAGGGTCTTCATTTGCTCACCGAACCTCTCCAATCCTATCACTGCTGCGTTTATGCCCCTGTACACACGCTTGATTCTCTTTCGGAGACATAGCAATCCATAGGTTTTAAGATACTTACTAGTCAGGTACATTCTTAGGCGTTTAATATGGGGTGTTGAGTCCATTTCGTTGAGCAAGGAGTAGCTCTTGTCTATTCCATATTTGGCTTAAGGAACTTTATCTGTGCTCATTTCAATCTCTGGTTTTATGCAGCACCCCAACTCACCTTTCCCCTTAAGCAAGCATAAGTTGGTTTTCTAAATTTGAGACCCTGTTCTGTTTGGTAATCCAGTTCCTGTGTAGCCAAGTTTACATTCCGTGTATTAGAGATAGCTTATGATGTTTCTTTTTCTGCGTGACTTATTTCAGTTAGAATCATCATACCTGAATGCACTCATTATGCTGCTACGGGCCTGATGACATAGATGTCATTGCTGAGTGATATTGCATTGTACGTAAGTACCACAACTTCTTCATCCATTTTTCACTTTCTGCGATATTGAACTTGTACCATAAACGAGGTTCTTGTAAACAGAGCCGTCCCAAACTTTGGGGTGGCTGTGTCTTTTTGATTTTCATTTCCCTAAGCTATAGGACCATAAGTGGAAGTGCCCTAGGCTCTGTTGCTTTGTTTTTTAGATGTTTCAGGAAACACCATACACTTCTCCCCAGTGGCTGTTGGCAATTTACATCCCGCCCATCAGCATAACAAGGCTCCCAGTTCTCCATGGCCTGTCCTGCCTTTCTGGATTTTACACTTTTTTCAGATGGCCCTTTTGACCGGGGGGAAGTGAGACTTCATTGTAGTGCAGATTTCCTTTGCAAGCTTGCTTGGTTGGCCAAAACGGGCGTATGCGTTTTTTCCTGAATATATTCAGGAAAAAACGCATACGCCCGTTTTGGCCAAGTGCATCATTGTGGACGTTCTGCCTCTTTTCCTATGCTTTCAATGCAATTCCAGTCTACCTCCTGAAATCGGTTTCCTGCAATTCGACCCCGCTTTCAAGTCCTCTTGGCAGCCTTACTTCAGTATATTTTTGGACGATAGCTGTCATTAATAACTCTGCAGGTTTGTGAATTACAGTGCCCCTGAGCTCCTTTCTTCAACTCGCTTTCTTGTGAGCTGGCCGCAACACCGCAGGATTGCTTCAGGCCCTAATGTGGTTCCGGCACGGCACGCTGAGCCTTTGGTTAATTCCTCTTCCTGGTGGGAAATGAGAGTTAAATTTGCCCGTCCAGACACCTCCAGCTAGTCTCTCATTGGTTCTCCCTATTCCTGTTCATCTTCCGCAGAAATTGCAAACTGGGCCAAACAGGAGGTTAAAGGCACTGACTCTCCAAGTCGGGAGAGTGTTAGTAAAGCGTCTGGAATGTTGCACCCGAGTACCAGGGGATGAGAACGGAGACATATTTGAAGACGTCTCCCGATCACACGGTTGATCATACTCTGGGTTCCACATGCATGTTTTAGCTGAAGGAAGAATCCCTTAAACCTGGAGAGTTGAGACCCGTGGAATGGGTACCATGCAATATGACTTCAAAGGGTCTTCATTTGCTCACCGAACCTCTACAATCCTATCACTGCTGCGTTTATGCCCCTGTACACACGCTTGATTCTCTTTCGTAGACATAGCAATCCATAGGTTTTAAGATACTTACTAGTCAGGTACATTCTTAGGCGTTCAATATGGGGTGTTGAGTCCATTTCGTTGAGCAAGGAGTAGCTCTTGTCTATTCCATATTTGGCTTAAGGAACTTTATCTGTGCTCATTTCAATCTCTGGTTTTATGCAGCACCCCAACTCACCTTTCCCCTTGAGCAAGCATAAGTTGGTTTTCTAAATTTGAGACCCTGTTCTGTTTTGTAATCCAGTTCCTGTGTAGCCAAGTTTACATTCCGTGTATTAGTGATATCTTATGATGTTTCTTTTTCTGCGTGACTTATTTCAGTTAGAATCATCATACCTGAATCCACTCATTATGCTGCTACGGGCCTGATGACATAGATGTCATTGCTGAGTGATATTGCATTGTACGTAAGTACCACAACTTCTTCATCCATTTTTCACTTTCTGCGATATTGAACTTGTACCGTAAACGAGGTTCTTGTAAACAGAGCCGTCCCAAACTTTGGGGTGGCTGTGTCTTTTTGATTTTCATTTCCCTAAGCTATAGGACCATAAGTGGAAGTGCCCTAGGCTCTGTTGCTTTGTTTTTTAGATGTTTCAGGAAACACCATACACTTCTCCCCAGTGGCTGTTGGCAATTTACATCCCGCCCATCAGCATAACAAGGCTCCCAGTTCTCCATGGCCTGTCCTGCCTTTCTGGATTTTACACTTTTTTCAGATGGCCCTTTTGACCGGGGGGAAGTGAGACTTCATTGTAGTGCAGATTTCCTTTGCAAGCTTGCTTGGTTGGCCAAAAAGGGCGTATGCGTTTTTTCCTGAATATATTCAGGAAAAAACGCATACGCCCTTTTTGGCCAAGTGCATCATTGTGGACGTTCTGCCTCTTTTCCTATGCTTTCAATGCAATTCCAGTCTACCTCCTGAAATCGGTTTCCTGCAATTCTGCCCCGCTTTCAAGTCCTCTTGGCAGCCTTACTTCAGTATATTTTTGGACGATAGCTGTCATTTATAACTCTGCAGATTTGTGAATTACAGTGCCCCTGAGCTCCTTTCTTCAACTCGCTTTCTTGTGAGCTGGCCGCAACACCGCAGGATTGCTTCAGGCCCTAATCTGGTTCCGGCACGGCACGCTGAGCCTTTGGTTAATTCCTCTTCCTGGTGGGAAATGAGAGTTAAATTTGCCCATCCAGACACCTCCAGCTAGTCTCTCATTGGTTCTCCCTATTCCTGTTCATCTTCCGCAGAAATTGCAAACTGGGCCAAACAGGAGGTTAAAGGCACTGACTCTCCATGTCGGGAGAGTGTTAGTAAAGCGTCTGGAATGTTGCACCCGAGTACCAGGGGACGAGAACGGAGACATATTTGAACACGTCTCCCGATCACACGGTTGATCATACTCTGGGTTCCACATGCATGTTTTAGCTGAAGGAATAATCCTCTAAACCTGGAGAGTTGAGACCCGTGGAATGGGTACCGTGCAATATGACTTCAAAGGGTCTTCATTTGCTCACCGAACCTCTCCAATCCTATCACTGCTGCGTTTATGCCCCTGTACACACGCTTGATTCTCTTTCGGAGACATAGCAATCCATAGGTTTTAAGATACTTACTAGTCAGGTACATTCTTAGGCGTTTAATATGGGGTGTTGAGTCCATTTCGTTGAGCAAGGAGTAGCTCTTGTCTATTCCATATTTGGCTTAAGGAACTTTATCTGTGCTCATTTCAATCTCTGGTTTTATGCAGCACCCCAACTCACCTTTCCCCTTAAGCAAGCATAAGTTGGTTTTCTAAATTTGAGACCCTGTTCTGTTTGGTAATCCAGTTCCTGTGTAGCCAAGTTTACATTCCGTGTATTAGAGATAGCTTATGATGTTTCTTTTTCTGCGTGACTTATTTCAGTTAGAATCATCATACCTGAATGCACTCATTATGCTGCTACGGGCCTGATGACATAGATGTCATTGCTGAGTGATATTGCATTGTACGTAAGTACCACAACTTCTTCATCCATTTTTCACTTTCTGCGATATTGAACTTGTACCATAAACGAGGTTCTTGTAAACAGAGCCGTCCCAAACTTTGGGGTGGCTGTGTCTTTTTGATTTTCATTTCCCTAAGCTATAGGACCATAAGTGGAAGTGCCCTAGGCTCTGTTGCTTTGTTTTTTAGATGTTTCAGGAAACACCATACACTTCTCCCCAGTGGCTGTTGGCAATTTACATCCCGCCCATCAGCATAACAAGGCTCCCAGTTCTCCATGGCCTGTCCTGCCTTTCTGGATTTTACACTTTTTTCAGATGGCCCTTTTGACCGGGGGGAAGTGAGACTTCATTGTAGTGCAGATTTCCTTTGCAAGCTTGCTTGGTTGGCCAAAACGGGCGTATGCGTTTTTTCCTGAATATATTCAGGAAAAAACGCATACGCCCGTTTTGGCCAAGTGCATCATTGTGGACGTTCTGCCTCTTTTCCTATGCTTTCAATGCAATTCCAGTCTACCTCCTGAAATCGGTTTCCTGCAATTCGACCCCGCTTTCAAGTCCTCTTGGCAGCCTTACTTCAGTATATTTTTGGACGATAGCTGTCATTAATAACTCTGCAGGTTTGTGAATTACAGTGCCCCTGAGCTCCTTTCTTCAACTCGCTTTCTTGTGAGCTGGCCGCAACACCGCAGGATTGCTTCAGGCCCTAATGTGGTTCCGGCACGGCACGCTGAGCCTTTGGTTAATTCCTCTTCCTGGTGGGAAATGAGAGTTAAATTTGCCCGTCCAGACACCTCCAGCTAGTCTCTCATTGGTTCTCCCTATTCCTGTTCATCTTCCGCAGAAATTGCAAACTGGGCCAAACAGGAGGTTAAAGGCACTGACTCTCCAAGTCGGGAGAGTGTTAGTAAAGCGTCTGGAATGTTGCACCCGAGTACCAGGGGACGAGAACGGAGACATATTTGAACACGTCTCCCGAACACACAGTTGATCATACTCTGGGTTCCACATGCATGTTTTAGCTGAAGGAAGAATCCCTTAAACCTGGAGAGTTGAGACCCGTGGAATGGGTACCATGCAATATAACTTCAAAGGGTCTTCATTTGCTCACCGAACCTCTCCAATCCTATCACTGCTGCGTTTATGCCCCTGTACACACGCTTGATTCTCTTTCGGAGACATAGCAATCCATAGGTTTTAAGATACTTACTAGTCAGGTACATTCTTAGGCGTTCAATATGGGGTGTTGAGTCCATTTCGTTGAGCAAGGAGTAGCTCTTGTCTATTCCATATTTGGCTTAAGGAACTTTATCTGTGCTCATTTCAATCTCTGGTTTTATGCAGCACCCCAACTCACCTTTCCCCTTAAGCAAGCATAAGTTGGTTTTCTAAATTTGAGACCCTGTTCTGTTTTGTAATCCAGTTCCTGTGTAGCCAAGTTTACATTCCGTGTATTAGTGATATCTTATGATGTTTCTTTTTCTGTGTGACTTCTTTCAGTTAGAATCATCATACCTGAATGCACTCATTATGCTGCTACGGGCCTGATGACATAGATGTCATTGCTGAGTGATATTGCATTGTACGTAAGTACCACAACTTCTTCATCCATTTTTCACTTTCTGCGATATTGAACTTGTACCGTAAACGAGGTTCTTGTAAACAGAGCCGTCCCAAACTTTGGGGTGGCTGTGTCTTTTTGATTTTCATTTCCCTAAGCTATAGGACCATAAGTGGAAGTGCCCTAGGCTCTGTTGCTTTGTTTTTTAGATGTTTCAGGAAACACCATACACTTCTCCCCAGTGGCTGTTGGCAATTTACATCCCGCCCATCAGCATAACAAGGCTCCCAGTTCTCCATGGCCTGTCCTGCCTTTCTGGATTTTACACTTTTTTCAGATGGCCCTCTTGACCGGGGGGAAGTGAGACTTCATTGTAGTGCAGATTTCCTTTGCAAGCTTGCTTGGTTGGCCAAAACGGGCGTATGCGTTTTTTCCTGAATATATTCAGGAAAAAACACATACGCCCTTTTTGGCCAAGTGCATCATTGTGGACGTTCTGCCTCTTTTCCTATGCTTTCAATGCAATTCCAGTCTACCTCCTGAAATCGGTTTCCTGCAATTCTGCCCCGCTTTCAAGTCCTCTTGGCAGCCTTACTTCAGTATATTCTTGGACGATAGCTGTCATTAATAACTCTGCAGGTTTGTGAATTACAGTGCCCCTGAGCTCCTTTCTTCAACTCGCTTTCTTGTGAGCTGGCCGCAACACCGCAGGATTGCTTCAGGCCCTAATGTGGTTCCGGCACGGCACGCTGAGCCTTTGGTTAATTCCTCTTCCTGGTGGGAAATGAGAGTTAAATTTGCCCGTCCAGACACCTCCAGCTAGTCTCTCATTGGTTCTCCCTATTCCTGTTCATCTTCCGCAGAAATTGCAAACTGGGCCAAACAGGAGGTTAAAGGCACTGACTCTCCAAGTCGGGAGAGTGTTAGTAAAGCGTCTGGAATGTTGCACCCGAGTACCAGGGGATGAGAACGGAGACATATTTGAAGACGTCTCCCGATCACACGGTTGATCATACTCTGGGTTCCACATGCATGTTTTAGCTGAAGGAAGAATCCCTTAAACCTGGAGAGTTGAGACCCGTGGAATGGGTACCATGCAATATGACTTCAAAGGGTCTTCATTTGCTCACCGAACCTCTACAATCCTATCACTGCTGCGTTTATGCCCCTGTACACACGCTTGATTCTCTTTCGTAGACATAGCAATCCATAGGTTTTAAGATACTTACTAGTCAGGTACATTCTTAGGCGTTCAATATGGGGTGTTGAGTCCATTTCGTTGAGCAAGGAGTAGCTCTTGTCTATTCCATATTTGGCTTAAGGAACTTTATCTGTGCTCATTTCAATCTCTGGTTTTATGCAGCACCCCAACTCACCTTTACCCTTAAGCAAGCATAAGTTGGTTTTCTAAATTTGAGACCCTGTTCTGTTTTGTAATCCAGTTCCTGTGTAGCCAAGTTTACATTCCGTGTATTAGTGATATCTTATGATGTTTCTTTTTCTGTGTGACTTCTTTCAGTTAGAATCATCATACCTGAATGCACTCATTATGCTGCTACGGGCCTGATGACATAGATGTCATTGCTGAGTGATATTGCATTGTACGTAAGTACCACAACTTCTTCATCCATTTTTCACTTTCTGCGATATTGAACTTGTACCGTAAACGAGGTTCTTGTAAACAGAGCCGTCCCAAACTTTGGGGTGGCTGTGTCTTTTTGATTTTCATTTCCCTAAGCTATAGGACCATAAGTGGAAGTGCCCTAGGCTCTGTTGCTTTATTTTTTAGATGTTTCAGGAAACACCATACACTTCTCCCGATTGGCTGTTAGCAATTTACATCCCGCCCATCAGCATAACAAGGCTCCCAGTTCTCCATGGCCTGTCCTGCCTTTCTGGATTTTACACTTTTTTCAGATGGCCCTTTTGACCGGGGGGAAGTGAGACTTCATTGTAGTGCAGATTTCCTTTGCAAGCTTGCTTGGTTGGCCAAAAAGGGCGTATGCGTTTTTTCCTGAATATATTCAGGAAAAAACGCATACGCCCTTTTTGGCCAAGTGCATCATTGTGGACGTTCTGCCTCTTTTCCTATGCTTTCAATGCAATTCCAGTCTACCTCCTGAAATCGGTTTCCTGCAATTCGGCCCCGCTTTCAAGTCCTCTTGGCAGCCTTACTTCAGTATATTTTTGGACGATAGCTGTCATTTATAACTCTGCAGGTTTGTGAATTACAGTGCCCCTGAGCTCCTTTCTTCAACTCGCTTTCTTGTGAGCTGGCCGCAACACCGCAGGATTGCTTCAGGCCCTAATGTGGTTCCGGCACGGCACGCTGAGCCTTTGGTTAATTCCTCTACCTGGTGGGAAATGAGAGTTAAATTTGCCCGTCCAGACACCTCCAGCTAGTCTCTCATTGGTTCTCCCTATTCCTGTTCATCTTCCGCAGAAATTGCAAACTGGGCCAAACAGGAGGTTAAAGGCACTGACTCTCCAAGTCGGGAGAGTGTTAGTAAAGCGTCTGGAATGTTGCACCCGAGTACCAGGGGATGAGAACGGAGACATATTTGAACACGTCTCCCGATCACACGGTTGATCATACTCTGGGTTCCACATGCATGTTTTAGCTGAAGGAATAATCCTCTAAACCTGGAGAGTTGAGACCCGTGGAATGGGTACCGTGCAATATGACTTCAAAGGGTCTTCATTTGCTCACCGAACCTCTCCAATCCTATCACTGCTGCGTTTATGCCCCTGTACACACGCTTGATTCTCTTTCAGAGACATAGCAATCCATAGGTTTTAAGATACTTACTAGTCAGGTACATTCTTAGGCGTTTAATATGGGGTGTTGAGTCCATTTCGTTGAGCAAGGAGTAGCTCTTGTCTATTCCATATTTGGCTTAAGGAAATTTATCTGTGCTCATTTCAATCTCTGGTTTTATGCAGCACCCCAACTCACCTTTCCCCTTAAGCAAGCATAAGTTGGTTTTCTAAATTTGAGACCCTGTTCTGTTTTGTAATCCAGTTCCTGTGTAGCCAAGTTTACATTCCGTGTATTAGTGATAGCTTATGATGTTCCTTTTTCTGCGTGACTTATTTCAGTTAGAATCATCATACCTGAATGCACTCATTATGCTGCTACGGGCCTGATGACATAGATGTCATTGCTGAGTGATATTGCATTGTACGTAAGTACCACAACTTCTTCATCCATTTTTCACTTTCTGCGATATTGAACTTGTACCGTAAACGAGGTTCTTGTAAACAGAGCCGTCCCAAACATTGGGGTGACTGTGTCTTTTTGATTTTCATTTCCCTAAGCTATAGGACCATAAGTGGAAGTGCCCTAGGCTCTGTTGCTCTGTTTTTTATATGTTTCAGGAAACACCATACACTTCTCCCGAGTGGCTGTTGGCAATTTACATCCCGCCCATCAGCATAACAAGGCTCCCAGTTCTCCATGGCCTGTCCTGCCTTTCTGGATTTTACACTTTTTTCAGATGGCCCTTTTGACCGGGGGGAAGTGAGACTTCATTGTAGTGCAGATTTCCTTTGCAAGCTTGCTTGGTTGGCCAAAAAGGGCGTATGCGTTTTTTCCTGAATATATTCAGGAAAAACGCATACGCCCTTTTTGGCCAAGTGCATCATTGTGGACGTTCTGCCTCTTTTCCTATGCTTTCAATGCAATTCCAGTCTACCTCCTGAAATCGGTTTCCTGCAATTCGGCCCCGCTTTCAAGTCCTCTTGGCAGCCTTACTTCAGTATATTTTTGGACGATAGCTGTCATTTATAACTCTGCAGATTTGTGAATTACAGTGCCCCTGAGCTCCTTTCTTCAACTCGCTTTCTTGTGAGCTGGCCGCAACACCGCAGGATTGCTTCAGGCCCTAATGTGGTTCCGGCACGGCACGCTGAGCCTTTGGTTAATTCCTCTTCCTGGTGGGAAATGAGAGTTAACTTTGCCCGTCCAGACACCTCCAGCTAGTCTCTCATTGGTTCTCCCTATTCCTGTTCATCTTCCGCAGAAATTGCAAACTGGGCCAAACAGGAGGTTAAAGGCACTGACTCTCCAAGTCGGGAGAGTGTTAGTAAAGCGTCTGGAATGTTGCACCCGAGTACCAGGGGACGAGAACGGAGACATATTTGAACACGTCTCCCGATCACACGGTTGATCATACTCTGGGTTCCACATGCATGTTTTAGCTGAAGGAAGAATCCCTTAAACCTGGAGAGTTGAGACCCGTGGAATGGGTACCATGCAATATGACTTCAAAGGGTCTTCATTTGCTCACCGAACCTCTCCAATCCTATCACTGCTGCGTTTATGCCCCTGTACACACGCTTGATTCTCTTTCGGAGACATAGCAATCCATAGGTTTTAAGATACTTACTAGTCAGGTACATTCTTAGGCGTTTAATATGGGGTGTTGAGTCCATTTCGTTGAGCAAGGAGTAGCTCTTGTCTATTCCATATTTGGCTTAAGGAACTTTATCTGTGCTCATTTCAATCTCTGGTTTTATGCAGCACCCCAACTCACCTTTCCCCTTAAGCAAGCATAAGTTGGTTTTCTAAATTTGAGACCCTGTTCTGTTTTGTAATCCAGTTCCTGTGTAGCCAAGTTTACATTCCGTGTATTAGTGATATCTTATGATGTTTCTTTTTCTGTGTGACTTCTTTCAGTTAGAATCATCATACCTGAATGCACTCATTATGCTGCTACGGGCCTGATGACATAGATGTCATTGCTGAGTGATATTGCATTGTACGTAAGTACCACAACTTCTTCATCCATTTTTCACTTTCTGCGATATTGAACTTGTACCGTAAACGAGGTTCTTGTAAACAGAGCCGTCCCAAACTTTGGGGTGGCTGTGTCTTTTTGATTTTCATTTCCCTAAGCTATAGGACCATAAGTGGAAGTGCCCTAGGCTCTGTTGCTTTGTTTTTTAGATGTTTCAGGAAACACCATACACTTCTCCCCAGTGGCTGTTGGCAATTTACATCCCGCCCATCAGCATAACAAGGCTCCCAGTTCTCCATGGCCTGTCCTGCCTTTCTGGATTTTACACTTTTTTCAGATGGCCCTTTTGACCGGGGGGAAGTGAGACTTCATTGTAGTGCAGATTTCCTTTGCAAGCTTGCTTGGTTGGCCAAAAAGGGCGTATGCGTTTTTTCCTGAATATATTCAGGAAAAAACGCATACGCCCTTTTTGGCCAAGTGCATCATTGTGGACGTTCTGCCTCTTTTCCTATGCTTTCAATGCAATTCCAGTCTACCTCCTGAAATCGGTTTCCTGCAATTCTGCCCCGCTTTCAAGTCCTCTTGGCAGCCTTACTTCAGTATATTTTTGGACGATAGCTGTCATTTATAACTCTGCAGATTTGTGAATTACAGTGCCCCTGAGCTCCTTTCTTCAACTCGCTTTCTTGTGAGCTGGCCGCAACACCGCAGGATTGCTTCAGGCCCTAATCTGGTTCCGGCACGGCACGCTGAGCCTTTGGTTAATTCCTCTTCCTGGTGGGAAATGAGAGTTAAATTTGCCCATCCAGACACCTCCAGCTAGTCTCTCATTGGTTCTCCCTATTCCTGTTCATCTTCCGCAGAAATTGCAAACTGGGCCAAACAGGAGGTTAAAGGCACTGACTCTCCATGTCGGGAGAGTGTTAGTAAAGCGTCTGGAATGTTGCACCCGAGTACCAGGGGACGAGAACGGAGACATATTTGAACACGTCTCCCGATCACACGGTTGATCATACTCTGGGTTCCACATGCATGTTTTAGCTGAAGGAATAATCCTCTAAACCTGGAGAGTTGAGACCCGTGGAATGGGTACCGTGCAATATGACTTCAAAGGGTCTTCATTTGCTCACCGAACCTCTCCAATCCTATCACTGCTGCGTTTATGCCCCTGTACACACGCTTGATTCTCTTTCGGAGACATAGCAATCCATAGGTTTTAAGATACTTACTAGTCAGGTACATTCTTAGGCGTTTAATATGGGGTGTTGAGTCCATTTCGTTGAGCAAGGAGTAGCTCTTGTCTATTCCATATTTGGCTTAAGGAACTTTATCTGTGCTCATTTCAATCTCTGGTTTTATGCAGCACCCCAACTCACCTTTCCCCTTAAGCAAGCATAAGTTGGTTTTCTAAATTTGAGACCCTGTTCTGTTTGGTAATCCAGTTCCTGTGTAGCCAAGTTTACATTCCGTGTATTAGAGATAGCTTATGATGTTTCTTTTTCTGCGTGACTTATTTCAGTTAGAATCATCATACCTGAATGCACTCATTATGCTGCTACGGGCCTGATGACATAGATGTCATTGCTGAGTGATATTGCATTGTACGTAAGTACCACAACTTCTTCATCCATTTTTCACTTTCTGCGATATTGAACTTGTACCATAAACGAGGTTCTTGTAAACAGAGCCGTCCCAAACTTTGGGGTGGCTGTGTCTTTTTGATTTTCATTTCCCTAAGCTATAGGACCATAAGTGGAAGTGCCCTAGGCTCTGTTGCTTTGTTTTTTAGATGTTTCAGGAAACACCATACACTTCTCCCCAGTGGCTGTTGGCAATTTACATCCCGCCCATCAGCATAACAAGGCTCCCAGTTCTCCATGGCCTGTCCTGCCTTTCTGGATTTTACACTTTTTTCAGATGGCCCTTTTGACCGGGGGGAAGTGAGACTTCATTGTAGTGCAGATTTCCTTTGCAAGCTTGCTTGGTTGGCCAAAACGGGCGTATGCGTTTTTTCCTGAATATATTCAGGAAAAAACGCATACGCCCGTTTTGGCCAAGTGCATCATTGTGGACGTTCTGCCTCTTTTCCTATGCTTTCAATGCAATTCCAGTCTACCTCCTGAAATCGGTTTCCTGCAATTCGACCCCGCTTTCAAGTCCTCTTGGCAGCCTTACTTCAGTATATTTTTGGACGATAGCTGTCATTAATAACTCTGCAGGTTTGTGAATTACAGTGCCCCTGAGCTCCTTTCTTCAACTCGCTTTCTTGTGAGCTGGCCGCAACACCGCAGGATTGCTTCAGGCCCTAATGTGGTTCCGGCACGGCACGCTGAGCCTTTGGTTAATTCCTCTTCCTGGTGGGAAATGAGAGTTAAATTTGCCCGTCCAGACACCTCCAGCTAGTCTCTCATTGGTTCTCCCTATTCCTGTTCATCTTCCGCAGAAATTGCAAACTGGGCCAAACAGGAGGTTAAAGGCACTGACTCTCCAAGTCGGGAGAGTGTTAGTAAAGCGTCTGGAATGTTGCACCCGAGTACCAGGGGACGAGAACGGAGACATATTTGAACACGTCTCCCGATCACACAGTTGATCATACTCTGGGTTCCACATGCATGTTTTAGCTGAAGGAAGAATCCCTTAAACCTGGAGAGTTGAGACCCGTGGAATGGGTACCATGCAATATAACTTCAAAGGGTCTTCATTTGCTCACCGAACCTCTCCAATCCTATCACTGCTGCGTTTATGCCCCTGTACACACGCTTGATTCTCTTTCGGAGACATAGCAATCCATAGGTTTTAAGATACTTACTAGTCAGGTACATTCTTAGGCGTTCAATATGGGGTGTTGAGTCCATTTCGTTGAGCAAGGAGTAGCTCTTGTCTATTCCATATTTGGCTTAAGGAACTTTATCTGTGCTCATTTCAATCTCTGGTTTTATGCAGCACCCCAACTCACCTTTCCCCTTAAGCAAGCATAAGTTGGTTTTCTAAATTTGAGACCCTGTTCTGTTTTGTAATCCAGTTCCTGTGTAGCCAAGTTTACATTCCGTGTATTAGTGATATCTTATGATGTTTCTTTTTCTGTGTGACTTCTTTCAGTTAGAATCATCATACCTGAATGCACTCATTATGCTGCTACGGGCCTGATGACATAGATGTCATTGCTGAGTGATATTGCATTGTACGTAAGTACCACAACTTCTTCATCCATTTTTCACTTTCTGCGATATTGAACTTGTACCGTAAACGAGGTTCTTGTAAACAGAGCCGTCCCAAACTTTGGGGTGGCTGTGTCTTTTTGATTTTCATTTCCCTAAGCTATAGGACCATAAGTGGAAGTGCCCTAGGCTCTGTTGCTTTGTTTTTTAGATGTTTCAGGAAACACCATACACTTCTCCCCAGTGGCTGTTGGCAATTTACATCCCGCCCATCAGCATAACAAGGCTCCCAGTTCTCCATGGCCTGTCCTGCCTTTCTGGATTTTACACTTTTTTCAGATGGCCCTCTTGACCGGGGGGAAGTGAGACTTCATTGTAGTGCAGATTTCCTTTGCAAGCTTGCTTGGTTGGCCAAAACGGGCGTATGCGTTTTTTCCTGAATATATTCAGGAAAAAACACATACGCCCTTTTTGGCCAAGTGCATCATTGTGGACGTTCTGCCTCTTTTCCTATGCTTTCAATGCAATTCCAGTCTACCTCCTGAAATCGGTTTCCTGCAATTCTGCCCCGCTTTCAAGTCCTCTTGGCAGCCTTACTTCAGTATATTCTTGGACGATAGCTGTCATTAATAACTCTGCAGGTTTGTGAATTACAGTGCCCCTGAGCTCCTTTCTTCAACTCGCTTTCTTGTGAGCTGGCCGCAACACCGCAGGATTGCTTCAGGCCCTAATGTGGTTCCGGCACGGCACGCTGAGCCTTTGGTTAATTCCTCTTCCTGGTGGGAAATGAGAGTTAAATTTGCCCGTCCAGACACCTCCAGCTAGTCTCTCATTGGTTCTCCCTATTCCTGTTCATCTTCCGCAGAAATTGCAAACTGGGCCAAACAGGAGGTTAAAGGCACTGACTCTCCAAGTCGGGAGAGTGTTAGTAAAGCGTCTGGAATGTTGCACCCGAGTACCAGGGGATGAGAACGGAGACATATTTGAAGACGTCTCCCGATCACACGGTTGATCATACTCTGGGTTCCACATGCATGTTTTAGCTGAAGGAAGAATCCCTTAAACCTGGAGAGTTGAGACCCGTGGAATGGGTACCATGCAATATGACTTCAAAGGGTCTTCATTTGCTCACCGAACCTCTACAATCCTATCACTGCTGCGTTTATGCCCCTGTACACACGCTTGATTCTCTTTCGTAGACATAGCAATCCATAGGTTTTAAGATACTTACTAGTCAGGTACATTCTTAGGCGTTCAATATGGGGTGTTGAGTCCATTTCGTTGAGCAAGGAGTAGCTCTTGTCTATTCCATATTTGGCTTAAGGAACTTTATCTGTGCTCATTTCAATCTCTGGTTTTATGCAGCACCCCAACTCACCTTTACCCTTAAGCAAGCATAAGTTGGTTTTCTAAATTTGAGACCCTGTTCTGTTTTGTAATCCAGTTCCTGTGTAGCCAAGTTTACATTCCGTGTATTAGTGATATCTTATGATGTTTCTTTTTCTGTGTGACTTCTTTCAGTTAGAATCATCATACCTGAATGCACTCATTATGCTGCTACGGGCCTGATGACATAGATGTCATTGCTGAGTGATATTGCATTGTACGTAAGTACCACAACTTCTTCATCCATTTTTCACTTTCTGCGATATTGAACTTGTACCGTAAACGAGGTTCTTGTAAACAGAGCCGTCCCAAACTTTGGGGTGGCTGTGTCTTTTTGATTTTCATTTCCCTAAGCTATAGGACCATAAGTGGAAGTGCCCTAGGCTCTGTTGCTTTATTTTTTAGATGTTTCAGGAAACACCATACACTTCTCCCGATTGGCTGTTAGCAATTTACATCCCGCCCATCAGCATAACAAGGCTCCCAGTTCTCCATGGCCTGTCCTGCCTTTCTGGATTTTACACTTTTTTCAGATGGCCCTTTTGACCGGGGGGAAGTGAGACTTCATTGTAGTGCAGATTTCCTTTGCAAGCTTGCTTGGTTGGCCAAAAAGGGCGTATGCGTTTTTTCCTGAATATATTCAGGAAAAAACGCATACGCCCTTTTTGGCCAAGTGCATCATTGTGGACGTTCTGCCTCTTTTCCTATGCTTTCAATGCAATTCCAGTCTACCTCCTGAAATCGGTTTCCTGCAATTCGGCCCCGCTTTCAAGTCCTCTTGGCAGCCTTACTTCAGTATATTTTTGGACGATAGCTGTCATTTATAACTCTGCAGGTTTGTGAATTACAGTGCCCCTGAGCTCCTTTCTTCAACTCGCTTTCTTGTGAGCTGGCCGCAACACCGCAGGATTGCTTCAGGCCCTAATCTGGTTCCGGCACGGCACGCTGAGCCTTTGGTTAATTCCTCTACCTGGTGGGAAATGAGAGTTAAATTTGCCCGTCCAGACACCTCCAGCTAGTCTCTCATTGGTTCTCCCTATTCCTGTTCATCTTCCGCAGAAATTGCAAACTGGGCCAAACAGGAGGTTAAAGGCACTGACTCTCCAAGTCGGGAGAGTGTTAGTAAAGCGTCTGGAATGTTGCACCCGAGTACCAGGGGATGAGAACGGAGACATATTTGAACACGTCTCCCGATCACACGGTTGATCATACTCTGGGTTCCACATGCATGTTTTAGCTGAAGGAATAATCCTCTAAACCTGGAGAGTTGAGACCCGTGGAATGGGTACCGTGCAATATGACTTCAAAGGGTCTTCATTTGCTCACCGAACCTCTCCAATCCTATCACTGCTGCGTTTATGCCCCTGTACACACGCTTGATTCTCTTTCAGAGACATAGCAATCCATAGGTTTTAAGATACTTACTAGTCAGGTACATTCTTAGGCGTTTAATATGGGGTGTTGAGTCCATTTCGTTGAGCAAGGAGTAGCTCTTGTCTATTCCATATTTGGCTTAAGGAAATTTATCTGTGCTCATTTCAATCTCTGGTTTTATGCAGCACCCCAACTCACCTTTCCCCTTAAGCAAGCATAAGTTGGTTTTCTAAATTTGAGACCCTGTTCTGTTTTGTAATCCAGTTCCTGTGTAGCCAAGTTTACATTCCGTGTATTAGTGATAGCTTATGATGTTCCTTTTTCTGCGTGACTTATTTCAGTTAGAATCATCATACCTGAATGCACTCATTATGCTGCTACGGGCCTGATGACATAGATGTCATTGCTGAGTGATATTGCATTGTACGTAAGTACCACAACTTCTTCATCCATTTTTCACTTTCTGCGATATTGAACTTGTACCGTAAACGAGGTTCTTGTAAACAGAGCCGTCCCAAACATTGGGGTGACTGTGTCTTTTTGATTTTCATTTCCCTAAGCTATAGGACCATAAGTGGAAGTGCCCTAGGCTCTGTTGCTCTGTTTTTTATATGTTTCAGGAAACACCATACACTTCTCCCGAGTGGCTGTTGGCAATTTACATCCCGCCCATCAGCATAACAAGGCTCCCAGTTCTCCATGGCCTGTCCTGCCTTTCTGGATTTTACACTTTTTTCAGATGGCCCTTTTGACCGGGGGGAAGTGAGACTTCATTGTAGTGCAGATTTCCTTTGCAAGCTTGCTTGGTTGGCCAAAAAGGGCGTATGCGTTTTTTCCTGAATATATTCAGGAAAAACGCATACGCCCTTTTTGGCCAAGTGCATCATTGTGGACGTTCTGCCTCTTTTCCTATGCTTTCAATGCAATTCCAGTCTACCTCCTGAAATCGGTTTCCTGCAATTCGGCCCCGCTTTCAAGTCCTCTTGGCAGCCTTACTTCAGTATATTTTTGGACGATAGCTGTCATTTATAACTCTGCAGATTTGTGAATTACAGTGCCCCTGAGCTCCTTTCTTCAACTCGCTTTCTTGTGAGCTGGCCGCAACACCGCAGGATTGCTTCAGGCCCTAATGTGGTTCCGGCACGGCACGCTGAGCCTTTGGTTAATTCCTCTTCCTGGTGGGAAATGAGAGTTAACTTTGCCCGTCCAGACACCTCCAGCTAGTCTCTCATTGGTTCTCCCTATTCCTGTTCATCTTCCGCAGAAATTGCAAACTGGGCCAAACAGGAGGTTAAAGGCACTGACTCTCCAAGTCGGGAGAGTGTTAGTAAAGCGTCTGGAATGTTGCACCCGAGTACCAGGGGACGAGAACGGAGACATATTTGAACACGTCTCCCGATCACACGGTTGATCATACTCTGGGTTCCACATGCATGTTTTAGCTGAAGGAAGAATCCCTTAAACCTGGAGAGTTGAGACCCGTGGAATGGGTACCATGCAATATGACTTCAAAGGGTCTTCATTTGCTCACCGAACCTCTCCAATCCTATCACTGCTGCGTTTATGCCCCTGTACACACGCTTGATTCTCTTTCGGAGACATAGCAATCCATAGGTTTTAAGATACTTACTAGTCAGGTACATTCTTAGGCGTTTAATATGGGGTGTTGAGTCCATTTCGTTGAGCAAGGAGTAGCTCTTGTCTATTCCATATTTGGCTTAAGGAACTTTATCTGTGCTCATTTCAATCTCTGGTTTTATGCAGCACCCCAACTCACCTTTCCCCTTAAGCAAGCATAAGTTGGTTTTCTAAATTTGAGACCCTGTTCTGTTTTGTAATCCAGTTCCTGTGTAGCCAAGTTTACATTCCGTGTATTAGTGATATCTTATGATGTTTCTTTTTCTGTGTGACTTCTTTCAGTTAGAATCATCATACCTGAATGCACTCATTATGCTGCTACGGGCCTGATGACATAGATGTCATTGCTGAGTGATATTGCATTGTACGTAAGTACCACAACTTCTTCATCCATTTTTCACTTTCTGCGATATTGAACTTGTACCGTAAACGAGGTTCTTGTAAACAGAGCCGTCCCAAACTTTGGGGTGGCTGTGTCTTTTTGATTTTCATTTCCCTAAGCTATAGGACCATAAGTGGAAGTGCCCTAGGCTCTGTTGCTTTGTTTTTTAGATGTTTCAGGAAACACCATACACTTCTCCCGAGTGGCTGTTGGCAATTTACATCCCGCCCATCAGCATAACAAGGCTCCCAGTTCTCCATGGCCTGTCCTGCCTTTCTGGATTTTACACTTTTTTCAGATGGCCCTTTTGACCGGGGGGAAGTGAGACTTCATTGTAGTGCAGATTTCCTTTGCAAGCTTGCTTGGTTGGCCAAAAAGGGCGTATGCGTTTTTTCCTGAATATATTCAGGAAAAAACGCATACGCCCTTTTTGGCCAAGTGCATCATTGTGGACGTTCTGCCTCTTTTCCTATGCTTTCAATGCAATTCCAGTCTACCTCCTGAAATCGGTTTCCTGCAATTCTGCCCCGCTTTCAAGTCCTCTTGGCAGCCTTACTTCAGTATATTTTTGGACGATAGCTGTCATTAATAACTCTGCAGGTTTGTGAATTACAGTGCCCCTGAGCTCCTTTCTTCAACTCGCTTTCTTGTGAGCTGGCCGCAACACCGCAGGATTGCTTCAGGCCCTAATGTGGTTCCGGCACGGCACGCTGAGCCTTTGGTTAATTCCTCTTCCTGGTGGGAAATGAGAGTTAAATTTGCCCGTCCAGACACCTCCAGCTAGTCTCTCATTGGTTCTCCCTATTCCTGTTCATCTTCCGCAGAAATTGCAAACTGGGCCAAACAGGAGGTTAAAGGCACTGACTCTCCAAGTCGGGAGAGTGTTAGTAAAGCGTCTGGAATGTTGCACCCGAGTACCAGGGGATGAGAACGGAGACATATTTGAAGACGTCTCCCGATCACACGGTTGATCATACTCTGGGTTCCACATGCATGTTTTAGCTGAAGGAAGAATCCCTTAAACCTGGAGAGTTGAGACCCGTGGAATGGGTACCATGCAATATGACTTCAAAGGGTCTTCATTTGCTCACCGAACCTCTACAATCCTATCACTGCTGCGTTTATGCCCCTGTACACACGCTTGATTCTCTTTCGTAGACATAGCAATCCATAGGTTTTAAGATACTTACTAGTCAGGTACATTCTTAGGCGTTCAATATGGGGTGTTGAGTCCATTTCGTTGAGCAAGGAGTAGCTCTTGTCTATTCCATATTTGGCTTAAGGAACTTTATCTGTGCTCATTTCAATCTCTGGTTTTATGCAGCACCCCAACTCACCTTTACCCTTAAGCAAGCATAAGTTGGTTTTCTAAATTTGAGACCCTGTTCTGTTTTGTAATCCAGTTCCTGTGTAGCCAAGTTTACATTCCGTGTATTAGTGATATCTTATGATGTTTCTTTTTCTGTGTGACTTCTTTCAGTTAGAATCATCATACCTGAATGCACTCATTATGCTGCTACGGGCCTGATGACATAGATGTCATTGCTGAGTGATATTGCATTGTACGTAAGTACCACAACTTCTTCATCCATTTTTCACTTTCTGCGATATTGAACTTGTACCGTAAACGAGGTTCTTGTAAACAGAGCCGTCCCAAACTTTGGGGTGGCTGTGTCTTTTTGATTTTCATTTCCCTAAGCTATAGGACCATAAGTGGAAGTGCCCTAGGCTCTGTTGCTTTATTTTTTAGATGTTTCAGGAAACACCATACACTTCTCCCGATTGGCTGTTAGCAATTTACATCCCGCCCATCAGCATAACAAGGCTCCCAGTTCTCCATGGCCTGTCCTGCCTTTCTGGATTTTACACTTTTTTCAGATGGCCCTTTTGACCGGGGGGAAGTGAGACTTCATTGTAGTGCAGATTTCCTTTGCAAGCTTGCTTGGTTGGCCAAAAAGGGCGTATGCGTTTTTTCCTGAATATATTCAGGAAAAAACGCATACGCCCTTTTTGGCCAAGTGCATCATTGTGGACGTTCTGCCTCTTTTCCTATGCTTTCAATGCAATTCCAGTCTACCTCCTGAAATCGGTTTCCTGCAATTCGGCCCCGCTTTCAAGTCCTCTTGGCAGCCTTACTTCAGTATATTTTTGGACGATAGCTGTCATTTATAACTCTGCAGGTTTGTGAATTACAGTGCCCCTGAGCTCCTTTCTTCAACTCGCTTTCTTGTGAGCTGGCCGCAACACCGCAGGATTGCTTCAGGCCCTAATGTGGTTCCGGCACGGCACGCTGAGCCTTTGGTTAATTCCTCTTCCTGGTGGGAAATGAGAGTTAAATTTGCCCGTCCAGACACCTCCAGCTAGTCTCTCATTGGTTCTCCCTATTCCTGTTCATCTTCCGCAGAAATTGCAAACTGGGCCAAACAGGAGGTTAAAGGCACTGACTCTCCAAGTCGGGAGAGTGTTAGTAAAGCGTCTGGAATGTTGCACCCGAGTACCAGGGGATGAGAACGGAGACATATTTGAAGACGTCTCCCGATCACACGGTTGATCATACTCTGGGTTCCACATGCATGTTTTAGCTGAAGGAAGAATCCCTTAAACCTGGAGAGTTGAGACCCGTGGAATGGGTACCATGCAATATGACTTCAAAGGGTCTTCATTTGCTCACCGAACCTCTACAATCCTATCACTGCTGCGTTTATGCCCCTGTACACACGCTTGATTCTCTTTCGTAGACATAGCAATCCATAGGTTTTAAGATACTTACTAGTCAGGTACATTCTTAGGCGTTCAATATGGGGTGTTGAGTCCATTTCGTTGAGCAAGGAGTAGCTCTTGTCTATTCCATATTTGGCTTAAGGAACTTTATCTGTGCTCATTTCAATCTCTGGTTTTATGCAGCACCCCAACTCACCTTTCCTCTTGAGCAAGCATAAGTTGGTTTTCTAAATTTGAGACCCTGTTCTGTTTTGTAATCCAGTTCCTGTGTAGCCAAGTTTACATTCCGTGTATTAGTGATATCTTATGATGTTTCTTTTTCTGCGTGACTTATTTCAGTTAGAATCATCATACCTGAATCCACTCATTATGCTGCTACGGGCCTGATGACATAGATGTCATTGCTGAGTGATATTGCATTGTACGTAAGTACCACAACTTCTTCATCCATTTTTCACTTTCTGCGATATTGAACTTGTACCGTAAACGAGGTTCTTGTAAACAGAGCCGTCCCAAACTTTGGGGTGGCTGTGTCTTTTTGATTTTCATTTCCCTAAGCTATAGGACCATAAGTGGAAGTGCCCTAGGCTCTGTTGCTTTGTTTTTTAGATGTTTCAGGAAACACCATACACTTCTCCCCAGTGGCTGTTGGCAATTTACATCCCGCCCATCAGCATAACAAGGCTCCCAGTTCTCCATGGCCTGTCCTGCCTTTCTGGATTTTACACTTTTTTCAGATGGCCCTTTTGACCGGGGGGAAGTGAGACTTCATTGTAGTGCAGATTTCCTTTGCAAGCTTGCTTGGTTGGCCAAAAAGGGCGTATGCGTTTTTTCCTGAATATATTCAGGAAAAAACGCATACGCCCTTTTTGGCCAAGTGCATCATTGTGGACGTTCTGCCTCTTTTCCTATGCTTTCAATGCAATTCCAGTCTACCTCCTGAAATCGGTTTCCTGCAATTCTGCCCCGCTTTCAAGTCCTCTTGGCAGCCTTACTTCAGTATATTTTTGGACGATAGCTGTCATTTATAACTCTGCAGATTTGTGAATTACAGTGCCCCTGAGCTCCTTTCTTCAACTCGCTTTCTTGTGAGCTGGCCGCAACACCGCAGGATTGCTTCAGGCCCTAATCTGGTTCCGGCACGGCACGCTGAGCCTTTGGTTAATTCCTCTTCCTGGTGGGAAATGAGAGTTAAATTTGCCCATCCAGACACCTCCAGCTAGTCTCTCATTGGTTCTCCCTATTCCTGTTCATCTTCCGCAGAAATTGCAAACTGGGCCAAACAGGAGGTTAAAGGCACTGACTCTCCATGTCGGGAGAGTGTTAGTAAAGCGTCTGGAATGTTGCACCCGAGTACCAGGGGACGAGAACGGAGACATATTTGAACACGTCTCCCGATCACACGGTTGATCATACTCTGGGTTCCACATGCATGTTTTAGCTGAAGGAATAATCCTCTAAACCTGGAGAGTTGAGACCCGTGGAATGGGTACCGTGCAATATGACTTCAAAGGGTCTTCATTTGCTCACCGAACCTCTCCAATCCTATCACTGCTGCGTTTATGCCCCTGTACACACGCTTGATTCTCTTTCGGAGACATAGCAATCCATAGGTTTTAAGATACTTACTAGTCAGGTACATTCTTAGGCGTTTAATATGGGGTGTTGAGTCCATTTCGTTGAGCAAGGAGTAGCTCTTGTCTATTCCATATTTGGCTTAAGGAACTTTATCTGTGCTCATTTCAATCTCTGGTTTTATGCAGCACCCCAACTCACCTTTCCCCTTAAGCAAGCATAAGTTGGTTTTCTAAATTTGAGACCCTGTTCTGTTTGGTAATCCAGTTCCTGTGTAGCCAAGTTTACATTCCGTGTATTAGAGATAGCTTATGATGTTTCTTTTTCTGCGTGACTTATTTCAGTTAGAATCATCATACCTGAATGCACTCATTATGCTGCTACGGGCCTGATGACATAGATGTCATTGCTGAGTGATATTGCATTGTACGTAAGTACCACAACTTCTTCATCCATTTTTCACTTTCTGCGATATTGAACTTGTACCATAAACGAGGTTCTTGTAAACAGAGCCGTCCCAAACTTTGGGGTGGCTGTGTCTTTTTGATTTTCATTTCCCTAAGCTATAGGACCATAAGTGGAAGTGCCCTAGGCTCTGTTGCTTTGTTTTTTAGATGTTTCAGGAAACACCATACACTTCTCCCCAGTGGCTGTTGGCAATTTACATCCCGCCCATCAGCATAACAAGGCTCCCAGTTCTCCATGGCCTGTCCTGCCTTTCTGGATTTTACACTTTTTTCAGATGGCCCTTTTGACCGGGGGGAAGTGAGACTTCATTGTAGTGCAGATTTCCTTTGCAAGCTTGCTTGGTTGGCCAAAACGGGCGTATGCGTTTTTTCCTGAATATATTCAGGAAAAAACGCATACGCCCGTTTTGGCCAAGTGCATCATTGTGGACGTTCTGCCTCTTTTCCTATGCTTTCAATGCAATTCCAGTCTACCTCCTGAAATCGGTTTCCTGCAATTCGACCCCGCTTTCAAGTCCTCTTGGCAGCCTTACTTCAGTATATTTTTGGACGATAGCTGTCATTAATAACTCTGCAGGTTTGTGAATTACAGTGCCCCTGAGCTCCTTTCTTCAACTCGCTTTCTTGTGAGCTGGCCGCAACACCGCAGGATTGCTTCAGGCCCTAATGTGGTTCCGGCACGGCACGCTGAGCCTTTGGTTAATTCCTCTTCCTGGTGGGAAATGAGAGTTAAATTTGCCCGTCCAGACACCTCCAGCTAGTCTCTCATTGGTTCTCCCTATTCCTGTTCATCTTCCGCAGAAATTGCAAACTGGGCCAAACAGGAGGTTAAAGGCACTGACTCTCCAAGTCGGGAGAGTGTTAGTAAAGCGTCTGGAATGTTGCACCCGAGTACCAGGGGATGAGAACGGAGACATATTTGAAGACGTCTCCCGATCACACGGTTGATCATACTCTGGGTTCCACATGCATGTTTTAGCTGAAGGAAGAATCCCTTAAACCTGGAGAGTTGAGACCCGTGGAATGGGTACCATGCAATATGACTTCAAAGGGTCTTCATTTGCTCACCGAACCTCTACAATCCTATCACTGCTGCGTTTATGCCCCTGTACACACGCTTGATTCTCTTTCGTAGACATAGCAATCCATAGGTTTTAAGATACTTACTAGTCAGGTACATTCTTAGGCGTTCAATATGGGGTGTTGAGTCCATTTCGTTGAGCAAGGAGTAGCTCTTGTCTATTCCATATTTGGCTTAAGGAACTTTATCTGTGCTCATTTCAATCTCTGGTTTTATGCAGCACCCCAACTCACCTTTCCCCTTGAGCAAGCATAAGTTGGTTTTCTAAATTTGAGACCCTGTTCTGTTTTGTAATCCAGTTCCTGTGTAGCCAAGTTTACATTCCGTGTATTAGTGATATCTTATGATGTTTCTTTTTCTGCGTGACTTATTTCAGTTAGAATCATCATACCTGAATCCACTCATTATGCTGCTACGGGCCTGATGACATAGATGTCATTGCTGAGTGACATTGCATTGTACGTAAGTACCACAACTTCTTCATCCATTTTTCACTTTCTGCGATATTGAACTTGTACCGTAAACGAGGTTCTTGTAAACAGAGCCGTCCCAAACTTTGGGGTGGCTGTGTCTTTTTGATTTTCATTTCCCTAAGCTATAGGACCATAAGTGGAAGTGCCCTAGGCTCTGTTGCTTTGTTTTTTAGATGTTTCAGGAAACACCATACACTTCTCCCCAGTGGCTGTTGGCAATTTACATCCCGCCCATCAGCATAACAAGGCTCCCAGTTCTCCATGGCCTGTCCTGCCTTTCTGGATTTTACACTTTTTTCAGATGGCCCTTTTGACCGGGGGGAAGTGAGACTTCATTGTAGTGCAGATTTCCTTTGCAAGCTTGCTTGGTTGGCCAAAAAGGGCGTATGCGTTTTTTCCTGAATATATTCAGGAAAAAACGCATACGCCCTTTTTGGCCAAGTGCATCATTGTGGACGTTCTGCCTCTTTTCCTATGCTTTCAATGCAATTCCAGTCTACCTCCTGAAATCGGTTTCCTGCAATTCTGCCCCGCTTTCAAGTCCTCTTGGCAGCCTTACTTCAGTATATTTTTGGACGATAGCTGTCATTTATAACTCTGCAGATTTGTGAATTACAGTGCCCCTGAGCTCCTTTCTTCAACTCGCTTTCTTGTGAGCTGGCCGCAACACCGCAGGATTGCTTCAGGCCCTAATCTGGTTCCGGCACGGCACGCTGAGCCTTTGGTTAATTCCTCTTCCTGGTGGGAAATGAGAGTTAAATTTGCCCATCCAGACACCTCCAGCTAGTCTCTCATTGGTTCTCCCTATTCCTGTTCATCTTCCGCAGAAATTGCAAACTGGGCCAAACAGGAGGTTAAAGGCACTGACTCTCCATGTCGGGAGAGTGTTAGTAAAGCGTCTGGAATGTTGCACCCGAGTACCAGGGGACGAGAACGGAGACATATTTGAACACGTCTCCCGATCACACGGTTGATCATACTCTGGGTTCCACATGCATGTTTTAGCTGTAGGAATAATCCTCTAAACCTGGAGAGTTGAGACCCGTGGAATGGGTACCGTGCAATATGACTTCAAAGGGTCTTCATTTGCTCACCGAACCTCTCCAATCCTATCACTGCTGCGTTTATGCCCCTGTACACACGCTTGATTCTCTTTCGGAGACATAGCAATCCATAGGTTTTAAGATACTTACTAGTCAGGTACATTCTTAGGCGTTTAATATGGGGTGTTGAGTCCATTTCGTTGAGCAAGGAGTAGCTCTTGTCTATTCCATATTTGGCTTAAGGAACTTTATCTGTGCTCATTTCAATCTCTGGTTTTATGCAGCACCCCAACTCACCTTTCCCCTTAAGCAAGCATAAGTTGGTTTTCTAAATTTGAGACCCTGTTCTGTTTGGTAATCCAGTTCCTGTGTAGCCAAGTTTACATTCCGTGTATTAGAGATAGCTTATGATGTTTCTTTTTCTGCGTGACTTATTTCAGTTAGAATCATCATACCTGAATGCACTCATTATGCTGCTACGGGCCTGATGACATAGATGTCATTGCTGAGTGATATTGCATTGTACGTAAGTACCACAACTTCTTCATCCATTTTTCACTTTCTGCGATATTGAACTTGTACCATAAACGAGGTTCTTGTAAACAGAGCCGTCCCAAACTTTGGGGTGGCTGTGTCTTTTTGATTTTCATTTCCCTAAGCTATAGGACCATAAGTGGAAGTGCCCTAGGCTCTGTTGCTTTGTTTTTTAGATGTTTCAGGAAACACCATACACTTCTCCCCAGTGGCTGTTGGCAATTTACATCCCGCCCATCAGCATAACAAGGCTCCCAGTTCTCCATGGCCTGTCCTGCCTTTCTGGATTTTACACTTTTTTCAGATGGCCCTTTTGACCGGGGGGAAGTGAGACTTCATTGTAGTGCAGATTTCCTTTGCAAGCTTGCTTGGTTGGCCAAAACGGGCGTATGCGTTTTTTCCTGAATATATTCAGGAAAAAACGCATACGCCCGTTTTGGCCAAGTGCATCATTGTGGACGTTCTGCCTCTTTTCCTATGCTTTCAATGCAATTCCAGTCTACCTCCTGAAATCGGTTTCCTGCAATTCGACCCCGCTTTCAAGTCCTCTTGGCAGCCTTACTTCAGTATATTTTTGGACGATAGCTGTCATTAATAACTCTGCAGGTTTGTGAATTACAGTGCCCCTGAGCTCCTTTCTTCAACTCGCTTTCTTGTGAGCTGGCCGCAACACCGCAGGATTGCTTCAGGCCCTAATGTGGTTCCGGCACGGCACGCTGAGCCTTTGGTTAATTCCTCTTCCTGGTGGGAAATGAGAGTTAAATTTGCCCGTCCAGACACCTCCAGCTAGTCTCTCATTGGTTCTCCCTATTCCTGTTCATCTTCCGCAGAAATTGCAAACTGGGCCAAACAGGAGGTTAAAGGCACTGACTCTCCAAGTCGGGAGAGTGTTAGTAAAGCGTCTGGAATGTTGCACCCGAGTACCAGGGGACGAGAACGGAGACATATTTGAACACGTCTCCCGATCACACAGTTGATCATACTCTGGGTTCCACATGCATGTTTTAGCTGAAGGAAGAATCCCTTAAACCTGGAGAGTTGAGACCCGTGGAATGGGTACCATGCAATATAACTTCAAAGGGTCTTCATTTGCTCACCGAACCTCTCCAATCCTATCACTGCTGCGTTTATGCCCCTGTACACACGCTTGATTCTCTTTCGGAGACATAGCAATCCATAGGTTTTAAGATACTTACTAGTCAGGTACATTCTTAGGCGTTCAATATGGGGTGTTGAGTCCATTTCGTTGAGCAAGGAGTAGCTCTTGTCTATTCCATATTTGGCTTAAGGAACTTTATCTGTGCTCATTTCAATCTCTGGTTTTATGCAGCACCCCAACTCACCTTTCCCCTTAAGCAAGCATAAGTTGGTTTTCTAAATTTGAGACCCTGTTCTGTTTTGTAATCCAGTTCCTGTGTAGCCAAGTTTACATTCCGTGTATTAGTGATATCTTATGATGTTTCTTTTTCTGTGTGACTTCTTTCAGTTAGAATCATCATACCTGAATGCACTCATTATGCTGCTACGGGCCTGATGACATAGATGTCATTGCTGAGTGATATTGCATTGTACGTAAGTACCACAACTTCTTCATCCATTTTTCACTTTCTGCGATATTGAACTTGTACCGTAAACGAGGTTCTTGTAAACAGAGCCGTCCCAAACTTTGGGGTGGCTGTGTCTTTTTGATTTTCATTTCCCTAAGCTATAGGACCATAAGTGGAAGTGCCCTAGGCTCTGTTGCTTTGTTTTTTAGATGTTTCAGGAAACACCATACACTTCTCCCCAGTGGCTGTTGGCAATTTACATCCCGCCCATCAGCATAACAAGGCTCCCAGTTCTCCATGGCCTGTCCTGCCTTTCTGGATTTTACACTTTTTTCAGATGGCCCTCTTGACCGGGGGGAAGTGAGACTTCATTGTAGTGCAGATTTCCTTTGCAAGCTTGCTTGGTTGGCCAAAACGGGCGTATGCGTTTTTTCCTGAATATATTCAGGAAAAAACACATACGCCCTTTTTGGCCAAGTGCATCATTGTGGACGTTCTGCCTCTTTTCCTATGCTTTCAATGCAATTCCAGTCTACCTCCTGAAATCGGTTTCCTGCAATTCTGCCCCGCTTTCAAGTCCTCTTGGCAGCCTTACTTCAGTATATTCTTGGACGATAGCTGTCATTAATAACTCTGCAGGTTTGTGAATTACAGTGCCCCTGAGCTCCTTTCTTCAACTCGCTTTCTTGTGAGCTGGCCGCAACACCGCAGGATTGCTTCAGGCCCTAATGTGGTTCCGGCACGGCACGCTGAGCCTTTGGTTAATTCCTCTTCCTGGTGGGAAATGAGAGTTAAATTTGCCCGTCCAGACACCTCCAGCTAGTCTCTCATTGGTTCTCCCTATTCCTGTTCATCTTCCGCAGAAATTGCAAACTGGGCCAAACAGGAGGTTAAAGGCACTGACTCTCCAAGTCGGGAGAGTGTTAGTAAAGCGTCTGGAATGTTGCACCCGAGTACCAGGGGATGAGAACGGAGACATATTTGAAGACGTCTCCCGATCACACGGTTGATCATACTCTGGGTTCCACATGCATGTTTTAGCTGAAGGAAGAATCCCTTAAACCTGGAGAGTTGAGACCCGTGGAATGGGTACCATGCAATATGACTTCAAAGGGTCTTCATTTGCTCACCGAACCTCTACAATCCTATCACTGCTGCGTTTATGCCCCTGTACACACGCTTGATTCTCTTTCGTAGACATAGCAATCCATAGGTTTTAAGATACTTACTAGTCAGGTACATTCTTAGGCGTTCAATATGGGGTGTTGAGTCCATTTCGTTGAGCAAGGAGTAGCTCTTGTCTATTCCATATTTGGCTTAAGGAACTTTATCTGTGCTCATTTCAATCTCTGGTTTTATGCAGCACCCCAACTCACCTTTACCCTTAAGCAAGCATAAGTTGGTTTTCTAAATTTGAGACCCTGTTCTGTTTTGTAATCCAGTTCCTGTGTAGCCAAGTTTACATTCCGTGTATTAGTGATATCTTATGATGTTTCTTTTTCTGTGTGACTTCTTTCAGTTAGAATCATCATACCTGAATGCACTCATTATGCTGCTACGGGCCTGATGACATAGATGTCATTGCTGAGTGATATTGCATTGTACGTAAGTACCACAACTTCTTCATCCATTTTTCACTTTCTGCGATATTGAACTTGTACCGTAAACGAGGTTCTTGTAAACAGAGCCGTCCCAAACTTTGGGGTGGCTGTGTCTTTTTGATTTTCATTTCCCTAAGCTATAGGACCATAAGTGGAAGTGCCCTAGGCTCTGTTGCTTTATTTTTTAGATGTTTCAGGAAACACCATACACTTCTCCCGATTGGCTGTTAGCAATTTACATCCCGCCCATCAGCATAACAAGGCTCCCAGTTCTCCATGGCCTGTCCTGCCTTTCTGGATTTTACACTTTTTTCAGATGGCCCTTTTGACCGGGGGGAAGTGAGACTTCATTGTAGTGCAGATTTCCTTTGCAAGCTTGCTTGGTTGGCCAAAAAGGGCGTATGCGTTTTTTCCTGAATATATTCAGGAAAAAACGCATACGCCCTTTTTGGCCAAGTGCATCATTGTGGACGTTCTGCCTCTTTTCCTATGCTTTCAATGCAATTCCAGTCTACCTCCTGAAATCGGTTTCCTGCAATTCGGCCCCGCTTTCAAGTCCTCTTGGCAGCCTTACTTCAGTATATTTTTGGACGATAGCTGTCATTTATAACTCTGCAGGTTTGTGAATTACAGTGCCCCTGAGCTCCTTTCTTCAACTCGCTTTCTTGTGAGCTGGCCGCAACACCGCAGGATTGCTTCAGGCCCTAATCTGGTTCCGGCACGGCACGCTGAGCCTTTGGTTAATTCCTCTACCTGGTGGGAAATGAGAGTTAAATTTGCCCGTCCAGACACCTCCAGCTAGTCTCTCATTGGTTCTCCCTATTCCTGTTCATCTTCCGCAGAAATTGCAAACTGGGCCAAACAGGAGGTTAAAGGCACTGACTCTCCAAGTCGGGAGAGTGTTAGTAAAGCGTCTGGAATGTTGCACCCGAGTACCAGGGGATGAGAACGGAGACATATTTGAACACGTCTCCCGATCACACGGTTGATCATACTCTGGGTTCCACATGCATGTTTTAGCTGAAGGAATAATCCTCTAAACCTGGAGAGTTGAGACCCGTGGAATGGGTACCGTGCAATATGACTTCAAAGGGTCTTCATTTGCTCACCGAACCTCTCCAATCCTATCACTGCTGCGTTTATGCCCCTGTACACACGCTTGATTCTCTTTCAGAGACATAGCAATCCATAGGTTTTAAGATACTTACTAGTCAGGTACATTCTTAGGCGTTTAATATGGGGTGTTGAGTCCATTTCGTTGAGCAAGGAGTAGCTCTTGTCTATTCCATATTTGGCTTAAGGAAATTTATCTGTGCTCATTTCAATCTCTGGTTTTATGCAGCACCCCAACTCACCTTTCCCCTTAAGCAAGCATAAGTTGGTTTTCTAAATTTGAGACCCTGTTCTGTTTTGTAATCCAGTTCCTGTGTAGCCAAGTTTACATTCCGTGTATTAGTGATAGCTTATGATGTTCCTTTTTCTGCGTGACTTATTTCAGTTAGAATCATCATACCTGAATGCACTCATTATGCTGCTACGGGCCTGATGACATAGATGTCATTGCTGAGTGATATTGCATTGTACGTAAGTACCACAACTTCTTCATCCATTTTTCACTTTCTGCGATATTGAACTTGTACCGTAAACGAGGTTCTTGTAAACAGAGCCGTCCCAAACATTGGGGTGACTGTGTCTTTTTGATTTTCATTTCCCTAAGCTATAGGACCATAAGTGGAAGTGCCCTAGGCTCTGTTGCTCTGTTTTTTATATGTTTCAGGAAACACCATACACTTCTCCCGAGTGGCTGTTGGCAATTTACATCCCGCCCATCAGCATAACAAGGCTCCCAGTTCTCCATGGCCTGTCCTGCCTTTCTGGATTTTACACTTTTTTCAGATGGCCCTTTTGACCGGGGGGAAGTGAGACTTCATTGTAGTGCAGATTTCCTTTGCAAGCTTGCTTGGTTGGCCAAAAAGGGCGTATGCGTTTTTTCCTGAATATATTCAGGAAAAACGCATACGCCCTTTTTGGCCAAGTGCATCATTGTGGACGTTCTGCCTCTTTTCCTATGCTTTCAATGCAATTCCAGTCTACCTCCTGAAATCGGTTTCCTGCAATTCGGCCCCGCTTTCAAGTCCTCTTGGCAGCCTTACTTCAGTATATTTTTGGACGATAGCTGTCATTTATAACTCTGCAGATTTGTGAAT
This sequence comes from Globicephala melas, assembly GCF_963455315.2. Lineage (NCBI taxonomy): Eukaryota > Metazoa > Chordata > Mammalia > Artiodactyla > Delphinidae > Globicephala > Globicephala melas. The sequence goes on along the minus strand of NW_027207431.1, from coordinate 143,713 downwards.
TACAGTGCCCCTGAGCTCCTTTCTTCAACTCGCTTTCTTGTGAGCTGGCCGCAACACCGCAGGATTGCTTCAGGCCCTAATGTGGTTCCGGCACGGCACGCTGAGCCTTTGGTTAATTCCTCTTCCTGGTGGGAAATGAGAGTTAACTTTGCCCGTCCAGACACCTCCAGCTAGTCTCTCATTGGTTCTCCCTATTCCTGTTCATCTTCCGCAGAAATTGCAAACTGGGCCAAACAGGAGGTTAAAGGCACTGACTCTCCAAGTCGGGAGAGTGTTAGTAAAGCGTCTGGAATGTTGCACCCGAGTACCAGGGGACGAGAACGGAGACATATTTGAACACGTCTCCCGATCACACGGTTGATCATACTCTGGGTTCCACATGCATGTTTTAGCTGAAGGAAGAATCCCTTAAACCTGGAGAGTTGAGACCCGTGGAATGGGTACCATGCAATATGACTTCAAAGGGTCTTCATTTGCTCACCGAACCTCTCCAATCCTATCACTGCTGCGTTTATGCCCCTGTACACACGCTTGATTCTCTTTCGGAGACATAGCAATCCATAGGTTTTAAGATACTTACTAGTCAGGTACATTCTTAGGCGTTTAATATGGGGTGTTGAGTCCATTTCGTTGAGCAAGGAGTAGCTCTTGTCTATTCCATATTTGGCTTAAGGAACTTTATCTGTGCTCATTTCAATCTCTGGTTTTATGCAGCACCCCAACTCACCTTTCCCCTTAAGCAAGCATAAGTTGGTTTTCTAAATTTGAGACCCTGTTCTGTTTTGTAATCCAGTTCCTGTGTAGCCAAGTTTACATTCCGTGTATTAGTGATATCTTATGATGTTTCTTTTTCTGTGTGACTTCTTTCAGTTAGAATCATCATACCTGAATGCACTCATTATGCTGCTACGGGCCTGATGACATAGATGTCATTGCTGAGTGATATTGCATTGTACGTAAGTACCACAACTTCTTCATCCATTTTTCACTTTCTGCGATATTGAACTTGTACCGTAAACGAGGTTCTTGTAAACAGAGCCGTCCCAAACTTTGGGGTGGCTGTGTCTTTTTGATTTTCATTTCCCTAAGCTATAGGACCATAAGTGGAAGTGCCCTAGGCTCTGTTGCTTTGTTTTTTAGATGTTTCAGGAAACACCATACACTTCTCCCGAGTGGCTGTTGGCAATTTACATCCCGCCCATCAGCATAACAAGGCTCCCAGTTCTCCATGGCCTGTCCTGCCTTTCTGGATTTTACACTTTTTTCAGATGGCCCTTTTGACCGGGGGGAAGTGAGACTTCATTGTAGTGCAGATTTCCTTTGCAAGCTTGCTTGGTTGGCCAAAAAGGGCGTATGCGTTTTTTCCTGAATATATTCAGGAAAAAACGCATACGCCCTTTTTGGCCAAGTGCATCATTGTGGACGTTCTGCCTCTTTTCCTATGCTTTCAATGCAATTCCAGTCTACCTCCTGAAATCGGTTTCCTGCAATTCTGCCCCGCTTTCAAGTCCTCTTGGCAGCCTTACTTCAGTATATTTTTGGACGATAGCTGTCATTAATAACTCTGCAGGTTTGTGAATTACAGTGCCCCTGAGCTCCTTTCTTCAACTCGCTTTCTTGTGAGCTGGCCGCAACACCGCAGGATTGCTTCAGGCCCTAATGTGGTTCCGGCACGGCACGCTGAGCCTTTGGTTAATTCCTCTTCCTGGTGGGAAATGAGAGTTAAATTTGCCCGTCCAGACACCTCCAGCTAGTCTCTCATTGGTTCTCCCTATTCCTGTTCATCTTCCGCAGAAATTGCAAACTGGGCCAAACAGGAGGTTAAAGGCACTGACTCTCCAAGTCGGGAGAGTGTTAGTAAAGCGTCTGGAATGTTGCACCCGAGTACCAGGGGATGAGAACGGAGACATATTTGAAGACGTCTCCCGATCACACGGTTGATCATACTCTGGGTTCCACATGCATGTTTTAGCTGAAGGAAGAATCCCTTAAACCTGGAGAGTTGAAACCCGTGGAATGGGTACCATGCAATATGACTTCAAAGGGTCTTCATTTGCTCACCGAACCTCTACAATCCTATCACTGCTGCGTTTATGCCCCTGTACACACGCTTGATTCTCTTTCGTAGACATAGCAATCCATAGGTTTTAAGATACTTACTAGTCAGGTACATTCTTAGGCGTTCAATATGGGGTGTTGAGTCCATTTCGTTGAGCAAGGAGTAGCTCTTGTCTATTCCATATTTGGCTTAAGGAACTTTATCTGTGCTCATTTCAATCTCTGGTTTTATGCAGCACCCCAACTCACCTTTACCCTTAAGCAAGCATAAGTTGGTTTTCTAAATTTGAGACCCTGTTCTGTTTTGTAATCCAGTTCCTGTGTAGCCAAGTTTACATTCCGTGTATTAGTGATATCTTATGATGTTTCTTTTTCTGTGTGACTTCTTTCAGTTAGAATCATCATACCTGAATGCACTCATTATGCTGCTACGGGCCTGATGACATAGATGTCATTGCTGAGTGATATTGCATTGTACGTAAGTACCACAACTTCTTCATCCATTTTTCACTTTCTGCGATATTGAACTTGTACCGTAAACGAGGTTCTTGTAAACAGAGCCGTCCCAAACTTTGGGGTGGCTGTGTCTTTTTGATTTTCATTTCCCTAAGCTATAGGACCATAAGTGGAAGTGCCCTAGGCTCTGTTGCTTTATTTTTTAGATGTTTCAGGAAACACCATACACTTCTCCCGATTGGCTGTTAGCAATTTACATCCCGCCCATCAGCATAACAAGGCTCCCAGTTCTCCATGGCCTGTCCTGCCTTTCTGGATTTTACACTTTTTTCAGATGGCCCTTTTGACCGGGGGGAAGTGAGACTTCATTGTAGTGCAGATTTCCTTTGCAAGCTTGCTTGGTTGGCCAAAAAGGGCGTATGCGTTTTTTCCTGAATATATTCAGGAAAAAACGCATACGCCCTTTTTGGCCAAGTGCATCATTGTGGACGTTCTGCCTCTTTTCCTATGCTTTCAATGCAATTCCAGTCTACCTCCTGAAATCGGTTTCCTGCAATTCGGCCCCGCTTTCAAGTCCTCTTGGCAGCCTTACTTCAGTATATTTTTGGACGATAGCTGTCATTTATAACTCTGCAGGTTTGTGAATTACAGTGCCCCTGAGCTCCTTTCTTCAACTCGCTTTCTTGTGAGCTGGCCGCAACACCGCAGGATTGCTTCAGGCCCTAATCTGGTTCCGGCACGGCACGCTGAGCCTTTGGTTAATTCCTCTACCTGGTGGGAAATGAGAGTTAAATTTGCCCGTCCAGACACCTCCAGCTAGTCTCTCATTGGTTCTCCCTATTCCTGTTCATCTTCCGCAGAAATTGCAAACTGGGCCAAACAGGAGGTTAAAGGCACTGACTCTCCAAGTCGGGAGAGTGTTAGTAAAGCGTCTGGAATGTTGCACCCGAGTACCAGGGGATGAGAACGGAGACATATTTGAACACGTCTCCCGATCACACGGTTGATCATACTCTGGGTTCCACATGCATGTTTTAGCTGAAGGAATAATCCTCTAAACCTGGAGAGTTGAGACCCGTGGAATGGGTACCGTGCAATATGACTTCAAAGGGTCTTCATTTGCTCACCGAACCTCTCCAATCCTATCACTGCTGCGTTTATGCCCCTGTACACACGCTTGATTCTCTTTCGGAGACATAGCAATCCATAGGTTTTAAGATACTTACTAGTCAGGTACATTCTTAGGCGTTTAATATGGGGTGTTGAGTCCATTTCGTTGAGCAAGGAGTAGCTCTTGTCTATTCCATATTTGGCTTAAGGAACTTTATCTGTGCTCATTTCAATCTCTGGTTTTATGCAGCACCCCAACTCACCTTTCCCCTTAAGCAAGCATAAGTTGGTTTTCTAAATTTGAGACCCTGTTCTGTTTTGTAATCCAGTTCCTGTGTAGCCAAGTTTACATTCCGTGTATTAGTGATAGCTTATGATGTTCCTTTTTCTGCGTGACTTATTTCAGTTAGAATCATCATACCTGAATGCACTCATTATGCTGCTACGGGCCTGATGACATAGATGTCATTGCTGAGTGATATTGCATTGTACGTAAGTACCACAACTTCTTCATCCATTTTTCACTTTCTGCGATATTGAACTTGTACCGTAAACGAGGTTCTTGTAAACAGAGCCGTCCCAAACATTGGGGTGACTGTGTCTTTTTGATTTTCATTTCCCTAAGCTATAGGACCATAAGTGGAAGTGCCCTAGGCTCTGTTGCTCTGTTTTTTATATGTTTCAGGAAACACCATACACTTCTCCCGAGTGGCTGTTGGCAATTTACATCCCGCCCATCAGCATAACAAGGCTCCCAGTTCTCCATGGCCTGTCCTGCCTTTCTGGATTTTACACTTTTTTCAGATGGCCCTTTTGACCGGGGGGAAGTGAGACTTCATTGTAGTGCAGATTTCCTTTGCAAGCTTGCTTGGTTGGCCAAAAAGGGCGTATGCGTTTTTTCCTGAATATATTCAGGAAAAAACGCATACGCCCTTTTTGGCCAAGTGCATCATTGTGGACGTTCTGCCTCTTTTCCTATGCTTTCAATGCAATTCCAGTCTACCTCCTGAAATCGGTTTCCTGCAATTCGGCCCCGCTTTCAAGTCCTCTTGGCAGCCTTACTTCAGTATATTTTTGGACGATAGCTGTCATTTATAACTCTGCAGGTTTGTGAATTACAGTGCCCCTGAGCTCCTTTCTTCAACTCGCTTTCTTGTGAGCTGGCCGCAACACCGCAGGATTGCTTCAGGCCCTAATCTGGTTCCGGCACGGCACGCTGAGCCTTTGGTTAATTCCTCTACCTGGTGGGAAATGAGAGTTAAATTTGCCCGTCCAGACACCTCCAGCTAGTCTCTCATTGGTTCTCCCTATTCCTGTTCATCTTCCGCAGAAATTGCAAACTGGGCCAAACAGGAGGTTAAAGGCACTGACTCTCCAAGTCGGGAGAGTGTTAGTAAAGCGTCTGGAATGTTGCACCCGAGTACCAGGGGATGAGAACGGAGACATATTTGAACACGTCTCCCGATCACACGGTTGATCATACTCTGGGTTCCACATGCATGTTTTAGCTGAAGGAATAATCCTCTAAACCTGGAGAGTTGAGACCCGTGGAATGGGTACCGTGCAATATGACTTCAAAGGGTCTTCATTTGCTCACCGAACCTCTCCAATCCTATCACTGCTGCGTTTATGCCCCTGTACACACGCTTGATTCTCTTTCGGAGACATAGCAATCCATAGGTTTTAAGATACTTACTAGTCAGGTACATTCTTAGGCGTTTAATATGGGGTGTTGAGTCCATTTCGTTGAGCAAGGAGTAGCTCTTGTCTATTCCATATTTGGCTTAAGGAACTTTATCTGTGCTCATTTCAATCTCTGGTTTTATGCAGCACCCCAACTCACCTTTCCCCTTAAGCAAGCATAAGTTGGTTTTCTAAATTTGAGACCCTGTTCTGTTTTGTAATCCAGTTCCTGTGTAGCCAAGTTTACATTCCGTGTATTAGTGATAGCTTATGATGTTCCTTTTTCTGCGTGACTTATTTCAGTTAGAATCATCATACCTGAATGCACTCATTATGCTGCTACGGGCCTGATGACATAGATGTCATTGCTGAGTGATATTGCATTGTACGTAAGTACCACAACTTCTTCATCCATTTTTCACTTTCTGCGATATTGAACTTGTACCGTAAACGAGGTTCTTGTAAACAGAGCTGTCCCAAACATTGGGGTGACTGTGTCTTTTTGATTTTCATTTCCCTAAGCTATAGGACCATAAGTGGAAGTGCCCTAGGCTCTGTTGCTCTGTTTTTTATATGTTTCAGGAAACACCATACACTTCTCCCGAGTGGCTGTTGGCAATTTACATCCCGCCCATCAGCATAACAAGGCTCCCAGTTCTCCATGGCCTGTCCTGCCTTTCTGGATTTTACACTTTTTTCAGATGGCCCTTTTGACCGGGGGGAAGTGAGACTTCATTGTAGTGCAGATTTCCTTTGCAAGCTTGCTTGGTTGGCCAAAAAGGGCGTATGCGTTTTTTCCTGAATATATTCAGGAAAAACGCATACGCCCTTTTTGGCCAAGTGCATCATTGTGGACGTTCTGCCTCTTTTCCTATGCTTTCAATGCAATTCCAGTCTACCTCCTGAAATCGGTTTCCTGCAATTCGGCCCCGCTTTCAAGTCCTCTTGGCAGCCTTACTTCAGTATATTTTTGGACGATAGCTGTCATTTATAACTCTGCAGATTTGTGAATTACAGTGCCCCGGAGCTCCTTTCTTCAACTCGCTTTCTTGTGAGCTGGCCGCAACACCGCAGGATTGCTTCAGGCCCTAATGTGGTTCCGGCACGGCACGCTGAGCCTTTGGTTAATTCCTCTTCCTGGTGGGAAATGAGAGTTAACTTTGCCCGTCCAGACACCTCCAGCTAGTCTCTCATTGGTTCTCCCTATTCCTGTTCATCTTCCGCAGAAATTGCAAACTGGGCCAAACAGGAGGTTAAAGGCACTGACTCTCCAAGTCGGGAGAGTGTTAGTAAAGCGTCTGGAATGTTGCACCCGAGTACCAGGGGACGAGAACGGAGACATATTTGAACACGTCTCCCGATCACACGGTTGATCATACTCTGGGTTCCACATGCATGTTTTAGCTGAAGGAAGAATCCCTTAAACCTGGAGAGTTGAGATCCGTGGAATGGGTACCATGCAATATGACTTCAAAGGGTCTTCATTTGCTCACCGAACCTCTCCAATCCTATCACTGCTGCGTTTATGCCCCTGTACACACGCTTGATTCTCTTTCGGAGACATAGCAATCCATAGGTTTTAAGATACTTACTAGTCAGGTACATTCTTAGGCGTTTAATATGGGGTGTTGAGTCCATTTCGTTGAGCAAGGAGTAGCTCTTGTCTATTCCATATTTGGCTTAAGGAACTTTATCTGTGCTCATTTCAATCTCTGGTTTTATGCAGCACCCCAACTCACCTTTCCCCTTAAGCAAGCATAAGTTGGTTTTCTAAATTTGAGACCCTGTTCTGTTTTGTAATCCAGTTCCTGTGTAGCCAAGTTTACATTCCGTGTATTAGTGATATCTTATGATGTTTCTTTTTCTGTGTGACTTCTTTCAGTTAGAATCATCATACCTGAATGCACTCATTATGCTGCTACGGGCCTGATGACATAGATGTCATTGCTGAGTGATATTGCATTGTACGTAAGTACCACAACTTCTTCATCCATTTTTCACTTTCTGCGATATTGAACTTGTACCGTAAACGAGGTTCTTGTAAACAGAGCCGTCCCAAACTTTGGGGTGGCTGTGTCTTTTTGATTTTCATTTCCCTAAGCTATAGGACCATAAGTGGAAGTGCCCTAGGCTCTGTTGCTTTGTTTTTTAGATGTTTCAGGAAACACCATACACTTCTCCCGAGTGGCTGTTGGCAATTTACATCCCGCCCATCAGCATAACAAGGCTCCCAGTTCTCCATGGCCTGTCCTGCCTTTCTGGATTTTACACTTTTTTCAGATGGCCCTTTTGACCGGGGGGAAGTGAGACTTCATTGTAGTGCAGATTTCCTTTGCAAGCTTGCTTGGTTGGCCAAAAAGGGCGTATGCGTTTTTTCCTGAATATATTCAGGAAAAAACGCATACGCCCTTTTTGGCCAAGTGCATCATTGTGGACGTTCTGCCTCTTTTCCTATGCTTTCAATGCAATTCCAGTCTACCTCCTGAAATCGGTTTCCTGCAATTCTGCCCCGCTTTCAAGTCCTCTTGGCAGCCTTACTTCAGTATATTTTTGGACGATAGCTGTCATTAATAACTCTGCAGGTTTGTGAATTACAGTGCCCCTGAGCTCCTTTCTTCAACTCGCTTTCTTGTGAGCTGGCCGCAACACCGCAGGATTGCTTCAGGCCCTAATGTGGTTCCGGCACGGCACGCTGAGCCTTTGGTTAATTCCTCTTCCTGGTGGGAAATGAGAGTTAAATTTGCCCGTCCAGACACCTCCAGCTAGTCTCTCATTGGTTCTCCCTATTCCTGTTCATCTTCCGCAGAAATTGCAAACTGGGCCAAACAGGAGGTTAAAGGCACTGACTCTCCAAGTCGGGAGAGTGTTAGTAAAGCGTCTGGAATGTTGCACCCGAGTACCAGGGGACGAGAACGGAGACATATTTGAACACGTCTCCCGATCACACGGTTGATCATACTCTGGGTTCCACATGCATGTTTTAGCTGAAGGAATAATCCTCTAAACCTGGAGAGTTGAGACCCGTGCAATGGGTACCGTGCAATATGACTTCAAAGGGTCTTCATTTGCTCACCGAACCTCTCCAATCCTATCACTGCTGCGTTTATGCCCCTGTACACATGCTTGATTCTCTTTCGGAGACATAGCAATCCATAGGTTTTAAGATACTTACTAGTCAGGTACATTCTTAGGCGTTTAATATGGGGTGTTGAGTCCATTTCGTTGAGCAAGGAGTAGCTCTTGTCTATTCCATATTTGGCTTAAGGAACTTTATCTGTGCTCATTTCAATCTCTGGTTTTATGCAGCACCCCAACTCACCTTTCCCCTTAAGCAAGCATAAGTTGGTTTTCTAAATTTGAGACCCTGTTCTGTTTGGTAATCCAGTTCCTGTGTAGCCAAGTTTACATTCCGTGTATTAGAGATAGCTTATGATGTTTCTTTTTCTGCGTGACTTATTTCAGTTAGAATCATCATACCTGAATGCACTCATTATGCTGCTACGGGCCTGATGACATAGATGTCATTGCTGAGTGATATTGCATTGTACGTAAGTACCACAACTTCTTCATCCATTTTTCACTTTCTGCGATATTGAACTTGTACCGTAAACGAGGTTCTTGTAAACAGAGCCGTCCCAAACTTTGGGGTGGCTGTGTCTTTTTGATTTTCATTTCCCTAAGCTATAGGACCATAAGTGGAAGTGCCCTAGGCTCTGTTGCTTTGTTTTTTAGATGTTTCAGGAAACACCATACACTTCTCCCGAGTGGCTGTTGGCAATTTACATCCCGCCCATCAGCATAACAAGGCTCCCAGTTCTCCATGGCCTGTCCTGCCTTTCTGGATTTTACACTTTTTTCAGATGGCCCTTTTGACCGGGGGGAAGTGAGACTTCATTGTAGTGCAGATTTCCTTTGCAAGCTTGCTTGGTTGGCCAAAAAGGGCGTATGCGTTTTTTCCTGAATATATTCAGGAAAAAACGCATACGCCCTTTTTGGCCAAGTGCATCATTGTGGACGTTCTGCCTCTTTTCCTATGCTTTCAATGCAATTCCAGTCTACCTCCTGAAATCGGTTTCCTGCAATTCGGCCCCGCTTTCAAGTCCTCTTGGCAGCCTTACTTCAGTATATTTTTGGACGATAGCTGTCATTTATAACTCTGCAGGTTTGTGAATTACAGTGCCCCTGAGCTCCTTTCTTCAACTCGCTTTCTTGTGAGCTGGCCGCAACACCGCAGGATTGCTTCAGGCCCTAATCTTGTTCCGGCACGGCACGCTGAGCCTTTGGTTAATTCCTCTTCCTGGTGGGAAATGAGAGTTAAATTTGCCCGTCCAGACACCTCCAGCTAGTCTCTCATTGGTTCTCCCTATTCCTGTTCATCTTCCGCAGAAATTGCAAACTGGGCCAAACAGGAGGTTAAAGGCACTGACTCTCCAAGTCGGGAGAGTGTTAGTAAAGCGTCTGGAATGTTGCACCCGAGTACCAGGGGATGAGAACGGAGACATATTTGAACACGTCTCCCGATCACACGGTTGATCATACTCTGGGTTCCACATGCATGTTTTAGCTGAAGGAATAATCCTCTAAACCTGGAGAGTTGAGACCCGTGGAATGGGTACCATGCAATATGACTTCAAAGGGTCTTCATTTGCTCACCGAACCTCTCCAATCCTATCACTGCTGCGTTTATGCCCCTGTACACACGCTTGATTCTCTTTCGGAGACATAGCAATCCATAGGTTTTAAGATACTTACTAGTCAGGTACATTCTTAGGCGTTTAATATGGGGTGTTGAGTCCATTTCGTTGAGCAAGGAGTAGCTCTTGTCTATTCCATATTTGGCTTAAGGAACTTTATCTGTGCTCATTTCAATCTCTGGTTTTATGCAGCACCCCAACTCACCTTTCCCCTTAAGCAAGCATAAGTTGGTTTTCTAAATTTGAGACCCTGTTCTGTTTTGTAATCCAGTTCCTGTGTAGCCAAGTTTACATTCCGTGTATTAGTGATATCTTATGATGTTTCTTTTTCTGTGTGACTTCTTTCAGTTAGAATCATCATACCTGAATGCACTCATTATGCTGCTACGGGCCTGATGACATAGATGTCATTGCTGAGTGATATTGCATTGTACGTAAGTACCACAACTTCTTCATCCATTTTTCACTTTCTGCGATATTGAACTTGTACCGTAAACGAGGTTCTTGTAAACAGAGCCGTCCCAAACTTTGGGGTGGCTGTGTCTTTTTGATTTTCATTTCCCTAAGCTATAGGACCATAAGTGGAAGTGCCCTAGGCTCTGTTGCTTTGTTTTTTAGATGTTTCAGGAAACACCATACACTTCTCCCGAGTGGCTGTTGGCAATTTACATCCCGCCCATCAGCATAACAAGGCTCCCAGTTCTCCATGGCCTGTCCTGCCTTTCTGGATTTTACACTTTTTTCAGATGGCCCTTTTGACCGGGAGGAAGTGAGACTTCATTGTAGTGCAGATTTCCTTTGCAAGCTTGCTTGGTTGGCCAAAAAGGGCGTATGCGTTTTTTCCTGAATATATTCAGGAAAAAACGCATACGCCCTTTTTGGCCAAGTGCATCATTGTGGACGTTCTGCCTCTTTTCCTATGCTTTCAATGCAATTCCAGTCTACCTCCTGAAATCGGTTTCCTGCAATTCTGCCCCGCTTTCAAGTCCTCTTGGCAGCCTTACTTCAGTATATTTTTGGACGATAGCTGTCATTTATAACTCTGCAGGTTTGTGAATTACAGTGCCCCTGAGCTCCTTTCTTCAACTCGCTTTCTTGTGAGCTGGCCGCAACACCGCAGGATTGCTTCAGGCCCTAATGTGGTTCCGGCACGGCACGCTGAGCCTTTGGTTAATTCCTCTTCCTGGTGGGAAATGAGAGTTAAATTTGCCCGTCCAGACACCTCCAGCTAGTCTCTCATTGGTTCTCCCTATTCCTGTTCATCTTCCGCAGAAATTGCAAACTGGGCCAAACAGGAGGTTAAAGGCACTGACTCTCCAAGTCGGGAGAGTGTTAGTAAAGCGTCTGGAATGTTGCACCCGAGTACCAGGGGACGAGAACGGAGACATATTTGAACACGTCTCCCGATCACACGGTTGATCATACTCTGGGTTCCACATGCATGTTTTAGCTGAAGGAAGAATCCCTTAAACCTGGAGAGTTGAGACCTGTGGAATGGGTACCATGCAATATGACTTCAAAGGGTCTTCATTTGCTCACCGAACCTCTCCAATCCTATCACTGCTGCGTTTATGCCCCTGTACACACGCTTGATTCTCTTTCGGAGACATAGCAATCCATAGGTTTTAAGATACTTACTAGTCAGGTACATTCTTAGGCGTTTAATATGGGGTGTTGAGTCCATTTCGTTGAGCAAGGAGTAGCTCTTGTCTATTCCATTTTGGCTTAAGGAAATTTATCTGTGCTCATTTCAATCTCTGGTTTTATGCAGCACCCCAACTCACCTTTACCCTTAAGCAAGCATAAGTTGGTTTTCTAAATTTGAGACCCTGTTCTGTTTTGTAATCCAGTTCCTGTGTAGCCAAGTTTACATTCCGTGTATTAGTGATATCTTATGATGTTTCTTTTTCTGTGTGACTTCTTTCAGTTAGAATCATCATACCTGAATGCACTCATTATGCTGCTACGGGCCTGATGACATAGATGTCATTGCTGAGTGATATTGCATTGTACGTAAGTACCACAACTTCTTCATCCATTTTTCACTTTCTGCGATATTGAACTTGTACCGTAAACGAGGTTCTTGTAAACAGAGCCGTCCCAAACTTTGGGGTGGCTGTGTCTTTTTGATTTTCATTTCCCTAGCTATAGGACCATAAGTGGAAGTGCCCTAGGCTCTGTTGCTTTGTTTTTTAGATGTTTCAGGAAACACCATACACTTCTCCCGATTGGCTGTTAGCAATTTACATCCCGCCCATCAGCATAACAAGGCTCCCAGTTCTCCATGGCCTGTCCTGCCTTTCTGGATTTTACACTTTTTTCAGATGGCCCTTTTGACCGGGAGGAAGTGAGACTTCATTGTAGTGCAGATTTCCTTTGCAAGCTTGCTTGGTTGGCCAAAAAGGGCGTATGCGTTTTTTCCTGAATATATTCAGGAAAAAACGCATACGCCCTTTTTGGCCAAGTGCATCATTGTGGACGTTCTGCCTCTTTTCCTATGCTTTCAATGCAATTCCAGTCTACCTCCTGAAATCGGTTTCCTGCAATTCGGCCCCGCTTTCAAGTCCTCTTGGCAGCCTTACTTCAGTATATTTTTGGACGATAGCTGTCATTTATAACTCTGCAGGTTTGTGAATTACAGTGCCCCTGAGCTCCTTTCTTCAACTCGCTTTCTTGTGAGCTGGCCGCAACACCGCAGGATTGCTTCAGGCCCTAATCTGGTTCCGGCACGGCACGCTGAGCCTTTGGTTAATTCCTCTTCCTGGTGGGAAATGAGAGTTAAATTTGCCCGTCCAGACACCTCCAGCTAGTCTCTCATTGGTTCTCCCTATTCCTGTTCATCTTCCGCAGAAATTGCAAACTGGGCCAAACAGGAGGTTAAAGGCACTGACTCTCCAAGTCGGGAGAGTGTTAGTAAAGCGTCTGGAATGTTGCACCCGAGTACCAGGGGACGAGAACGGAGACATATTTGAACACGTCTCCCGATCACACGGTTGATCATACTCTGGGTTCCACATGCATGTTTTAGCTGAAGGAATAATCCTCTAAACCTGGAGAGTTGAGACCCGTGCAATGGGTACCGTGCAATATGACTTCAAAGGGTCTTCATTTGCTCACCGAACCTCTCCAATCCTATCACTGCTGCGTTTATGCCCCTGTACACATGCTTGATTCTCTTTCGGAGACATAGCAATCCATAGGTTTTAAGATACTTACTAGTCAGGTACATTCTTAGGCGTTTAATATGGGGTGTTGAGTCCATTTCGTTGAGCAAGGAGTAGCTCTTGTCTATTCCATATTTGGCTTAAGGAACTTTATCTGTGCTCATTTCAATCTCTGGTTTTATGCAGCACCCCAACTCACCTTTCCCCTTAAGCAAGCATAAGTTGGTTTTCTAAATTTGAGACCCTGTTCTGTTTGGTAATCCAGTTCCTGTGTAGCCAAGTTTACATTCCGTGTATTAGAGATAGCTTATGATGTTTCTTTTTCTGCGTGACTTATTTCAGTTAGAATCATCATACCTGAATGCACTCATTATGCTGCTACGGGCCTGATGACATAGATGTCATTGCTGAGTGATATTGCATTGTACGTAAGTACCACAACTTCTTCATCCATTTTTCACTTTCTGCGATATTGAACTTGTACCGTAAACGAGGTTCTTGTAAACAGAGCCGTCCCAAACTTTGGGGTGGCTGTGTCTTTTTGATTTTCATTTCCCTAAGCTATAGGACCATAAGTGGAAGTGCCCTAGGCTCTGTTGCTTTGTTTTTTAGATGTTTCAGGAAACACCATACACTTCTCCCGAGTGGCTGTTGGCAATTTACATCCCGCCCATCAGCATAACAAGGCTCCCAGTTCTCCATGGCCTGTCCTGCCTTTCTGGATTTTACACTTTTTTCAGATGGCCCTTTTGACCGGGGGGAAGTGAGACTTCATTGTAGTGCAGATTTCCTTTGCAAGCTTGCTTGGTTGGCCAAAAAGGGCGTATGCGTTTTTTCCTGAATATATTCAGGAAAAAACGCATACGCCCTTTTTGGCCAAGTGCATCATTGTGGACGTTCTGCCTCTTTTCCTATGCTTTCAATGCAATTCCAGTCTACCTCCTGAAATCGGTTTCCTGCAATTCGGCCCCGCTTTCAAGTCCTCTTGGCAGCCTTACTTCAGTATATTTTTGGACGATAGCTGTCATTTATAACTCTGCAGGTTTGTGAATTACAGTGCCCCTGAGCTCCTTTCTTCAACTCGCTTTCTTGTGAGCTGGCCGCAACACCGCAGGATTGCTTCAGGCCCTAATCTTGTTCCGGCACGGCACGCTGAGCCTTTGGTTAATTCCTCTTCCTGGTGGGAAATGAGAGTTAAATTTGCCCGTCCAGACACCTCCAGCTAGTCTCTCATTGGTTCTCCCTATTCCTGTTCATCTTCCGCAGAAATTGCAAACTGGGCCAAACAGGAGGTTAAAGGCACTGACTCTCCAAGTCGGGAGAGTGTTAGTAAAGCGTCTGGAATGTTGCACCCGAGTACCAGGGGATGAGAACGGAGACATATTTGAACACGTCTCCCGATCACACGGTTGATCATACTCTGGGTTCCACATGCATGTTTTAGCTGAAGGAATAATCCTCTAAACCTGGAGAGTTGAGACCCGTGGAATGGGTACCATGCAATATGACTTCAAAGGGTCTTCATTTGCTCACCGAACCTCTCCAATCCTATCACTGCTGCGTTTATGCCCCTGTACACACGCTTGATTCTCTTTCGGAGACATAGCAATCCATAGGTTTTAAGATACTTACTAGTCAGGTACATTCTTAGGCGTTTAATATGGGGTGTTGAGTCCATTTCGTTGAGCAAGGAGTAGCTCTTGTCTATTCCATATTTGGCTTAAGGAACTTTATCTGTGCTCATTTCAATCTCTGGTTTTATGCAGCACCCCAACTCACCTTTCCCCTTAAGCAAGCATAAGTTGGTTTTCTAAATTTGAGACCCTGTTCTGTTTTGTAATCCAGTTCCTGTGTAGCCAAGTTTACATTCCGTGTATTAGTGATATCTTATGATGTTTCTTTTTCTGTGTGACTTCTTTCAGTTAGAATCATCATACCTGAATGCACTCATTATGCTGCTACGGGCCTGATGACATAGATGTCATTGCTGAGTGATATTGCATTGTACGTAAGTACCACAACTTCTTCATCCATTTTTCACTTTCTGCGATATTGAACTTGTACCGTAAACGAGGTTCTTGTAAACAGAGCCGTCCCAAACTTTGGGGTGGCTGTGTCTTTTTGATTTTCATTTCCCTAAGCTATAGGACCATAAGTGGAAGTGCCCTAGGCTCTGTTGCTTTGTTTTTTAGATGTTTCAGGAAACACCATACACTTCTCCCGAGTGGCTGTTGGCAATTTACATCCCGCCCATCAGCATAACAAGGCTCCCAGTTCTCCATGGCCTGTCCTGCCTTTCTGGATTTTACACTTTTTTCAGATGGCCCTTTTGACCGGGAGGAAGTGAGACTTCATTGTAGTGCAGATTTCCTTTGCAAGCTTGCTTGGTTGGCCAAAAAGGGCGTATGCGTTTTTTCCTGAATATATTCAGGAAAAAACGCATACGCCCTTTTTGGCCAAGTGCATCATTGTGGACGTTCTGCCTCTTTTCCTATGCTTTCAATGCAATACCAGTCTACCTCCTGAAATCGGTTTCCTGCAATTCTGCCCCGCTTTCAAGTCCTCTTGGCAGCCTTACTTCAGTATATTTTTGGACGATAGCTGTCATTTATAACTCTGCAGGTTTGTGAATTACAGTGCCCCTGAGCTCCTTTCTTCAACTCGCTTTCTTGTGAGCTGGCCGCAACACCGCAGGATTGCTTCAGGCCCTAATGTGGTTCCGGCACGGCACGCTGAGCCTTTGGTTAATTCCTCTTCCTGGTGGGAAATGAGAGTTAAATTTGCCCGTCCAGACACCTCCAGCTAGTCTCTCATTGGTTCTCCCTATTCCTGTTCATCTTCCGCAGAAATTGCAAACTGGGCCAAACAGGAGGTTAAAGGCACTGACTCTCCAAGTCGGGAGAGTGTTAGTAAAGCGTCTGGAATGTTGCACCCGAGTACCAGGGGACGAGAACGGAGACATATTTGAACACGTCTCCCGATCACACGGTTGATCATACTCTGGGTTCCACATGCATGTTTTAGCTGAAGGAAGAATCCCTTAAACCTGGAGAGTTGAGACCTGTGGAATGGGTACCATGCAATATGACTTCAAAGGGTCTTCATTTGCTCACCGAACCTCTCCAATCCTATCACTGCTGCGTTTATGCCCCTGTACACACGCTTGATTCTCTTTCGGAGACATAGCAATCCATAGGTTTTAAGATACTTACTAGTCAGGTACATTCTTAGGCGTTTAATATGGGGTGTTGAGTCCATTTCGTTGAGCAAGGAGTAGCTCTTGTCTATTCCATTTTGGCTTAAGGAAATTTATCTGTGCTCATTTCAATCTCTGGTTTTATGCAGCACCCCAACTCACCTTTACCCTTAAGCAAGCATAAGTTGGTTTTCTAAATTTGAGACCCTGTTCTGTTTTGTAATCCAGTTCCTGTGTAGCCAAGTTTACATTCCGTGTATTAGTGATATCTTATGATGTTTCTTTTTCTGTGTGACTTCTTTCAGTTAGAATCATCATACCTGAATGCACTCATTATGCTGCTACGGGCCTGATGACATAGATGTCATTGCTGAGTGATATTGCATTGTACGTAAGTACCACAACTTCTTCATCCATTTTTCACTTTCTGCGATATTGAACTTGTACCGTAAACGAGGTTCTTGTAAACAGAGCCGTCCCAAACTTTGGGGTGGCTGTGTCTTTTTGATTTTCATTTCCCTAGCTATAGGACCATAAGTGGAAGTGCCCTAGGCTCTGTTGCTTTGTTTTTTAGATGTTTCAGGAAACACCATACACTTCTCCCGATTGGCTGTTAGCAATTTACATCCCGCCCATCAGCATAACAAGGCTCCCAGTTCTCCATGGCCTGTCCTGCCTTTCTGGATTTTACACTTTTTTCAGATGGCCCTTTTGACCGGGGGGAAGTGAGACTTCATTGTAGTGCAGATTTCCTTTGCAAGCTTGCTTGGTTGGCCAAAAAGGGCGTATGCGTTTTTTCCTGAATATATTCAGGAAAAAACGCATACGCCCTTTTTGGCCAAGTGCATCATTGTGGACGTTCTGCCTCTTTTCCTATGCTTTCAATGCAATTCCAGTCTACCTCCTGAAATCGGTTTCCTGCAATTCGGCCCCGCTTTCAAGTCCTCTTGGCAGCCTTACTTCAGTATATTTTTGGACGATAGCTGTCATTTATAACTCTGCAGGTTTGTGAATTACAGTGCCCCTGAGCTCCTTTCTTCAACTCGCTTTCTTGTGAGCTGGCCGCAACACCGCAGGATTGCTTCAGGCCCTAATCTGGTTCCGGCACGGCACGCTGAGCCTTTGGTTAATTCCTCTTCCTTGTGGGAAATGAGAGTTAAATTTGCCGGTCCAGACGCCTCCAGCTAGTCTCTCATTGGTTCTCCCTATTCCTGTTCATCTTCCGCAGAAATTGCAAACTGGGCCAAACAGGAGGTTAAAGGCACTGACTCTGCAAGTCGGGAGAGTGTTAGTAAAGCATCTGGAATGTTGCACCCGAGTACCAGGGGATGAGAACGGAGACATATTTGAACACGTCTCCCGATCACACGGTTGATCATACTCTGGGTTCCACATGCATGTTTTAGCTGAAGGAAGAATCCTCTAAACCTGGAGAGTTGAGACCCGTGGAATGGGTACCGTGCAATATGACTTCAAAGGGTCTTCATTTGCTCACCGAACCTCTCCAATCCTATCACTGCTGCGTTTATGCCCCTGTACACATGCTTGATTCTCTTTCGGAGACATAGCAATCCATAGGTTTTAAGATACTTACTAGTCAGGTACATTCTTAGGCGTTTAATATGGGGTGTTGAGTCCATTTCGTTGAGCAAGGAGTAGCTCTTGTCTATTCCATTTTGGCTTAAGGAAATTTATCTGTGCTCATTTCAATCTCTGGTTTTATGCAGCACCCCAACTCACCTTTACCCTTAAGCAAGCATAAGTTGGTTTTCTAAATTTGAGACCCTGTTCTGTTTTGTAATCCAGTTCCTGTGTAGCCAAGTTTACATTCCGTGTATTAGTGATATCTTATGATGTTTCTTTTTCTGTGTGACTTCTTTCAGTTAGAATCATCATACCTGAATGCACTCATTATGCTGCTACGGGCCTGATGACATAGATGTCATTGCTGAGTGATATTGCATTGTACGTAAGTACCACAACTTCTTCATCCATTTTTCACTTTCTGCGATATTGAACTTGTACCGTAAACGAGGTTCTTGTAAACAGAGCCGTCCCAAACTTTGGGGTGGCTGTGTCTTTTTGATTTTCATTTCCCTAGCTATAGGACCATAAGTGGAAGTGCCCTAGGCTCTGTTGCTTTGTTTTTTAGATGTTTCAGGAAACACCATACACTTCTCCCGATTGGCTGTTAGCAATTTACATCCCGCCCATCAGCATAACAAGGCTCCCAGTTCTCCATGGCCTGTCCTGCCTTTCTGGATTTTACACTTTTTTCAGA
Organism: Globicephala melas; assembly: GCF_963455315.2. NCBI lineage: Eukaryota > Metazoa > Chordata > Mammalia > Artiodactyla > Delphinidae > Globicephala > Globicephala melas. The sequence goes on along the minus strand of NW_027207431.1, from coordinate 125,071 downwards.
TGGCCCTTTTGACCGGGGGGAAGTGAGACTTCATTGTAGTGCAGATTTCCTTTGCAAGCTTGCTTGGTTGGCCAAAAAGGGCGTATGCGTTTTTTCCTGAATATATTCAGGAAAAAACGCATACGCCCTTTTTGGCCAAGTGCATCATTGTGGACGTTCTGCCTCTTTTCCTATGCTTTCAATGCAATTCCAGTCTACCTCCTGAAATCGGTTTCCTGCAATTCGGCCCCGCTTTCAAGTCCTCTTGGCAGCCTTACTTCAGTATATTTTTGGACGATAGCTGTCATTTATAACTCTGCAGATTTGTGAATTACAGTGCCCCTGAGCTCCTTTCTTCAACTCGCTTTCTTGTGAGCTGGCCGCAACACCGCAGGATTGCTTCAGGCCCTAATCTGGTTCCGGCACGGCACGCTGAGCCTTTGGTTAATTCCTCTTCCTGGTGGGAAATGAGAGTTAAATTTGCCCATCCAGACACCTCCAGCTAGTCTCTCATTGGTTCTCCCTATTCCTGTTCATCTTCCGCAGAAATTGCAAACTGGGCCAAACAGGAGGTTAAAGGCACTGACTCTCCATGTCGGGAGAGTGTTAGTAAAGCGTCTGGAATGTTGCACCCGAGTACCAGGGGACGAGAACGGAGACATATTTGAACACGTCTCCCGATCACACGGTTGATCATACTCTGGGTTCCACATGCATGTTTTAGCTGAAGGAATAATCCTCTAAACCTGGAGAGTTGAGACCCATGGAATGGGTACCGTGCAATATGACTTCAAAGGGTCTTCATTTGCTCACCGAACCTCTCCAATCCTATCACTGCTGCGTTTATGCCCCTGTACACACGCTTGATTCTCTTTCGGAGACATAGCAATCCATAGGTTTTAAGATACTTACTAGTCAGGTACATTCTTAGGCGTTTAATATGGGGTGTTGAGTCCATTTCGTTGAGCAAGGAGTAGCTCTTGTCTATTCCATATTTGGCTTAAGGAACTTTATCTGTGCTCATTTCAATCTCTGGTTTTATGCAGCACCCCAACTCACCTTTCCCCTTAAGCAAGCATAAGTTGGTTTTCTAAATTTGAGACCCTGTTCTGTTTGGTAATCCAGTTCCTGTGTAGCCAAGTTTACATTCCGTGTATTAGAGATAGCTTATGATGTTTCTTTTTCTGCGTGACTTATTTCAGTTAGAATCATCATACCTGAATGCACTCATTATGCTGCTACGGGCCTGATGACATAGATGTCATTGCTGAGTGATATTGCATTGTACGTAAGTACCACAACTTCTTCATCCATTTTTCACTTTCTGCGATATTGAACTTGTACCGTAAACGAGGTTCTTGTAAACAGAGCCGTCCCAAACTTTGGGGTGGCTGTGTCTTTTTGATTTTCATTTCCCTAAGCTATAGGACCATAAGTGGAAGTGCCCTAGGCTCTGTTGCTTTGTTTTTTAGATGTTTCAGGAAACACCATATACTTCTCCCGATTGGCTGTTAGCAATTTACATCCCGCCCATCAGCATAACAAGGCTCCCAGTTCTCCATGGCCTGTCCTGCCTTTCTGGATTTTACACTTTTTTCAGATGGCCCTTTTGACCGGGGGGAAGTGAGACTTCATTGTAGTGCAGATTTCCTTTGCAAGCTTGCTTGGTTGGCCAAAAAGGGCGTATGCGTTTTTTCCTGAATATATTCAGGAAAAAACGCATACGCCCTTTTTGGCCAAGTGCATCATTGTGGACGTTCTGCCTCTTTTCCTATGCTTTCAATGCAATTCCAGTCTACCTCCTGAAATCGGTTTCCTGCAATTCGGCCCCGCTTTCAAGTCCTCTTGGCAGCCTTACTTCAGTATATTTTTGGACGATAGCTGTCATTTATAACTCTGCAGGTTTGTGAATTACAGTGCCCCTGAGCTCCTTTCTTCAACTCGCTTTCTTGTGAGCTGGCCGCAACACCGCAGGATTGCTTCAGGCCCTAATGTGGTTCCGGCACGGCACGCTGAGCCTTTGGTTAATTCCTCTTCCTGGTGGGAAATGAGAGTTAAATTTGCCCGTCCAGACACCTCCAGCTAGTCTCTCATTGGTTCTCCCTATTCCTGTTCATCTTCCGCAGAAATTGCAAACTGGGCCAAACAGGAGGTTAAAGGCACTGACTCTCCAAGTCGGGAGAGTGTTAGTAAAGCGTCTGGAATGTTGCACCCGAGTACCAGGGGACGAAAACGGAGACATATTTGAACACGTCTACCGATCACACGGTTGATCATACTCTGGGTTCCACATGCATGTTTTAGCTGAAGGAAGAATCCCTTAAACCTGGAGAGTTGAGACCCGTGGAATGGGTACCATGCAATATGACTTCAAAGGGTCTTCATTTGCTCACCGAACCTCTCCAATGCTATCACTGCTGCGTTTATGCCCCTGTACACACGCTTGATTCTCTTTCGGAGACATAGCAATCCATAGGTTTTAAGATACTTACTAGTCAGGTACATTCTTAGGCGTTTAATATGGGGTGTTGAGTCCATTTCGTTGAGCAAGGAGTAGCTCTTGTCTATTCCATATTTGGCTTAAGGAACTTTATCTGTGCTCATTTCAATCTCTGGTTTTATGCAGCACCCCAACTCACCTTTCCCCTTAAGCAAGCATAAGTTGGTTTTCTAAATTTGAGACCCTGTTCTGTTTTGTAATCCAGTTCCTGTGTAGCCAAGTTTACATTCCGTGTATTAGTGATATCTTATGATGTTTCTTTTTCTGTGTGACTTCTTTCAGTTAGAATCATCATACCTGAATGCACTCATTATGCTGCTACGGGCCTGATGACATAGATGTCATTGCTGAGTGATATTGCATTGTACGTAAGTACCACAACTTCTTCATCCATTTTTCACTTTCTGCGATATTGAACTTGTACCGTAAACGAGGTTCTTGTAAACAGAGCCGTCCCAAACTTTGGGGTGGCTGTGTCTTTTTGATTTTCATTTCCCTAAGCTATAGGACCATAAGTGGAAGTGCCCTAGGCTCTGTTGCTTTGTTTTTTAGATGTTTCAGGAAACACCATACACTTCTCCCGAGTGGCTGTTGGCAATTTACATCCCGCCCATCAGCATAACAAGGCTCCCAGTTCTCCATGGCCTGTCCTGCCTTTCTGGATTTTACACTTTTTTCAGATGGCCCTTTTGACCGGGGGGAAGTGAGACTTCATTGTAGTGCAGATTTCCTTTGCAAGCTTGCTTGGTTGGCCAAAAAGGGCGTATGCGTTTTTTCCTGAATATATTCAGGAAAAAACGCATACGCCCTTTTTGGCCAAGTGCATCATTGTGGACGTTCTGCCTCTTTTCCTATGCTTTCAATGCAATTCCAGTCTACCTCCTGAAATCGGTTTCCTGCAATTCTGCCCCGCTTTCAAGTCCTCTTGGCAGCCTTACTTCAGTATATTTTTGGACGATAGCTGTCATTAATAACTCTGCAGGTTTGTGAATTACAGTGCCCCTGAGCTCCTTTCTTCAACTCGCTTTCTTGTGAGCTGGCCGCAACACCGCAGGATTGCTTCAGGCCCTAATGTGGTTCCGGCACGGCACGCTGAGCCTTTGGTTAATTCCTCTTCCTGGTGGGAAATGAGAGTTAAATTTGCCCGTCCAGACACCTCCAGCTAGTCTCTCATTGGTTCTCCCTATTCCTGTTCATCTTCCGCAGAAATTGCAAACTGGGCCAAACAGGAGGTTAAAGGCACTGACTCTCCAAGTCGGGAGAGTGTTAGTAAAGCGTCTGGAATGTTGCACCCGAGTACCAGGGGACGAGAACGGAGACATATTTGAACACGTCTCCCGATCACACGGTTGATCATACTCTGGGTTCCACATGCATGTTTTAGCTGAAGGAAGAATCCCTTAAACCTGGAGAGTTGAGACCCGTGGAATGGGTACCATGCAATATGACTTCAAAGGGTCTTCATTTGCTCACCGAACCTCTCCAATCCTATCACTGCTGCGTTTATGCCCCTGTACACACGCTTGATTCTCTTTCGGAGACATAGCAATCCATAGGTTTTAAGATACTTACTAGTCAGGTACATTCTTAGGCGTTCAATATGGGGTGTTGAGTCCATTTCGTTGAGCAAGGAGTAGCTCTTGTCTATTCCATATTTGTCTTAAGGAAATTTATCTGTGCTCATTTCAATCTCTGGTTTTATGCAGCACCCCAACTCACCTTTACCCTTAAGCAAGCATAAGTTGGTTTTCTAAATTTGAGACCCTGTTCTGTTTTGTAATCCAGTTCCTGTGTAGCCAAGTTTACATTCCGTGTATTAGTGATATCTTATGATGTTTCTTTTTCTGTGTGACTTCTTTCAGTTAGAATCATCATACCTGAATCCACTCATTATGCTGCTACGGGCCTGATGACATAGATGTCATTGCTGAGTGATATTGCATTGTACGTAAGTACCACAACTTCTTCATCCATTTTTCACTTTCTGCGATATTGAACTTGTACCGTAAACGAGGTTCTTGTAAACAGAGCCGTCCCAAACTTTGGGGTGGCTGTGTCTTTTTGATTTTCATTTCCCTAAGCTATAGGACCATAAGTGGAAGTGCCCTAGGCTCTGTTGCTTTGTTTTTTAGATGTTTCAGGAAACACCATACACTTCTCCCGAGTGGCTGTTGGCAATTTACATCCCGCCCATCAGCATAACAAGGCTCCCAGTTCTCCATGGCCTGTCCTGCCTTTCTGGATTTTACACTTTTTTCAGATGGCCCTTTTGACCGGGAGGAAGTGAGACTTCATTGTAGTGCAGATTTCCTTTGCAAGCTTGCTTGGTTGGCCAAAAAGGGCGTATGCGTTTTTTCCTGAATATATTCAGGAAAAAACGCATACGCCCTTTTTGGCCAAGTGCATCATTGTGGACGTTCTGCCTCTTTTCCTATGCTTTCAATGCAATTCCAGTCTACCTCCTGAAATCGGTTTCCTGCAATTCTGCCCCGCTTTCAAGTCCTCTTGGCAGCCTTACTTCAGTATATTTTTGGACGATAGCTGTCATTAATAACTCTGCAGGTTTGTGAATTACAGTGCCCCTGAGCTCCTTTCTTCAACTCGCTTTCTTGTGAGCTGGCCGCAACACCGCAGGATTGCTTCAGGCCCTAATGTGGTTCCGGCACGGCACGCTGAGCCTTTGGTTAATTCCTCTTCCTGGTGGGAAATGAGAGTTAAATTTGCCCGTCCAGACACCTCCAGCTAGTCTCTCATTGGTTCTCCCTATTCCTGTTCATCTTCCGCAGAAATTGCAAACTGGGCCAAACAGGAGGTTAAAGGCACTGACTCTCCAAGTCGGGAGAGTGTTAGTAAAGCGTCTGGAATGTTGCACCCGAGTACCAGGGGACGAGAACGGAGACATATTTGAACACGTCTCCCGATCACACGGTTGATCATACTCTGGGTTCCACATGCATGCTTTAGCTGAAGGAAGAATCCCTTAAACCTGGAGAGTTGAGACCCGTGGAATGGGTACCATGCAATATGACTTCAAAGGGTCTTCATTTGCTCACCGAACCTCTCCAATCCTATCACTGCTGCGTTTATGCCCCTGTACACACGCTTGATTCTCTTTTGGAGACATAGCAATCCATAGGTTTTAAGATACTTACTAGTCAGGTACATTCTTAGGCGTTTAATATGGGGTGTTGAGTCCATTTCGTTGAGCAAGGAGTAGCTCTTGTCTATTCCATATTTGGCTTAAGGAAATTTATCTGTGCTCATTTCAATCTCTGGTTTTATGCAGCACCCCAACTCACCTTTACCCTTAAGCAAGCATAAGTTGGTTTTCTAAATTTGAGACCCTGTTCTGTTTTGTAATCCAGTTCCTGTGTAGCCAAGTTTACATTCCGTGTATTAGTGATATCTTATGATGTTTCTTTTTCTGTGTGACTTCTTTCAGTTAGAATCATCATACCTGAATGCACTCATTATGCTGCTACGGGCCTGATTACATAGATGTCATTGCTGAGTGATATTGCATTGTACGTAAGTACCACAACTTCTTCATCCATTTTTCACTTTCTGCGATATTGAACTTGTACCGTAAACGAGGTTCTTGTAAACAGAGCCGTCCCAAACTTTGGGGTGGCTGTGTCTTTTTGATTTTCATTTCCCTAAGCTATAGGACCATAAGTGGAAGTGCCCTAGGCTCTGTTGCTTTGTTTTTTAGATGTTTCAGGAAACACCATACACTTCTCCCGATTGGCTGTTAGCAATTTACATCCCGCCCATCAGCATAACAAGGCTCCCAGTTCTCCATGGCCTGTCCTGCCTTTCTGGATTTTACACTTTTTTCAGATGGCCCTTTTGACCGGGGGGAAGTGAGACTTCATTGTAGTGCAGATTTCCTTTGCAAGCTTGCTTGGTTGGCCAAAAAGGGCGTATGCGTTTTTTCCTGAATATATTCAGGAAAAAACGCATACGCCCTTTTTGGCCAAGTGCATCATTGTGGACGTTCTACCTCTTTTCCTATGCTTTCAATGCAATTCCAGTCTACCTCCTGAAATCGGTTTCCTGCAATTCTGCCCCGCTTTCAAGTCCTCTTGGCAGCCTAACTTCAGTATATTTTTGGACGATAGCTGTCATTTATAACTCTGCAGGTTTGTGAATTACAGTGCCCCTGAGCTCCTTTCTTCAACTCGCTTTCTTGTGAGCTGGCCGCAACACCGCAGGATTGCTTCAGGCCCTAATGTGGTTCCGGCACGGCACGCTGAGCCTTTGGTTAATTCCTCTTCCTGGTGGGAAATGAGAGTTAAATTTGCCCGTCCAGACGCCTCCAGCTAGTCTCTCATTGGTTCTCCCTATTCCTGTTCATCTTCCGCAGAAATTGCAAACTGGGCCAAACAGGAGGTTAAAGGCACTGACTCTCCAAGTCGGGAGAGTGTTAGTAAAGCATCTGGAATGTTGCACCCGAGTACCAGGGGATGAGAACGGAGACATATTTGAACACGTCTCCCGATCACACGGTTGATCATACTCTGGGTTCCACATGCATGTTTTAGCTGAAGGAAGAATCCTCTAAACCTGGAGAGTTGAGACCCGTGGAATGGGTACCGTGCAATATGACTTCAAAGGGTCTTCATTTGCTCACCGAACCTCTCCAATCCTATCACTGCTGCGTTTATGCCCCTGTACACATGCTTGATTCTCTTTCGGAGACATAGCAATCCATAGGTTTTAAGATACTTACTAGTCAGGTACATTCTTAGGCGTTTAATATGGGGTGTTGAGTCCATTTCGTTGAGCAAGGAGTAGCTCTTGTCTATTCCATATTTGGCTTAAGGAACTTTATCTGTGCTCATTTCAATCTCTGGTTTTATGCAGCACCCCAACTCACCTTTCCCCTTAAGCAAGCATAAGTTGGTTTTCTAAATTTGAGACCCTGTTCTGTTTTGTAATCCAGTTCCTGTGTAGCCAAGTTTACATTCCGTGTATTAGTGATAGCTTATGATGTTCCTTTTTCTGCGTGACTTATTTCAGTTAGAATCATCATACCTGAATCCACTCATTATGCTGCTACGGACCTGATGACATAGATGTCATTGCTGAGTGATATTGCATTGTACGTAAGTACCACAACTTCTTCATCCATTTTTCACTTTCTGCGATATTGAACTTGTACCGTAAACGAGGTTCTTGTAAACAGAGCCGTCCCAAACATTGGGGTGACTGTGTCTTTTTGATTTTCATTTCCCTAAGCTATAGGACCATAAGTGGAAGTGCCCTAGGCTCTGTTGCTCTGTTTTTTACATCTTTCAGGAAACACCATACACTTCTCCCGAGTGGCTGTTGGCAATTTACATCCCGCCCATCAGCATAACAAGGCTCCCAGTTCTCCATGGCCTGTCCTGCCTTTCTGGATTTTACACTTTTTTCAGATGGCCCTTTTGACCGGGGGGAAGTGAGACTTCATTGTAGTGCAGATTTCCTTTGCAAGCTTGCTTGGTTGGCCAAAAAGGGCGTATGCGTTTTTTCCTGAATATATTCAGGAAAAACGCATACGCCCTTTTTGGCCAAGTGCATCATTGTGGACGTTCTGCCTCTTTTCCTATGCTTTCAATGCAATTCCAGTCTACCTCCTGAAATCGGTTTCCTGCAATTCTGCCCCGCTTTCAAGTCCTCTTGGCAGCCTTACTTCAGTATATTTTTGGACGATAGCTGTCATTTATAACTCTGCAGATTTGTGAATTACAGTGCCCCTGAGCTCCTTTCTTCAACTCGCTTTCTTGTGAGCTGGCCGCAACACCGCAGGATTGCTTCAGGCCCTAATGTGGTTCCGGCACGGCACGCTGAGCCTTTGGTTAATTCCTCTTCCTGGTGGGAAATGAGAGTTAACTTTGCCCGTCCAGACACCTCCAGCTAGTCTCTCATTGGTTCTCCCTATTCCTGTTCATCTTCCGCAGAAATTGCAAACTGGGCCAAACAGGAGGTTAAAGGCACTGACTCTCCATGTCGGGAGAGTGTTAGTAAAGCGTCTGGAATGTTGCACCCGAGTACCAGGGGACGAGAACGGAGACATATTTGAACACGTCTCCCGATCACACGGTTGATCATACTCTGGGTTCCACATGCATGTTTTAGCTGAAGGAATAATCCTCTAAACCTGGAGAGTTGAGACCGTGGAATGGGTACCGTGCAATATGACTTCAAAGGGTCTTCATTTGCTCACCGAACCTCTCCAATCCTATCACTGCTGCGTTTATGCCCCTGTACACACGCTTGATTCTCTTTCGGAGACATAGCAATCCATAGGTTTTAAGATACTTACTAGTCAGGTACATTCTTAGGCGTTTAATATGGGGTGTTGAGTCCATTTCGTTGAGCAAGGAGTAGCTCTTGTCTATTCCATATTTGGCTTAAGGAACTTTATCTGTGCTCATTTCAATCTCTGGTTTTATGCAGCACCCCAACTCACCTTTCCCCTTAAGCAAGCATAAGTTGGTTTTCTAAATTTGAGACCCTGTTCTGTTTTGTAATCCAGTTCCTGTGTAGCCAAGTTTACATTCCGTGTATTAGTGATATCTTATGATGTTTCTTTTTCTGTGTGACTTCTTTCAGTTAGAATCATCATACCTGAATCCACTCATTATGCTGCTATGGGCCTGATGACATAGATGTCATTGCTGAGTGATATTGCATTGTACGTAAGTACCACAACTTCTTCATCCATTTTTCACTTTCTGCGATATTGAACTTGTACCGTAAACGAGGTTCTTGTAAACAGAGCCTTCCCAGACTTTGGGGTGGCTGTGTCTTTTTGATTTTCATTTCCCTAAGCTATAGGACCATAAGTGGAAGTGCCCTAGGCTCTGTTGCTTTGTTTTTTAGATGTTTCAGGAAACACCATACAGTTCTCACAAGTGGCTGTTGGCAATTTACATCCCGCCCATCAGCATAACAAGGCTCCCAGTTCTCCATGGCCTGTCCTGCCTTTCTGGATTTTACACTTTTTTCAGATGGCCCTTTTGACCGGGGGGAAGTGAGACTTCATTGTAGTGCAGATTTCCTTTGCAAGCTTGCTTGGTTGGCCAAAAAGGGCGTATGCGTTTTTTCCTGAATATATTCAGGAAAAAACGCATACGCCCTTTTTGGCCAAGTGCATCATTGTGGACGTTCTGCCTCTTTTCCTATGCTTTAAATGCAATTCCAGTCTACCTCCCGAAATCGGTTTCCTGCAATTCTGCCCCGCTTTCAAGTCCTCTTGGCAGCCTTACTTCAGTATATTTTTGGACGATAGTTGTCATTTATAACTCTGCAGGTTTGTGAATTACAGTGCCCCTGAGCTCCTTTCTTCAACTCGTTTTCTTGTGAGCTGGCCGCAACACTGCGGGATTGCTTCAGGCCCTAATCTGGTTCGGGCATGGCACGCTGAGCCTTTGGTTAATTCCTCTTCCTGGTGGGAAATGAGAGTTAAATTTGCCCGTCCAGACACCTCCAGCTAGTCTCTCATTGGTTCTCCCTATTCCTGTTCATCTTCCGCAGAAATTGCAAACTGGGCCAAACAGGAGGTTAAAGGCACTGACTCTCCAAGTCGGGAGAGTGTTAGTAAAGCGTCTGGAATGTTGCACCCGAGTACCAGGGGTCGAGAACGGAGACATATTTGAACACGTCTCCCGATCACATGGTTGATCATACTCTGGGCTCCACATGCATGTTTTAGCTGAAGGAAGAATCCCTTAAACCTGGAGAGTTGAGACCCGTGGAATGGGTACCATGCAATATGACTTCAAAGGGTCTTCATTTGCTCACCGAACCTCTCCAGTCCTATCACTGCTGCGTTTATGCCCCTGTACACACGCTTGATTCCCTTTCGGAGACATAGCAATCCATAGGTTTTAAGATATTTACTAGTCAGGTACATTCTTAGGCGTTTAATATGGGGTGTTGAGTCCATTTCGTTGAGCAAGGAGTAGCTCTTGTCTATTCCATATTTGGCTTAAGGAACTTTATCTGTGCTCATTTCAATCTCTGGTTTTATGCAGCATCCCAACTCACCTTTCCCCCTAAGCAAGCATAAGTTGGTTTTCTAAATTTGAGACCCTGTTCTGTTTTGTAATCCTGTTCCTGTGTAGCCAAGTTTACATTCCGTGAATTAGTGATATCTTATGATGTTTCTTTTTCTGTGTGACTTCTTTCAGTTAGAATCATCATACCTGAATCCACTCATTATGCTGCTATGGGCCTGATGACATAGATGTCATTCCTGAGTGATATTGCATTGTACGTAAGTACCACAACTTCTTCATCCATTTTTCACTTTCTGCAATATTGAACTTGTACCGTAAACGAGGTTCTTGTAAACAGAGCCGTCCCAAACTTTGGGGTGGCTGTGTCTTTTTGATTTTCATTTCCCTAAGCTAAAGGACCATAAGTGGAAGTGCCCTAGGCTCTGTTGCTTTGTTTTTTAGATGTTTCAGGAAACACCATACACTTCTCCCTAGTGGCTGTTCGCAATTTACATCCCGCCCATCAGCATAACAAGGCTCCCAGTTCTCCATGGCCTGTCCTGCCTTTCTGGATTTTACACTTTTTTCAGATGGCCCTTTTGACCAGGGGGAATTGAGACTTCATTGTAGTGCAGATTTCCTTTGCAAGCTTGCTTGGTTGGCCAAAAAGGGCGTATGCGTTTTTTCCTGAATATATTCAGGAAAAAACGCATACGCCCTTTTTGGCCAAGTGCATCATTGTGGACGTTCTGCCTCTTTTCCTATGCTTTCAATGCAATTCCAGTCTACCTCCTGAAATCGGTTTCCTGCAATTCTGCCCCGCTTTCAAGTCCTCTTGGCAGCCTTACTTCAGTATATTTTTGGACGATAGCTGTCATTAATAACTCTGCAGGTTTGTGAATTACAGTGCCCCTGAGCTCCTTTCTTCAACTCGCTTTCTTGTGAGCTGGCCGCAACACCGCAGGATTGCTTCAGGCCCTAATGTGGTTCCGGCACGGCACGCTGAGCCTTTGGTTAATTCCTCTTCCTGGTGGGAAATGAGAGTTAAATTTGCCCGTCCAGACACCTCCAGCTAGTCTCTCATTGGTTCTCCCTATTCCTGTTCATCTTCCGCAGAAATTGCAAACTGGGCCAAACAGGAGGTTAAAGGCACTGACTCTCCAAGTCGGGAGAGTGTTAGTAAAGCGTCTGGAATGTTGCACCCGAGTACCAGGGGACGAGAACGGAGACATATTTGAACACGTCTCCCGATCACACAGTTGATCATACTCTGGGTTCCACATGCATGTTTTAGCTGAAGGAAGAATCCCTTAAACCTGGAGAGTTGAGACCCGTGGAATGGGTACCATGCAATATGACTTCAAAGGGTCTTCATTTGCTCACCGAACCTCTCCAATCCTATCACTGCTGCGTTTATGCCCCTGTACACACGCTTGATTCTCTTTCGGAGACATAGCAATCCATAGGTTTTAAGATACTTACTAGTCAGGTACATTCTTAGGCGTTTAATATGGGGTGTTGAGTCCATTTCGTTGAGCAAGGAGTAGCTCTTGTCTATTCCATATTTGGCTTAAGGAACTTTATCTGTGCTCATTTCAATCTCTGGTTTTATGCAGCACCCCAACTCACCTTTCCCCTTAAGCAAGCATAAGTTGGTTTTCTAAATTTGAGACCCTGTTCTGTTTTGTAATCCAGTTCCTGTGTAGCCAAGTTTACATTCCGTGTATTAGTGATATCTTATGATGTTTCTTTTTCTGTGTGACTTCTTTCAGTTAGAATCATCATACCTGAATCCACTCATTATGCTGCTACGGGCCTGATGACATAGATGTCATTGCTGAGTGATATTGCATTGTACGTAAGTACCACAACTTCTTCATCCATTTTTCACTTTCTGCGATATTGAACTTGTACCGTAAACGAGGTTCTTGTAAACAGAGCCGTCCCAAACTTTGGGGTGGCTGTGTCTTTTTGATTTTCATTTCCCTAAGCTATAGGACCATAAGTGGAAGTGCCCTAGGCTCTGTTGCTTTGTTTTTTAGATGTTTCAGGAAACACCATACAGTTCTCACAAGTGGCTGTTGGCAATTTACATCCCGCCCATCAGCATAACAAGGCTCCCAGTTCTCCATGGCCTGTCCTGCCTTTCTGGATTTTACACTTTTTTCAGATGGCCCTTTTGACCGGGGGGAAGTGAGACTTCATTGTAGTGCAGATTTCCTTTGCAAGCTTGCTTGGTTGGCCAAAAAGGGCGTATGCGTTTTTTCCTGAATATATTCAGGAAAAAACGCATACGCCCTTTTTGGCCAAGTGCATCATTGTGGACGTTCTGCCTCTTTTCCTATGCTTTCAATGCAATTCCAGTCTACCTCCTGAAATCGGTTTCCTGCAATTCGGCCCCGCTTTCAAGTCCTCTTGGCAGCCTTACTTCAGTATATTTTTGGACGATAGCTGTCATTTATAACTCTGCAGGTTTGTGAATTACAGTGCCCCTGAGCTCCTTTCTTCAACTCGCTTTCTTGTGAGCTGGCCGCAACACCGCAGGATTGCTTCAGGCCCTAATGTGGTTCCGGCACGGCACGCTGAGCCTTTGGTTAATTCCTCTTCCTGGTGGGAAATGAGAGTTAAATTTGCCCGTCCAGACACCTCCAGCTAGTCTCTCATTGGTTCTCCCTATTCCTGTTCATCTTCCGCAGAAATTGCAAACTGGGCCAAACAGGAGGTTAAAGGCACTGACTCTCCAAGTCGGGAGAGTGTTAGTAAAGCGTCTGGAATGTTGCACCCGAGTACCAGGGGACGAGAACGGAGACATATTTGAACACGTCTCCCGATCACACAGTTGATCATACTCTGGGTTCCACATGCATGTTTTAGCTGAAGGAAGAATCCCTTAAACCTGGAGAGTTGAGACCCGTGGAATGGGTACCATGCAATATGACTTCAAAGGGTCTTCATTTGCTCACCGAACCTCTCCAATCCTATCACTGCTGCGTTTATGCCCCTGTACACACGCTTGATTCTCTTTCGGAGACATAGCAATCCATAGGTTTTAAGATACTTACTAGTCAGGTACATTCTTAGGCGTTTAATATGGGGTGTTGAGTCCATTTCGTTGAGCAAGGAGTAGCTCTTGTCTATTCCATATTTGGCTTAAGGAACTTTATCTGTGCTCATTTCAATCTCTGGTTTTATGCAGCACCCCAACTCACCTTTCCCCTTAAGCAAGCATAAGTTGGTTTTCTAAATTTGAGACCCTGTTCTGTTTTGTAATCCAGTTCCTGTGTAGCCAAGTTTACATTCCGTGTATTAGTGATATCTTATGATGTTTCTTTTTCTGTGTGACTTCTTTCAGTTAGAATCATCATACCTGAATGCACTCATTATGCTGCTACGGGCCTGATGACATAGATGTCATTGCTGAGTGATATTGCATTGTACGTAAGTACCACAACTTCTTCATCCATTTTTCACTTTCTGCGATATTGAACTTGTACCGTAAACGAGGTTCTTGTAAACAGAGCCGTCCCAAACTTTGGGGTGGCTGTGTCTTTTTGATTTTCATTTCCCTAAGCTATAGGACCATAAGTGGAAGTGCCCTAGGCTCTGTTGCTTTGTTTTTTAGATGTTTCAGGAAACACCATACACTTCTCCCCAGTGGCTGTTGGCAATTTACATCCCGCCCATCAGCATAACAAGGCTCCCAGTTCTCCATGGCCTGTCCTGCCTTTCTGGATTTTACACTTTTTTCAGATGGCCCTTTTGACCGGGGGGAAGTGAGACTTCATTGTAGTGCAGATTTCCTTTGCAAGCTTGCTTGGTTGGCCAAAAAGGGCGTATGCGTTTTTTCCTGAATATATTCAGGAAAAAACGCATACGCCCTTTTTGGCCAAGTGCATCATTGTGGACGTTCTGCCTCTTTTCCTATGCTTTCAATGCAATTCCAGTCTACCTCCTGAAATCGGTTTCCTGCAATTCTGCCCCGCTTTCAAGTCCTCTTGGCAGCCTTACTTCAGTATATTTTTGGACGATAGCTGTCATTAATAACTCTGCAGGTTTGTGAATTACAGTGCCCCTGAGCTCCTTTCTTCAACTCGCTTTCTTGTGAGCTGGCCGCAACACCGCAGGATTGCTTCAGGCCCTAATGTGGTTCCGGCACGGCACGCTGAGCCTTTGGTTAATTCCTCTTCCTGGTGGGAAATGAGAGTTAAATTTGCCCGTCCAGACACCTCCAGCTAGTCTCTCATTGGTTCTCCCTATTCCTGTTCATCTTCCGCAGAAATTGCAAACTGGGCCAAACAGGAGGTTAAAGGCACTGACTCTCCATGTCGGGAGAGTGTTAGTAAAGCGTCTGGAATGTTGCACCCGAGTACCAGGGGACGAGAACGGAGACATATTTGAACACGTCTCCCGATCACACGGTTGATCATACTCTGGGTTCCACATGCATGTTTTAGCTGAAGGAAGAATCCCTTAAACCTGGAGAGTTGAGACCCGTGGAATGGGTACCATGCAATATGACTTCAAAGGGTCTTCATTTGCTCACCGAACCTCTCCAATCCTATCACTGCTGCGTTTATGCCCCTGTACACACGCTTGATTCTCTTTCGGAGACATAGCAATCCATAGGTTTTAAGATACTTACTAGTCAGGTACATTCTTAGGCGTTTAATATGGGGTGTTGAGTCCATTTCGTTGAGCAAGGAGTAGCTCTTGTCTATTCCATATTTGGCTTAAGGAACTTTATCTGTGCTCATTTCAATCTCTGGTTTTATGCAGCACCCCAACTCACCTTTCCCCTTAAGCAAGCATAAGTTGGTTTTCTAAATTTGAGACCCTGTTCTGTTTTGTAATCCAGTTCCTGTGTAGCCAAGTTTACATTCCGTGTATTAGTGATAGCTTATGATGTTCCTTTTTCTGCGTGACTTCTTTCAGTTAGAATCATCATACCTGAATCCACTCATTATGCTGCTACGGGCCTGATGACATAGATGTCATTGCTGAGTGATATTGCATTGTACGTAAGTACCACAACTTCTTCATCCATTTTTCACTTTCTGCGATATTGAACTTGTACCGTAAACGAGGTTCTTGTAAACAGAGCCGTCCCAAACATTGGGGTGACTGTGTCTTTTTGATTTTCATTTCCCTAAGCTATAGGACCATAAGTGGAAGTGCCCTAGGCTCTGTTGCTCTGTTTTTTATATGTTTCAGGAAACACCATACACTTCTCCCGAGTCGCTGTTGGCAATTTACATCCTGCCCATCAGCATAACAAGGCTCCCAGTTCTCCATGGCCTGTCCTGCCTTTCTGGATTTTACACTTTTTTCAGATGGCCCTTTTGACCGGGGGGAAGTGAGACTTCATTGTAGTGCAGATTTCCTTTGCAAGCTTGCTTGGTTGGCCAAAAAGGGCGTATGCGTTTTTTCCTGAATATATTCAGGAAAAACGCATACGCCCTTTTTGGCCAAGTGCATCATTGTGGACGTTCTGCCTCTTTTCCTATGCTTTCAATGCAATTCCAGTCTACCTCCTGAAATCGGTTTCCTGCAATTCGGCCCCGCTTTCAAGTCCTCTTGGCAGCCTTACTTCAGTATATTTTTGGACGATAGCTGTCATTTATAACTCTGCAGATTTGTGAATTACAGTGCCACTGAGCTCCTTTCTTCAACTCGCTTTCTTGTGAGCTGGCCGCAACACCGCAGGATTGCTTCAGGCCCTAATCTGGTTCCGGCACGGCACGCTGAGCCTTTGGTTAATTCCTCTTCCTGGTGGGAAATGAGAGTTAAATTTGCCCGTCCAGACACCTCCAGCTAGTCTCTCATTGGTTCTCCCTATTCCTGTTCATCTTCCGCAGAAATTGCAAACTGGGCCAAACAGGAGGTTAAAGGCACTGACTCTACAAGTCGGGAGAGTGTTAGTAAAGCGTCTGGAATGTTGCACCCGAGTACCAGGGGACGAGAACGGAGACATATTTGAACACGTCTCCCGATCACACGGTTGATCATACTCTGGGTTCCACATGCATGTTTTAGCTGAAGGAAGAATCCCTTAAACCTGGAGAGTTGAGATCCGTGGAATGGGTACCATGCAATATGACTTCAAAGGGTCTTCATTTGCTCACCGAACCTCTCCAATCCTATCACTGCTGCGTTTATGCCCCTGTACACACGCTTGATTCTCTTTCGGAGACATAGCAATCCATAGGTTTTAAGATACTTACTAGTCAGGTACATTCTTAGGCGTTTAATATGGGGTGTTGAGTCCATTTCGTTGAGCAAGGAGTAGCTCTTGTCTATTCCATATTTGGCTTAAGGAACTTTATCTGTGCTCATTTCAATCTCTGGTTTTATGCAGCACCCCAACTCACCTTTCCCCTTAAGCAAGCATAAGTTGGTTTTCTAAATTTGAGACCCTGTTCTGTTTTGTAATCCAGTTCCTGTGTAGCCAAGTTTACATTCCGTGTATTAGTGATATCTTATGATGTTTCTTTTTCTGTGTGACTTCTTTCAGTTAGAATCATCATACCTGAATGCACTCATTATGCTGCTACGGGCCTGATGACATAGATGTCATTGCTGAGTGATATTGCATTGTACGTAAGTACCAAAACTTCTTCATCCATTTTTCACTTTCTGCGATATTGAACTTGTACCGTAAACGAGGTTCTTGTAAACAGAGCCGTCCCAAACTTTGGGGTGGCTGTGTCTTTTTGATTTTCATTTCCCTAAGCTATAGGACCATAAGTGGAAGTGCCCTAGGCTCTGTTGCTTTGTTTTTTAGATGTTTCAGGAAACACCATACACTTCTCCCCAGTGGCTGTTGGCAATTTACATCCCACCCATCAGCATAACAAGGCTCCCAGTTCTCCATGGCCTGTCCTGCCTTTCTGGATTTTACACTTTTTTCAGATGGCCCTTTTGACCGGGGGGAAGTGAGACTTCATTGTAGTGCAGATTTCCTTTGCAAGCTTGCTTGGTTGGCCAAAAAGGGCGTATGCGTTTTTTCCTGAATATATTCAGGAAAAAACGCATACGCCCTTTTTGGCCAAGTGCATCATTGTGGACGTTCTGCCTCTTTTCCTATGCTTTCAATGCAATTCCAGTCTACCTCCTGAAATCGGTTTCCTGCAATTCTGCCCCGCTTTCAAGTCCTCTTGGCAGCCTTACTTCAGTATATTTTTGGACGATAGCTGTCATTAATAACTCTGCAGGTTTGTGAATTACAGTGCCCCTGAGCTCCTTTCTTCAACTCGCTTTCTTGTGAGCTGGCCGCAACACCGCAGGATTGCTTCAGGCCCTAATGTGGTTCCGGCACGGCACGCTGAGCCTTTGGTTAATTCCTCTTCCTGGTGGGAAATGAGAGTTAAATTTGCCCGTCCAGACACCTCCAGCTAGTCTCTCATTGGTTCTCCCTATTCCTGTTCATCTTCCGCAGAAATTGCAAACTGGGCCAAACAGGAGGTTAAAGGCACTGACTCTCCAAGTCGGGAGAGTGTTAGTAAAGCGTCTGGAATGTTGCACCCGAGTACCAGGGGACGAGAACGGAGACATATTTGAACACGTCTCCCGATCACACGGTTGATCATACTCTGGGTTCCACATGCATGTTTTAGCTGAAGGAAGAATCCCTTAAACCTGGAGAGTTGAGACCCGTGGAATGGGTACCATGCAATATGACTTCAAAGGGTCTTCATTTGCTCACCGAACCTCTCCAATCCTATCACTGCTGCGTTTATGCCCCTGTACACACGCTTGATTCTCTTTCGGAGACATAGCAATCCATAGGTTTTAAGATACTTACTAGTCAGGTACATTCTTAGGCGTTTAATATGGGGTGTTGAGTCCATTTCGTTGAGCAAGGAGTAGCTCTTGTCTATTCCATATTTGGCTTAAGGAACTTTATCTGTGCTCATTTCAATCTCTGGTTTTATGCAGCACCCCAACTCACCTTTCCCCTTAAGCAAGCATAAGTTGGTTTTCTAAATTTGAGACCCTGTTCTGTTTTGTAATCCAGTTCCTGTGTAGCCAAGTTTACATTCCGTGTATTAGTGATAGCTTATGATGTTCCTTTTTCTGCGTGACTTCTTTCAGTTAGAATCATCATACCTGAATCCACTCATTATGCTGCTACGGGCCTGATGACATAGATGTCATTGCTGAGTGATATTGCATTGTACGTAAGTACCACAACTTCTTCATCCATTTTTCACTTTCTGCGATATTGAACTTGTACCGTAAACGAGGTTCTTGTAAACAGAGCCGTCCCAAACATTGGGGTGACTGTGTCTTTTTGATTTTCATTTCCCTAAGCTATAGGACCATAAGTGGAAGTGCCCTAGGCTCTGTTGCTCTGTTTTTTATATGTTTCAGGAAACACCATACACTTCTCCCGAGTCGCTGTTGGCAATTTACATCCTGCCCATCAGCATAACAAGGCTCCCAGTTCTCCATGGCCTGTCCTGCCTTTCTGGATTTTACACTTTTTTCAGATGGCCCTTTTGACCGGGGGGAAGTGAGACTTCATTGTAGTGCAGATTTCCTTTGCAAGCTTGCTTGGTTGGCCAAAAAGGGCGTATGCGTTTTTTCCTGAATATATTCAGGAAAAACGCATACGCCCTTTTTGGCCAAGTGCATCATTGTGGACGTTCTGCCTCTTTTCCTATGCTTTCAATGCAATTCCAGTCTACCTCCTGAAATCGGTTTCCTGCAATTCGGCCCCGCTTTCAAGTCCTCTTGGCAGCCTTACTTCAGTATATTTTTGGACGATAGCTGTCATTTATAACTCTGCAGATTTGTGAATTACAGTGCCACTGAGCTCCTTTCTTCAACTCGCTTTCTTGTGAGCTGGCCGCAACACCGCAGGATTGCTTCAGGCCCTAATCTGGTTCCGGCACGGCACGCTGAGCCTTTGGTTAATTCCTCTTCCTGGTGGGAAATGAGAGTTAAATTTGCCCGTCCAGACACCTCCAGCTAGTCTCTCATTGGTTCTCCCTATTCCTGTTCATCTTCCGCAGAAATTGCAAACTGGGCCAAACAGGAGGTTAAAGGCACTGACTCTACAAGTCGGGAGAGTGTTAGTAAAGCGTCTGGAATGTTGCACCCGAGTACCAGGGGACGAGAACGGAGACATATTTGAACACGTCTCCCGATCACACGGTTGATCATACTCTGGGTTCCACATGCATGTTTTAGCTGAAGGAAGAATCCCTTAAACCTGGAGAGTTGAGATCCGTGGAATGGGTACCATGCAATATGACTTCAAAGGGTCTTCATTTGCTCACCGAACCTCTCCAATCCTATCACTGCTGCGTTTATGCCCCTGTACACACGCTTGATTCTCTTTCGGAGACATAGCAATCCATAGGTTTTAAGATACTTACTAGTCAGGTACATTCTTAGGCGTTTAATATGGGGTGTTGAGTCCATTTCGTTGAGCAAGGAGTAGCTCTTGTCTATTCCATATTTGGCTTAAGGAACTTTATCTGTGCTCATTTCAATCTCTGGTTTTATGCAGCACCCCAACTCACCTTTCCCCTTAAGCAAGCATAAGTTGGTTTTCTAAATTTGAGACCCTGTTCTGTTTTGTAATCCAGTTCCTGTGTAGCCAAGTTTACATTCCGTGTATTAGTGATATCTTATGATGTTTCTTTTTCTGTGTGACTTCTTTCAGTTAGAATCATCATACCTGAATGCACTCATTATGCTGCTACGGGCCTGATGACATAGATGTCATTGCTGAGTGATATTGCATTGTACGTAAGTACCACAACTTCTTCATCCATTTTTCACTTTCTGCGATATTGAACTTGTACCGTAAACGAGGTTCTTGTAAACAGAGCCGTCCCAAACTTTGGGGTGGCTGTGTCTTTTTGATTTTCATTTCCCTAAGCTATAGGACCATAAGTGGAAGTGCCCTAGGCTCTGTTGCTTTGTTTTTTAGATGTTTCAGGAAACACCATACACTTCTCCCGATTGGCTGTTAGCAATTTACATCCCGCCCATCAGCATAACAAGGCTCCCAGTTCTCCATGGCCTGTCCTGCCTTTCTGGATTTTACACTTTTTTCAGATGGCCCTTTTGACCGGGGGGAAGTGAGACTTCATTGTAGTGCAGATTTCCTTTGCAAGCTTGCTTGGTTGGCCAAAAAGGGCGTATGCGTTTTTTCCTGAATATATTCAGGAAAAAACGCATACGCCCTTTTTGGCCAAGTGCATCATTGTGGACGTTCTGCCTCTTTTCC
Organism: Globicephala melas; assembly: GCF_963455315.2. Taxonomy (NCBI): domain Eukaryota; kingdom Metazoa; phylum Chordata; class Mammalia; order Artiodactyla; family Delphinidae; genus Globicephala; species Globicephala melas. Next base: position 104,364 of record NW_027207431.1, on the reverse strand, counting down.
TATGCTTTCAATGCAATTCCAGTCTACCTCCTGAAATCGGTTTCCTGCAATTCGGCCCCGCTTTCAAGTCCTCTTGGCAGCCTTACTTCAGTATATTTTTGGACGATAGCTGTCATTTATAACTCTGCAGGTTTGTGAATTACAGTGCCCCTGAGCTCCTTTCTTCAACTCGCTTTCTTGTGAGCTGGCCGCAACACCGCAGGATTGCTTCAGGCCCTAATGTGGTTCCGGCACGGCACGCTGAGCCTTTGGTTAATTCCTCTTCCTGGTGGGAAATGAGAGTTAAATTTGCCCGTCCAGACACCTCCAGCTAGTCTCTCATTGGTTCTCCCTATTCCTGTTCATCTTCCACAGAAATTGCAAACTGGGCCAAACAGGAGGTTAAAGGCACTGACTCTCCAAGTCGGGAGAGTGTTAGTAAAGCGTCTGGAATGTTGCACCCGAGTACCAGGGGAGAAGAATGGAGATATATTTGAACACGTCTCCCGATCACACGGTTGATCATACTCTGGGTTCCACATGCATGTTTTAGCTGAAGGAAGAATCCCTTAAACCTGGAGAGTTGAGACCCGTGGAATGGGTACCATGCAATATGACTTCAAAGGATCTTCATTTGCTCACCGAACCTCTCCAATCCTATCACTGCTGCGTTTATGCCCCTGTACACACGCTTGATTCTCTTTCGGAGACATAGCAATCCATAGGGTTTAAGATACTTACTAGTCAGGTACATTCTTTGGCCTTTAATATGGGGTGTTGAGTCCATTTCGTTGAGCAAGGAGTAGCTCTTGTCTATTCCATATTTGGCTTAAGGAACTTTATCTGTGCTCATTTCAATCTCTGGTTTTATGCAGCACCCCAACTCACCTTTCCCATTAAGCAAGCATAAGTTGGTTTTCTAAATTTGAGACCCTGTTCTGTTTTGTAATCCAGTTCCTGTGTAGCCAAGTTTACATTCCGTGTATTAGTGATATCTTATGATGTTTCTTTTTCTGTGTGACTTCTTTCAGTTAGAATCATCATACCTGAATGCACTCATTATGCTGCTACGGGCCTGATGACATAGATGTCATTGCTGAGTGATATTGCATTGTACGTAAGTACCACAACTTCTTCATCCATTTTTCACTTTCTGCGATATTGAACTTGTACCGTAAACGAGGTTCTTGTAAACAGAGCCGTCCCAAACTTTGGGGTGGCTGTGTCTTTTTGATTTTCATTTCCCTAAGCTATAGGACCATAAGTGGAAGTGCCCTAGGCTCTGTTGCTTTGTTTTTTAGATGTTTCAGGAAACACCATACACTTCTCCCGATTGGCTGTTAGCAATTTACATCCCGCCCATCAGCATAACAAGGCTCCCAGTTCTCCATGGCCTGTCCTGCCTTTCTGGATTTTACACTTTTTTCAGATGGCCCTTTTGACCAGGGGGAATTGAGACTTCATTGTAGTGCAGATTTCCTTTGCAAGCTTGCTTGGTTGGCCAAAAAGGGCGTATGCGTTTTTTCCTGAATATATTCAGGAAAAAACGCATACGCTCTTTTTGGCCAAGTGCATCATTGTGGACGTTCTGCCTCTTTTCCTATGCTTTCAATGCAATTCCAGTCTACCTCCTGAAATCGGTTTCCTGCAATTCTGCCCCGCTTTCAAGTCCTCTTGGCAGCCTTACTTCAGTATATTTTTGGACGATAGCTGTCATTAATAACTCTGCAGGTTTGTGAATTACAGTGCCCCTGAGCTCCTTTCTTCAACTCGCTTTCTTGTGAGCTGGCCGCAACACCGCAGGATTGCTTCAGGCCCTAATGTGGTTCCGGCACGGCACGCTGAGCCTTTGGTTAATTCCTCTTCCTGGTGGGAAATGAGAGTTAAATTTGCCCGTCCAGACACCTCCAGCTAGTCTCTCATTGGTTCTCCCTATTCCTGTTCATCTTCCGCAGAAATTGCAAACTGGGCCAAACAGGAGGTTAAAGGCACTGACTCTCCAAGTCGGGAGAGTGTTAGTAAAGCGTCTGGAATGTTGCACCCGAGTACCAGGGGACGAGAACGGAGACATATTTGAACACGTCTCCCGATCACACGGTTGATCATACTCTGGGTTCCACATGCATGTTTTAGCTGAAGGAAGAATCCCTTAAACCTGGAGAGTTGAGACCCGTGGAATGGGTACCATGCAATATGACTTCAAAGGGTCTTCATTTGCTCACCGAACCTCTCCAATCCTATCACTGCTGCGTTTATGCCCCTGTACACACGCTTGATTCTCTTTCGGAGACATAGCAATCCATAGGTTTTAAGATACTTACTAGTCAGGTACATTCTTAGGCGTTTAATATGGGGTGTTGAGTCCATTTCGTTGAGCAAGGAGTAGCTCTTGTCTATTCCATATTTGGCTTAAGGAACTTTATCTGTGCTCATTTCAATCTCTGGTTTTATGCAGCACCCCAACTCACCTTTCCCATTAAGCAAGCATAAGTTGGTTTTCTAAATTTGAGACCCTGTTCTGTTTTGTAATCCAGTTCCTGTGTAGCCAAGTTTACATTCCGTGTATTAGTGATATCTTATGATGTTTCTTTTTCTGTGTGACTTCTTTCAGTTAGAATCATCATACCTGAATGCACTCATTATGCTGCTACGGGCCTGATGACATAGATGTCATTGCTGAGTGATATTGCATTGTACGTAAGTACCACAACTTCTTCATCCATTTTTCACTTTCTGCGATATTGAACTTGTACCGTAAACGAGGTTCTTGTAAACAGAGCCGTCCCAAACTTTGGGGTGGCTGTGTCTTTTTGATTTTCATTTCCCTAAGCTATAGGACCATAAGTGGAAGTGCCCTAGGCTCTGTTGCTTTGTTTTTTAGATGTTTCAGGAAACACCATACACTTCTCCCGATTGGCTGTTAGCAATTTACATCCCGCCCATCAGCATAACAAGGCTCCCAGTTCTCCATGGCCTGTCCTGCCTTTCTGGATTTTACACTTTTTTCAGATGGCCCTTTTGACCGGGGGGAAGTGAGACTTCATTGTAGTGCAGATTTCCTTTGCAAGCTTGCTTGGTTGGCCAAAAAGGGCGTATGCGTTTTTTCCTGAATATATTCAGGAAAAAACGCATACGCCCTTTTTGGCCAAGTGCATCATTGTGGACGTTCTGCCTCTTTTCCTATGCTTTCAATGCAATTCCAGTCTACCTCCTGAAATCGGTTTCCTGCAATTCTGCCCCGCTTTCAAGTCCTCTTGGCAGCCTTACTTCAGTATATTTTTGGACGATAGCTGTCATTAATAACTCTGCAGGTTTGTGAATTACAGTGCCCCTGAGCTCCTTTCTTCAACTCGCTTTCTTGTGAGCTGGCCGCAACACCGCAGGATTGCTTCAGGCCCTAATGTGGTTCCGGCACGGCACGCTGAGCCTTTGGTTAATTCCTCTTCCTGGTGGGAAATGAGAGTTAAATTTGCCCGTCCAGACACCTCCAGCTAGTCTCTCATTGGTTCTCCCTATTCCTGTTCATCTTCCGCAGAAATTGCAAACTGGGCCAAACAGGAGGTTAAAGGCACTGACTCTCCAAGTCGGGAGAGTGTTAGTAAAGCGTCTGGAATGTTGCACCCGAGTACCAGGGGACGAGAACGGAGACATATTTGAACACGTCTCCCGATCACACGGTTGATCATACTCTGGGTTCCACATGCATGTTTTAGCTGAAGGAAGAATCCCTTAAACCTGGAGAGTTGAGACCCGTGGAATGGGTACCATGCAATATGACTTCAAAGGGTCTTCATTTGCTCACCGAACCTCTCCAATCCTATCACTGCTGCGTTTATGCCCCTGTACACACGCTTGATTCTCTTTCGGAGACATAGCAATCCATAGGTTTTAAGATACTTACTAGTCAGGTACATTCTTAGGCGTTTAATATGGGGTGTTGAGTCCATTTCGTTGAGCAAGGAGTAGCTCTTGTCTATTCCATATTTGGCTTAAGGAACTTTATCTGTGCTCATTTCAATCTCTGGTTTTATGCAGCACCCCAACTCACCTTTCCCCTTAAGCAAGCATAAGTTGGTTTTCTAAATTTGAGACCCTGTTCTGTTTTGTAATCCAGTTCCTGTGTAGCCAAGTTTACATTCCGTGTATTAGTGATATCTTATGATGTTTCTTTTTCTGTGTGACTTCTTTCAGTTAGAATCATCATACCTGAATGCACTCATTATGCTGCTACGGGCCTGATGACATAGATGTCATTGCTGAGTGATATTGCATTGTACGTAAGTACCACAACTTCTTCATCCATTTTTCACTTTCTGCGATATTGAACTTGTACCGTAAACGAGGTTCTTGTAAACAGAGCCTTCCCAGACTTTGGGGTGGCTGTGTCTTTTTGATTTTCATTTCCCTAAGCTATAGGACCATAAGTGGAAGTGCCCTAGGCTCTGTTGCTTTGTTTTTTAGATGTTTCAGGAAACACCATACACTTCTCCCGAGTGGCTGTTGGCAATTTACATCCCGCCCATCAGCATAACAAGGCTCCCAGTTCTCCATGGCCTGTCCTGCCTTTCTGGATTTTACACTTTTTTCAGATGGCCCTTTTGACCGGGGGGAAGTGAGACTTCATTGTAGTGCAGATTTCCTTTGCAAGCTTGCTTGGTTGGCCAAAAAGGGCGTATGCGTTTTTTCCTGAATATATTCAGGAAAAAACGCATACGCCCTTTTTGGCCAAGTGCATCATTGTGGACGTTCTGCCTCTTTTCCTATGCTTTCAATGCAATTCCAGTCTACCTCCTGAAATCGGTTTCCTGCAATTCTGCCCCGCTTTCAAGTCCTCTTGGCAGCCTTACTTCAGTATATTTTTGGACGATAGCTGTCATTAATAACTCTGCAGGTTTGTGAATTACAGTGCCCCTGAGCTCCTTTCTTCAACTCGCTTTCTTGTGAGCTGGCCGCAACACCGCAGGATTGCTTCAGGCCCTAATGTGGTTCCGGCACGGCACGCTGAGCCTTTGGTTAATTCCTCTTCCTGGTGGGAAATGAGAGTTAAATTTGCCCGTCCAGACACCTCCAGCTAGTCTCTCATTGGTTCTCCCTATTCCTGTTCATCTTCCGCAGAAATTGCAAACTGGGCCAAACAGGAGGTTAAAGGCACTGACTCTCCAAGTCGGGAGAGTGTTAGTAAAGCGTCTGGAATGTTGCACCCGAGTACCAGGGGACGAGAACGGAGACATATTTGAACACGTCTCCCGATCACACGGTTGATCATACTCTGGGTTCCACATGCATGTTTTAGCTGAAGGAAGAATCCCTTAAACCTGGAGAGTTGAGACCCGTGGAATGGGTACCATGCAATATGACTTCAAAGGGTCTTCATTTGCTCACCGAACCTCTCCAATCCTATCACTGCTGCGTTTATGCCCCTGTACACACGCTTGATTCTCTTTCGGAGACATAGTAATCCATAGGTTTTAAGATACTTACTAGTCAGGTACATTCTTAGGCGTTCAATATGGGGTGTTGAGTCCATTTCGTTGAGCAAGGAGTAGCTCTTGTCTATTCCATATTTGGCTTAAGGAAATTTATCTGTGCTCATTTCAATCTCTGGTTTTATGCAGCACCCCAACTCACCTTTACCCTTAAGCAAGCATAAGTTGGTTTTCTAAAATTGAGACCCTGTTCTGTTTTGTAATCCAGTTCCTGTGTAGCCAAGTTTACATTCCGTGTATTAGTGATATCTTATGATGTTTCTTTTTCTGTGTGACTTCTTTCAGTTAGAATCATCATACCTGAATGCACTCATTATGCTGCTACGGGCCTGATGACATAGATGTCATTGCTGAGTGATATTGCATTGTACGTAAGTACCACAACTTCTTCATCCATTTTTCACTTTCTGCGATATTGAACTTGTACCGTAAACGAGGTTCTTGTAAACAGAGCCGTCCCAAACTTTGGGGTGGCTGTGTCTTTTTGATTTTCATTTCCCTAAGCTATAGGACCATAAGTGGAAGTGCCCTAGGCTCTGTTGCTTTGTTTTTTAGATGTTTCAGGAAACACCATACACTTCTCCCGAGTGGCTGTTGGCAATTTACATCCCGCCCATCAGCATAACAAGGCTCCCAGTTCTCCATGGCCTGTCCTGCCTTTCTGGATTTTACACTTTTTTCAGATGGCCCTTTTGACCGGGAGGAAGTGAGACTTCATTGTAGTGCAGATTTCCTTTGCAAGCTTGCTTGGTTGGCCAAAAAGGGCGTATGCGTTTTTTCCTGAATATATTCAGGAAAAAACGCATACGCCCTTTTTGGCCAAGTGCATCATTGTGGACGTTCTGCCTCTTTTCCTATGCTTTCAATGCAATTCCAGTCTACCTCCTGAAATCGGTTTCCTGCAATTCTGCCCCGCTTTCAAGTCCTCTTGGCAGCCTTACTTCAGTATATTTTTGGACGATAGCTGTCATTAATAACTCTGCAGGTTTGTGAATTACAGTGCCCCTGAGCTCCTTTCTTCAACTCGCTTTCTTGTGAGCTGGCCGCAACACCGCAGGATTGCTTCAGGCCCTAATGTGGTTCCGGCACGGCACGCTGAGCCTTTGGTTAATTCCTTTTCCTGGTGGGAAATGAGAGTTAAATTTGCCCGTCCAGACACCTCCAGCTAGTCTCTCATTGGTTCTCCCTATTCCTGTTCATCTTCCGCAGAAATTGCAAACTGGGCCAAACAGGAGGTTAAAGGCACTGACTCTCCAAGTCGGGAGAGTGTTAGTAAAGCGTCTGGAATGTTGCACCCGAGTACCAGGGGACGAGAACGGAGACATATTTGAACACGTCTCCCGATCACACGGTTGATCATACTCTGGGTTCCACATGCATGTTTTAGCTGAAGGAAGAATCCCTTAAACCTGGAGAGTTGAGACCCGTGGAATGGGTACCATGCAATATGACTTCAAAGGGTCTTCATTTGCTCACCGAACCTCTCCAATCCTATCACTGCTGCGTTTATGCCCCTGTACACACGCTTGATTCTCTTTCGGAGACATAGCAATCCATAGGTTTTAAGATACTTACTAGTCAGGTACATTCTTAGGCGTTTAATATGGGGTGTTGAGTCCATTTCGTTGAGCAAGGAGTAGCTCTTGTCTATTCCATATTTGGCTTAAGGAACTTTATCTGTGCTCATTTCAATCTCTGGTTTTATGCAGCACCCCAACTCACCTTTCCCCTTAAGCAAGCATAAGTTGGTTTTCTAAATTTGAGACCCTGTTCTGTTTTGTAATCCAGTTCCTGTGTAGCCAAGTTTACATTCCGTGTATTAGTGATATCTTATGATGTTTCTTTTTCTGTGTGACTTCTTTCAGTTAGAATCATCATACCTGAATGCACTCATTATGCTGCTACGGGCCTGATGACATAGATGTCATTGCTGAGTGATATTGCATTGTACGTAAGTACCACAACTTCTTCATCCATTTTTCACTTTCTGTGATATTGAACTTGTACCGTAAACGAGGTTCTTGTAAACAGAGCCGTCCCAAACTTTGGGGTGGCTGTGTCTTTTTGATTTTCATTTCCCTAAGCTATAGGACCATAAGTGGAAGTGCCCTAGGCTCTGTTGCTTTGTTTTTTAGATGTTTCAGGAAACACCATACACTTCTCCCGAGTGGCTGTTGGCAATTTACATCCCGCCCATCAGCATAACAAGGCTCCCAGTTCTCCATGGCCTGTCCTGCCTTTCTGGATTTTACACTTTTTTCAGATGGCCCTTTTGACCGGGGGGAAGTGAGACTTCATTGTAGTGCAGATTTCCTTTGCAAGCTTGCTTGGTTGGCCAAAAAGGGCGTATGCGTTTTTTCCTGAATATATTCAGGAAAAAACGCATACGCCCTTTTTGGCCAAGTGCATCATTGTGGACGTTCTGCCTCTTTTCCTATGCTTTCAATGCAATTCCAGTCTACCTCCTGAAATCGGTTTCCTGCAATTCTGCCCCGCTTTCGAGTCCTCTTGGCAGCCTTACTTCAGTATATTTTTGGACGATAGCTGTCATTAATAACTCTGCAGGTTTGTGAATTACAGTGCCCCTGAGCTCCTTTCTTCAACTCGCTTTCTTGTGAGCTGGCCGCAACACCGCAGGATTGCTTCAGGCCCTAATGTGGTTCCGGCACGGCACGCTGAGCCTTTGGTTAATTCCTCTTCCTGGTGGGAAATGAGAGTTAAATTTGCCCGTCCAGACACCTCCAGCTAGTCTCTCATTGGTTCTCCCTATTCCTGTTCATCTTCCGCAGAAATTGCAAACTGGGCCAAACAGGAGGTTAAAGGCACTGACTCTCCAAGTCGGGAGAGTGTTAGTAAAGCGTCTGGAATGTTGCACCCGAGTACCAGGGGACGAGAACGGAGACATATTTGAACACGTCTCCCGATCACACGGTTGATCATACTCTGGGTTCCACATGCATGTTTTAGCTGAAGGAAGAATCCCTTAAACCTGGAGAGTTGAGACCCGTGGAATGGGTACCATGCAATATGACTTCAAAGGGTCTTCATTTGCTCACCGAACCTCTCCAATCCTATCACTGCTGCGTTCATGCCCCTGTACACACGCTTGATTCTCTTTCGGAGACATAGCAATCCATAGGTTTTAAGATACTTACTAGTCAGGTACATTCTTAGGCGTTCAATATGGGGTGTTGAGTCCATTTCGTTGAGCAAGGAGTAGCTCTTGTCTATTCCATATTTGGCTTAAGGAAATTTATCTGTGCTCATTTCAATCTCTGGTTTTATGCAGCACCCCAACTCACCTTTACCCTTAAGCAAGCATAAGTTGGTTTTCTAAAATTGAGACCCTGTTCTGTTTTGTAATCCAGTTCCTGTGTAGCCAAGTTTACATTCCGTGTATTAGTGATATCTTATGATGTTTCTTTTTCTGTGTGACTTCTTTCAGTTAGAATCATCATACCTGAATGCACTCATTATGCTGCTACGGGCCTGATGACATAGATGTCATTGCTGAGTGATATTGCATTGTACGTAAGTACCACAACTTCTTCATCCATTTTTCACTTTCTGCGATATTGAACTTGTACCGTAAACGAGGTTCTTGTAAACAGAGCCGTCCCAAACTTTGGGGTGGCTGTGTCTTTTTGATTTTCATTTCCCTAAGCTATAGGACCATAAGTGGAAGTGCCCTAGGCTCTGTTGCTTTGTTTTTTAGATGTTTCAGGAAACACCATACACTTCTCCCGATTGGCTGTTAGCAATTTACATCCCGCCCATCAGCATAACAAGGCTCCCAGTTCTCCATGGCCTGTCCTGCCTTTCTGGATTTTACACTTTTTTCAGATGGCCCTTTTGACCGGGGGGAAGTGAGACTTCATTGTAGTGCAGATTTCCTTTGCAAGCTTGCTTGGTTGGCCAAAAAGGGCGTATGCGTTTTTTCCTGAATATATTCAGGAAAAAACGCATACGCCCTTTTTGGCCAAGTGCATCATTGTGGACGTTCTGCCTCTTTTCCTATGCTTTCAATGCAATTCCAGTCTACCTCCTGAAATCGGTTTCCTGCAATTCTGCCCCGCTTTCAAGTCCTCTTGGCAGCCTTACTTCAGTATATTTTTGGACGATAGCTGTCATTAATAACTCTGCAGGTTTGTGAATTACAGTGCCCCTGAGCTCCTTTCTTCAACTCGCTTTCTTGTGAGCTGGCCGCAACACCGCAGGATTGCTTCAGGCCCTAATGTGGTTCCGGCACGGCACGCTGAGCCTTTGGTTAATTCCTTTTCCTGGTGGGAAATGAGAGTTAAATTTGCCCGTCCAGACACCTCCAGCTAGTCTCTCATTGGTTCTCCCTATTCCTGTTCATCTTCCGCAGAAATTGCAAACTGGGCCAAACAGGAGGTTAAAGGCACTGACTCTCCAAGTCGGGAGAGTGTTAGTAAAGCGTCTGGAATGTTGCACCCGAGTACCAGGGGACGAGAACGGAGACATATTTGAACACGTCTCCCGATCACACGGTTGATCATACTCTGGGTTCCACATGCATGTTTTAGCTGAAGGAAGAATCCCTTAAACCTGGAGAGTTGAGACCCGTGGAATGGGTACCATGCAATATGACTTCAAAGGGTCTTCATTTGCTCACCGAACCTCTCCAATCCTATCACTGCTGCGTTTATGCCCCTGTACACACGCTTGATTCTCTTTCGGAGACATAGCAATCCATAGGTTTTAAGATACTTACTAGTCAGGTACATTCTTAGGCGTTTAATATGGGGTGTTGAGTCCATTTCGTTGAGCAAGGAGTAGCTCTTGTCTATTCCATATTTGGCTTAAGGAAATTTATCTGTGCTCATTTCAATCTCTGGTTTTATGCAGCACCCCAACTCACCTTTACCCTTAAGCAAGCATAAGTTGGTTTTCTAAATTTGAGACCCTGTTCTGTTTTGTAATCCAGTTCCTGTGTAGCCAAGTTTACATTCCGTGTATTAGTGATATCTTATGATGTTTCTTTTTCTGTGTGACTTCTTTCAGTTAGAATCATCATACCTGAATGCACTCATTATGCTGCTACGGGCCTGATGACATAGATGTCATTGCTGAGTGATATTGCATTGTACGTAAGTACCACAACTTCTTCATCCATTTTTCACTTTCTGTGATATTGAACTTGTACCGTAAACGAGGTTCTTGTAAACAGAGCCGTCCCAAACTTTGGGGTGGCTGTGTCTTTTTGATTTTCATTTCCCTAAGCTATAGGACCATAAGTGGAAGTGCCCTAGGCTCTGTTGCTTTGTTTTTTAGATGTTTCAGGAAACACCATACACTTCTCCCGAGTGGCTGTTGGCAATTTACATCCCGCCCATCAGCATAACAAGGCTCCCAGTTCTCCATGGCCTGTCCTGCCTTTCTGGATTTTACACTTTTTTCAGATGGCCCTTTTGACCGGGGGGAAGTGAGACTTCATTGTAGTGCAGATTTCCTTTGCAAGCTTGCTTGGTTGGCCAAAAAGGGCGTATGCGTTTTTTCCTGAATATATTCAGGAAAAAACGCATACGCCCTTTTTGGCCAAGTGCATCATTGTGGACGTTCTGCCTCTTTTCCTATGCTTTCAATGCAATTCCAGTCTACCTCCTGAAATCGGTTTCCTGCAATTCTGCCCCGCTTTCGAGTCCTCTTGGCAGCCTTACTTCAGTATATTTTTGGACGATAGCTGTCATTAATAACTCTGCAGGTTTGTGAATTACAGTGCCCCTGAGCTCCTTTCTTCAACTCGCTTTCTTGTGAGCTGGCCGCAACACCGCAGGATTGCTTCAGGCCCTAATGTGGTTCCGGCACGGCACGCTGAGCCTTTGGTTAATTCCTCTTCCTGGTGGGAAATGAGAGTTAAATTTGCCCGTCCAGACACCTCCAGCTAGTCTCTCATTGGTTCTCCCTATTCCTGTTCATCTTCCGCAGAAATTGCAAACTGGGCCAAACAGGAGGTTAAAGGCACTGACTCTCCAAGTCGGGAGAGTGTTAGTAAAGCGTCTGGAATGTTGCACCCGAGTACCAGGGGACGAGAACGGAGACATATTTGAACACGTCTCCCGATCACACGGTTGATCATACTCTGGGTTCCACATGCATGTTTTAGCTGAAGGAAGAATCCCTTAAACCTGGAGAGTTGAGACCCGTGGAATGGGTACCATGCAATATGACTTCAAAGGGTCTTCATTTGCTCACCGAACCTCTCCAATCCTATCACTGCTGCGTTTATGCCCCTGTACACACGCTTGATTCTCTTTCGGAGACATAGCAATCCATAGGTTTTAAGATACTTACTAGTCAGGTACATTCTTAGGCGTTCAATATGGGGTGTTGAGTCCATTTCGTTGAGCAAGGAGTAGCTCTTGTCTATTCCATATTTGGCTTAAGGAAATTTATCTGTGCTCATTTCAATCTCTGGTTTTATGCAGCACCCCAACTCACCTTTACCCTTAAGCAAGCATAAGTTGGTTTTCTAAAATTGAGACCCTGTTCTGTTTTGTAATCCAGTTCCTGTGTAGCCAAGTTTACATTCCGTGTATTAGTGATATCTTATGATGTTTCTTTTTCTGTGTGACTTCTTTCAGTTAGAATCATCATACCTGAATGCACTCATTATGCTGCTACGGGCCTGATGACATAGATGTCATTGCTGAGTGATATTGCATTGTACGTAAGTACCACAACTTCTTCATCCATTTTTCACTTTCTGCGATATTGAACTTGTACCGTAAACGAGGTTCTTGTAAACAGAGCCGTCCCAAACTTTGGGGTGGCTGTGTCTTTTTGATTTTCATTTCCCTAAGCTATAGGACCATAAGTGGAAGTGCCCTAGGCTCTGTTGCTTTGTTTTTTAGATGTTTCAGGAAACACCATACACTTCTCCCGATTGGCTGTTAGCAATTTACATCCCGCCCATCAGCATAACAAGGCTCCCAGTTCTCCATGGCCTGTCCTGCCTTTCTGGATTTTACACTTTTTTCAGATGGCCCTTTTGACCGGGGGGAAGTGAGACTTCATTGTAGTGCAGATTTCCTTTGCAAGCTTGCTTGGTTGGCCAAAAAGGGCGTATGCGTTTTTTCCTGAATATATTCAGGAAAAAACGCATACGCCCTTTTTGGCCAAGTGCATCATTGTGGACGTTCTGCCTCTTTTCCTATGCTTTCAATGCAATTCCAGTCTACCTCCTGAAATCGGTTTCCTGCAATTCGGCCCCGCTTTCAAGTCCTCTTGGCAGCCTTACTTCAGTATATTTTTGGACGATAGCTGTCATTTATAACTCTGCAGGTTTGTGAATTACAGTGCCCCTGAGCTCCTTTCTTCAACTCGCTTTCTTGTGAGCTGGCCGCAACACCGCAGGATTGCTTCAGGCCCTAATCTGGTTCCGGCACGGCACGCTGAGCCTTTGGTTAATTCCTCTTCCTGGTGGGAAATGAGAGTTAAATTTGCCCGTCCAGACGCCTCCAGCTAGTCTCTCATTGGTTCTCCCTATTCCTGTTCATCTTCCGCAGAAATTGCAAACTGGGCCAAACAGGAGGTTAAAGGCACTGACTCTCCAAGTCGGGAGAGTGTTAGTAAAGCATCTGGAATGTTGCACCCGAGTACCAGGGGATGAGAACGGAGACATATTTGAACACGTCTCCCGATCACACGGTTGATCATACTCTGGGTTCCACATGCATGTTTTAGCTGAAGGAAGAATCCTCTAAACCTGGAGAGTTGAGACCCGTGGAATGGGTACCGTGCAATATGACTTCAAAGGGTCTTCATTTGCTCACCGAACCTCTCCAATCCTATCACTGCTGCGTTTATGCCCCTGTACACATGCTTGATTCTCTTTCGGAGACATAGCAATCCATAGGTTTTAAGATACTTACTAGTCAGGTACATTCTTAGGCGTTTAATATGGGGTGTTGAGTCCATTTCGTTGAGCAAGGAGTAGCTCTTGTCTATTCCATATTTGGCTTAAGGAACTTTATCTGTGCTCATTTCAATCTCTGGTTTTATGCAGCACCCCAACTCACCTTTCCCCTTAAGCAAGCATAAGTTGGTTTTCTAAATTTGAGACCCTGTTCTGTTTTGTAATCCAGTTCCTGTGTAGCCAAGTTTACATTCCGTGTATTAGTGATAGCTTATGATGTTCCTTTTTCTGCGTGACTTATTTCAGTTAGAATCATCATACCTGAATCCACTCATTATGCTGCTACGAACCTGATGACATAGATGTCATTGCTGAGTGATATTGCATTGTACGTAAGTACCACAACTTCTTCATCCATTTTTCACTTTCTGCGATATTGAACTTGTACCGTAAACGAGTTTCTTGTAAACAGAGCCGTCCCAAACATTGGGGTGACTGTGTCTTTTTGATTTTCATTTCCCTAAGCTATAGGACCATAAGTGGAAGTGCCCTAGGCTCTGTTGCTCTGTTTTTTACATGTTTCAGGAAACACCATACACTTCTCCCGAGTGGCTGTTGGCAATTTACATCCCGCCCATCAGCATAACAAGGCTCCCAGTTCTCCATGGCCTGTCCTGCCTTTCTGGATTTTACACTTTTTTCAGATGGCCCTTTTGACCGGGGGGAAGTGAGACTTCATTGTAGTGCAGATTTCCTTTGCAAGCTTGCTTGGTTGGCCAAAAAGGGCGTATGCGTTTTTTCCTGAATATATTCAGGAAAAACGCATACGCCCTTTTTGGCCAAGTGCATCATTGTGGACGTTCTGCCTCTTTTCCTATGCTTTCAATGCAATTCCAGTCTACCTCCTGAAATCGGTTTCCTGCAATTCTGCCCCGCTTTCAAGTCCTCTTGGCAGCCTTACTTCAGTATATTTTTGGACGATAGCTGTCATTTATAACTCTGCAGATTTGTGAATTACAGTGCCCCTGAGCTCCTTTCTTCAACTCGCTTTCTTGTGAGCTGGCCGCAACACCGCAGGATTGCTTCAGGCCCTAATGTGGTTCCGGCACGGCACGCTGAGCCTTTGGTTAATTCCTCTTCCTGGTGGGAAATGAGAGTTAACTTTGCCCGTCCAGACACCTCCAGATAGTCTCTCATTGGTTCTCCCTATTCCTGTTCATCTTCCGCAGAAATTGCAAACTGGGCCAAACAGGAGGTTAAAGGCACTGACTCTCCATGTCGGGAGAGTGTTAGTAAAGCGTCTGGAATGTTGCACCCGAGTACCAGGGGACGAGAACGGAGACATATTTGAACACGTCTCCCGATCACACGGTTGATCATACTCTGGGTTCCACATGCATGTTTTAGCTGAAGGAATAATCCTCTAAACCTGGAGAGTTGAGACCGTGGAATGGGTACCGTGCAATATGACTTCAAAGGGTCTTCATTTGCTCACCGAACCTCTCCAATCCTATCACTGCTGCGTTTATGCCCCTGTACACACGCTTGATTCTCTTTTGGAGACATAGCAATCCATAGGTTTTAAGATACTTACTAGTCAGGTACATTCTTAGGCGTTTAATATGGGGTGTGTTGAGTCCATTTCGTTGAGCAAGGAGTAGCTCTTGTCTATTCCATATTTGGCTTAAGGAACTTTATCTGTGCTCATTTCAATCTCTGGTTTTATGCAGCACCCCAACTCACCTTTCCCCTTAAGCAAGCATAAGTTGGTTTTCTAAATTTGAGACCCTGTTCTGTTTTGTAATCCAGTTCCTGTGTAGCCAAGTTTACATTCCGTGTATTAGTGATATCTTATGATGTTTCTTTTTCTGTGTGACTTATTTCAGTTAGAATCATCATACCTGAATCCACTCATTATGCTGCTACGGGCCTGATGACATAGATGTCATTGCTGAGTGATATTGCATTGTACGTAAGTACCACAACTTCTTCATCCATTTTTCACTTTCTGCGACATTGAACTTGTACCGTAAACGAGGTTCTTGTAAACAGAGCCGTCCCAAACTTTGGGGTGGCTGTGTCTTTTTGATTTTCATTTCCCTAAGCTATAGGACCATAAGTGGAAGTGCCCTAGGCTCTGTTGCTTTGTTTTTTAGATGTTTCAGGAAACACCATACACTTCTCCCGAGTGGCTGTTGGCAATTTACATCCCGCCCATCAGCATAACAAGGCTCCCAGTTCTCCGTGGCCTGTCTTGCCTTTCTGGATTTTACACTTTTTTCAGATGGCCCTTTTGACCGGGGGGAAGTGAGACTTCATTGTAGTGCAGATTTCCTTTGCAAGCTTGCTTGGTTGGCCAAAAAGGGCGTATGCGTTTTTTCCTGAATATATTCAGGAAAAAACGCATACGCCCTTTTTGGCCAAGTGCATCATTGTGGACGTTCTGCCTCTTTTCCTATGCTTTAAATGCAATTCCAATCTACCTCCTGAAATCGGTTTCCTGCAATTCTGCCCCGCTTTCAAGTCCTCTTGGCAGCCTTACTTCAGTATATTTTTGGACGATAGCTGTCATTTATAACTCTGCAGGTTTGTGAATCACAGTGCCCCTGAGCTCCTTTCTTCAACTCGCTTTCCTGTGAGCTGGCCGCAACACCGCATGATTGCTGCAGGCCCTAATCTGGTTCCGGCATGGCTCGCTGAGCCTTTGGTTAATTCCTCTTCCTGGTGGGAAATGAGAGTTAAATTTGCCCGTCCAGACACCTCCAGCTAGTCTCTCATTGGTTCTCCCTATTCCTGTTCATCTTCCGCAGAAATTGCAAACTGGGCCAAACAGGAGGTTAAAGGCACTGACTCTCCAAGTCGGGAGAGTGTTAGTAAAGCGTCTGGAATGTTGCACCCGAGTACCAGGGGACGAGAACGGAGACATATTTGAACACGTCTCCCGATCACACGGTTGATCATACTCTGGGTTCCACATGCATGTTTTAGCTGAAGGAAGAATCCCCTAAACCTGGAGAGTTGGGACCCGTGGAATGGGTACCATGCAATATGACTTCAAAGGGTCTTCATTTGCTCACCGAACCTCTCCAATCCTATCACTGCTGCGTTTATGCCCCTGTATGCACGCTTGATTCTCTTTCGGAGACATAGCAATCCATAGGTTTTAAGATACTTACTAGTCAGGTACATTCTTATGCGTTTAATATGGGGTGTTGAGTCCATTTCGTTGAGCAAGGAGTAGCTCTTGTCTATTCCATATTTGGCTTAAGGCGCTTTATCTGTGCTCATTTCAATCTCTGGTTTTATGCAGCACCCCAACTCACCTTTCCCCTTAAGCAAGCATAAGTTGGTTTTCTAAATTTGAGACCCTGTTCTGTTTTGTAATCCAGTTCCTGTGTAGCCAAGTTTACATTCCGTGTATTAGTGATATCTTATGATGTTTCTTTTTCTGTGTGACTTCTTTCAGTTAGAATCATCATACCTGAGTCCACTCATTATGCTGCTACGGGCCTGATGACATAGATGTCATTGCTGAGTGATATTGCATTGTACGTAAGTACCACAACTTCTTTATCCATTTTTCACTTTCTGCGATATTGAACTTGTACCGTAAACGAGGTTCTTGTAAACAGAGCCGTCCCAAACTTTGGGGTGGCTGTGTCTTTTTGATTTTCATTTCCCTAAGCTATAGGACCATAAGTGGAAGTGCCCTAGGCTCTGTTGCTTTGTTTTTTAGATGTTTCAGGAAACACCATACACTTCTCCCGAGTGGCTGTTGTCAATTTACATCCCGCTCATCAGCATAACAAGGCTCCCAGTTCTCCGTGGCCTGTCTTGCCTTTCTGGATTTTACACTTTTTTCAGATGGCCCTTTTGACCGGGGGGAAGTGAGACTTCATTGTAGTGCAGATTTCCATTGCAAGCTTGCTTGGTTGGCCAAAAAGGGCGTATGCGTTTTTTCCTGAATATATTCAGGAAAAAACGCATACGCCCTTTTTGGCCAAGTGCATCATTGTGGACGTTCTGCCTCTTTTCTTATGCTTTAAATGCAATTCCAGTCTACCTCCTGAAATCGGTTTCCTGCAATTCTGCCCCGCTTTCAATTCCTCTTGGCAGCCTTATTTCAGTATATTTTTGGACGATAGCTGTCATTTATAACTCTGCAGGTTTGTGAATTACAGTGCCGCTGAGCTCCTTTCTTCAACTCGCTTTCTTGTGAGCTGGCCGCAACACTGCAGGATTGCTTCAGGCCCTAATCTGGTTCCGGCACGGCACGCTGAGCCTTTGGTTAATTCCTCTTCCTGGTGGGAAATGAGAGTTAAATTTGCCCGTCCAGACACCTCCAGCTAGTCTCTCATTGGTTCTCCCTATTCCTGTTCATCTTCCGCAGAAATTGCAAACTGGGCCAAACAGGAGGTTAAAGGCACTGACTCTCCAAGTCGGGAGAGTGTTAGTAAAGCGTCTGGAATGTTGCACCCGAGTACCAGGGGACGAGAACGGAGACATATTTGAACACGTCTCCCGATCACATGGTTGATCATACTGTGGGTTCCACATGCATGTTTTAGCTGAAGGAAGAATCCCCTAAACCTGGAGAGTTGAGACCCGTGGAATGGGTACCATGCAATATGACTTCCAAGGGTCTTCATTTGCTCACCGAACCTCTCCAATCCTATCACTGCTGCGTTTATGCCCCTGTACGCACGCTTGATTCTCTTTCGGAGACATAGCAATCCATAGGTTTTCAGATACTTACTAGTCAGGTACATTCTTAGGCGTTTAATATGGGGTGTTGAGTCCATTTCGTTGAGCAAGGAGTAGCTCTTGTCTATTCCATATTTGGCTTAAGGAACTTTATCTGTGCTCATTTCAATCTCTGGTTTTATGCAGCACCCCAACTCACCTTTCCCCTTAAGCAAGCATAAGTTGGTTTTCTAAATTTGAGACCCTGTTCTGTTTTGTAATCCAGTTCCTGTGTAGCCAAGTTTACATTCCGTGTATTAGTGATATCTTATGATGTTTCTTTTTCTGTGTGACTTATTTCAGTTAGAATCATCATACCTGAATCCACTCATTATGCTGCTACGGGCCTGTTGACATAGATGTCATTGCTGAGTGATATTGCATTGTACGTAAGTACCACAACTTCTTTATCCATTTTTCACTTTCTGCGATATTGAACTTGTACCGTAAACGAGGTTCTTGTAAACAGAGCCGTCCCAAACTTTGGGGTGGCTGTGTCTTTTTGATTTTCATTTCCCTAAGCTATAGGACCATAAGTGGAAGTGCCCTAGGCTCTGTTGCTTTGTTTTTTAGATGTTTCAGGAAACACCATACACTTCTCCCGAGTGGCTGTTGGCAATTTACATCCCGCTCATCAGCATAACAAGGCTCCCAGTTCTCCGTGGCCTGTCTTGCCTTTCTGGATTTTACACTTTTTTCAGATGGCCCTTTTGACCGGGGGGAAGTGAGACTTCATTGTAGTGCAGATTTCCTTTGCAAGCTTGCTTGGTTGGCCAAAAAGGGCGTATGCGTTTTTTCCTGAATATATTCAGGAAAAAACGCATACGCCCTTTTTGGCCAAGTGCATCATTGTGGACGTTCTGCCTCTTTTCTTATGCTTTAAATGCAATTCCAGTCTACCTCCTGAAATCGGTTTCCTGCAATTCTGCCCCGCTTTCAATTCCTCTTGGCAGCCTTATTTCAGTATATTTTTGGACGATAGCTGTCATTTATAACTCTGCAGGTTTGTGAATTACAGTGCCGCTGAGCTCCTTTCTTCAACTCGCTTTCTTGTGAGCTGGCCGCAACACTGCAGGATTGCTTCAGGCCCTAATCTGGTTCCGGCACGGCACGCTGAGCCTTTGGTTAATTCCTCTTCCTGGTGGGAAATGAGAGTTAAATTTGCCCGTCCAGACACCTCCAGCTAGTCTCTCATTGGTTCTCCCTATTCCTGTTCATCTTCCGCAGAAATTGCAAACTGGGCCAAACAGGAGGTTAAAGGCACTGACTCTCCAAGTCGGGAGAGTGTTAGTAAAGCGTCTGGAATGTTGCACCCGAGTACCAGGGGACGAGAACGGAGACATATTTGAACACGTCTCCCGATCACATGGTTGATCATACTGTGGGTTCCACATGCATGTTTTAGCTGAAGGAAGAATCCCCTAAACCTGGAGAGTTGAGACCCGTGGAATGGGTACCATGCAATATGACTTCCAAGGGTCTTCATTTGCTCACCGAACCTCTCCAATCCTATCACTGCTGCGTTTATGCCCCTGTACGCACGCTTGATTCTCTTTCGGAGACATAGCAATCCATAGGTTTTCAGATACTTACTAGTCAGGTACATTCTTAGGCGTTTCATATGGGGTGTTGAGTCCATTTCGTTGAGCAAGGAGTAGCTCTTGTCTATTCCATATTTGGCTTAAGGAACTTTATCTGTGCTCATTTCAATCTCTGGTTTTATGCAGCACCCCAACTCACCTTTCCCCTTAAGCAAGCATAAGTTGGTTTTCTAAATTTGAGACCCTGTTCTGTTTTGTAATCCAGTTCCTGTGTAGCCAAGTTTACATTCCGTGTATTAGTGATATCTTATGATGTTTCTTTTTCTGTGTGACTTCTTTCAGTTAGAATCATCATACCTGAGTCCACTCATTATGCTGCTACGGGCCTGATGACATAGATGTCATTGCTGAGTGATATTGCATTGTACGTAAGTACCACAACTTCTTTATCCATTTTTCACTTTCTGCGATATTGAACTTGTACCGTAAACGAGGTTTTTGTAAACAGAGCCGTCCCAAACTTTGGGGTGGCTGTGTCTTTTTGATTTTCATTTCCCTAAGCTATAGGACCATAAGTGGAAGTGCCCTAGGCTCTGTTGCTTTGTTTTTTAGATGTTTAAGGAAACACCATACACTTCTCCCCAGTGGCTGTTGGCAATTTACATCCCGCCCATCAGCATAACAAGGCTCCCAGTTCTCTGTGGCCTGTCTTGCCTTTCTGGATTTTACACTTTTTTCAGATGGCCCTTTTGACCGGGAGGAAGTGAGACTTCATTGTAGTGCAGATTTCCTTTGCAAGCTTGCTTGGTTGGCCAAAAAGGGCGTATGCGTTTTTTCCTGAATATATTCAGGAAAAAACGCATACGCCCTTTTTGGCCAAGTGCATCATTGTGGACGTTCTGCCTCTTTTCTTATGCTTTAAATGCAATTCCAGTCTACCTCCTGAAATCGGTTTCCTGCAATTCTGCCCCGCTTTCAATTCCTCTTGGCAGCCTTACTTCAGTATATTTTTGGACGATAGCTGTCATTTATAACTCTGCAGGTTTGTGAATTACAGTGCCGCTGAGCTCATTTCTTCAACTCGCTTTCTTGTGAGCTGGCCGCAACACTGCAGTATTGCTTCAGGCCCTAATCTGGTTCCGGCACGGCACGCTGAGCCTTTGGTTAATTCCTCTTCCTGGTGGGAAATGAGAGTTAAATTTGCCCGTCCAGACACCTCCAGCTAGTCTCTCATTGGTTCTCCCTATTCCTGTTCATCTTCCGCAGAAATTGCAAACTGGGCCAAAGAGGAGGTTAAAGGCACTGACTCTCCAAGTCGGGAGAGTGTTAGTAAAGCGTCTGGAATGTTGCACCCGAGAACCAGGGGACGAGAACGGAGACATATTTGAACACGTCTCCCGATCACATGGTTGATCATACTGTGGGTTCCACATGCATGTTTTAGCTGAAGGAAGAATCCCCTAAACCTGGAGAGTTGAGACCCGTGGAATGGGTACCATGCAATATGACTTCAAAGGGTCTTCATTTGCTCACCGAACCTCTCCAATCCTATCACTGCTGCGTTTATGCCCCTGTACACACGCTTGATTCTCTTTCGGAGACATAGCAATCCATAGGTTTTAAGATACTTACTAGTCAGGTACATTCTTATGCGTTTAATATGGGGTGTTGAGTCCATTTCGTTGAGCAAGGAGTAGCTCTTGTCTATTCCATATTTGGCTTAAGGCGCTTTATCTGTGCTCATTTCAATCTCTGGTTTTATGCAGCACCCCAACTCACCTTTCCCCTTAAGCAAGCATAAGTTGGTTTTCTAAATTTGAGACCCTGTTCTGTTTTGTAATCCAGTTCCTGTGTAGCCAAGTTTACATTCCGTGTATTAGTGATATCTTATGATGTTTCTTTTTCTGTGTGACTTATTTCAGTTAGAATCATCATACCTGAGTCCACTCATTATGCTGCTACGGGCCTGATGACATAGATGTCATTGCTGAGTGATATTGCATTGTACGTAAGTACCACAACTTCTTTATCCATTTTTCACTTTCTGCCATATTGAACTTGTACCGTAAACGAGGTTCTTGTAAACAGAGCCGTCCCAAACTTTGGGGTGGCTGTGTCTTTTTGATTTTCATTTCCCTAAGCTATAGGACCATAAGTGGAAGTGCCCTAGGCTCTGTTGCTTTGTTTTTTAGATGTTTCAGGAAACACCATACACTTCTCCCCAGTGGCTGTTGGCAATTTACATCCCGCCCATCAGCATAACAAGGCTCCCAGTTCTCTGTGGCCTGTCTTGCCTTTCTGGATTTTACACTTTTTTCAGATGGCCCTTTTGACCGGGAGGAAGTGAGACTTCATTGTAGTGCAGATTTCCTTTGCAAGCTTGCTTGGTTGGCCAAAAAGGGCGTATGCGTTTTTTCCTGAATATATTCAGGAAAAAACGCATACGCCCTTTTTGGCCAAGTGCATCATTGTGGACGTTCTGCCTCTTTTCTTATGCTTTAAATGCAATTCCAGTCTACCTCCTGAAATCGGTTTCCTGCAATTCTGCCCCGCTTTCAATTCCTCTTGGCAGCCTTACTTCAGTATATTTTTGGACGATAGCTGTCATTTATAACTCTGCAGGTTTGTGAATTACAGTGCCGCTGAGCTCCTTTCTTCAACTCGCTTTCTTGTGAGCTGGCCGCAACACTGCAGGATTGCTTCAGGCCCTAATCTGGTTCCGGCACGGCACGCTGAGCCTTTGGTTAATTCCTATTCCTGGTGGGAAATGAGAGTTAAATTTGCCCGTCCAGACACCTCCAGCTAGTCTCTCATTGGTTCTCCCTATTCCTGTTCATCTTCCGCAGAAATTGCAAACTGGGCCAAACAGGAGGTTAAAGGCACTGACTCTCCAAGTCGGGAGAGTGTTAGTAAAGCGTCTGGAATGTTGCACCCGAGTACCAGGGGACGAGAACGGAGACATATTTGAACACGTCTCCCGATCACATGGTTGATCATACTGTGGGTTCCACATGCATGTTTTAGCTGAAGGAAGAATCCCCTAAACCTGGAGAGTTGAGACCCGTGGAATGGGTACCATGCAATATGACTTCCAAGGGTCTTCATTTGCTCACCGAACCTCTCCAATCCTATCACTGCTGCGTTTATGCCCCTGTACGCACGCTTGATTCTCTTTCGGAGACATAGCAATCCATAGGTTTTCAGATACTTACTAGTCAGGTACATTCTTAGGCGTTTCATATGGGGTGTTGAGTCCATTTCGTTGAGCAAGGAGTAGCTCTTGTCTATTCCATATTTGGCTTAAGGAACTTTATCTGTGCTCATTTCAATCTCTGGTTTTATGCAGCACCCCAACTCACCTTTCCCCTTAAGCAAGCATAAGTTGGTTTTCTAAATTTGAGACCCTGTTCTGTTTTGTAATCCAGTTCCTGTGTAGCCAAGTTTACATTCCGTGTATTAGTGATATCTTATGATGTTTCTTTTTCTGTGTGACTTATTTCAGTTAGAATCATCATACCTGAGTCCACTCATTATGCTGCTACGGGCCTGATGACATAGATGTCATTGCTGAGTGATATTGCATTGTACGTAAGTACCACAACTTCTTTATCCATTTTTCACTTTCTGCGATATTGAACTTGTACCGTAAACGAGGTTTTTGTAAACAGAGCCGTCCCAAACTTTGGGGTGGCTGTGTCTTTTTGATTTTCATTTCCCTAAGCTATAGGACCATAAGTGGAAGTGCCCTAGGCTCTGTTGCTTTGTTTTTTAGATGTTTAAGGAAACACCATACACTTCTCCCGAGTGGCTGTTGGCAATTTACATCCCGCCCATCAGCATAACAAGGCTCCCAGTTCTCTGTGGCCTGTCTTGCCTTTCTGGATTTTACACTTTTTTCAGATGGCCCTTTTGACCGGGAGGAAGTGAGACTTCATTGTAGTGCAGATTTCCTTTGCAAGCTTGCTTGGTTGGCCAAAAAGGGCGTATGCGTTTTTTCCTGAATATATTCAGGAAAAAACGCATACGCCCTTTTTGGCCAAGTGCATCATTGTGGACGTTCTGCCTCTTTTCTTATGCTTTAAATGCAATTCCAGTCTACCTCCTGAAATCGGTTTCCTGCAATTCTGCCCCGCTTTCAATTCCTCTTGGCAGCCTTACTTCAGTATATTTTTGGACGATAGCTGTCATTTATAACTCTGCAGGTTTGTGAATTACAGTGCCGCTGAGCTCATTTCTTCAACTCGCTTTCTTGTGAGCTGGCCGCAACACTGCAGTATTGCTTCAGGCCCTAATCTGGTTCCGGCACGGCACGCTGAGCCTTTGGTTAATTCCTCTTCCTGGTGGGAAATGAGAGTTAAATTTGCCCGTCCAGACACCTCCAGCTAGTCTCTCATTGGTTCTCCCTATTCCTGTTCATCTTCCGCAGAAATTGCAAACTGGGCCAAAGAGGAGGTTAAAGGCACTGACTCTCCAAGTCGGGAGAGTGTTAGTAAAGCGTCTGGAATGTTGCACCCGAGAACCAGGGGACGAGAACGGAGACATATTTGAACACGTCTCCCGATCACATGGTTGATCATACTGTGGGTTCCACATGCATGTTTTAGCTGAAGGAAGAATCCCCTAAACCTGGAGAGTTGAGACCCGTGGAATGGGTACCATGCAATATGACTTCAAAGGGTCTTCATTTGCTCACCGAACCTCTCCAATCCTATCACTGCTGCGTTTATGCCCCTGTACACACGCTTGATTCTCTTTCGGAGACATAGCAATCCATAGGTTTTAAGATACTTACTAGTCAGGTACATTCTTATGCGTTTAATATGGGGTGTTGAGTCCATTTCGTTGAGCAAGGAGTAGCTCTTGTCTATTCCATATTTGGCTTAAGGCGCTTTATCTGTGCTCATTTCAATCTCTGGTTTTATGCAGCACCCCAACTCACCTTTCCCCTTAAGCAAGCATAAGTTGGTTTTCTAAATTTGAGACCCTGTTCTGTTTTGTAATCCAGTTCCTGTGTAGCCAAGTTTACATTCCGTGTATTAGTGATATCTTATGATGTTTCTTTTTCTGTGTGACTTATTTCAGTTAGAATCATCATACCTGAGTCCACTCATTATGCTGCTACGGGCCTGATGACATAGATGTCATTGCTGAGTGATATTGCATTGTACGTAAGTACCACAACTTCTTTATCCATTTTTCACTTTCTGCCATATTGAACTTGTACCGTAAACGAGGTTCTTGTAAACAGAGCCGTCCCAAACTTTGGGGTGGCTGTGTCTTTTTGATTTTCATTTCCCTAAGCTATAGGACCATAAGTGGAAGTGCCCTAGGCTCTGTTGCTTTGTTTTTTAGATGTTTCAGGAAACACCATACACTTCTCCCCAGTGGCTGTTGGCAATTTACATCCCGCCCATCAGCATAACAAGGCTCCCAGTTCTCTGTGGCCTGTCTTGCCTTTCTGGATTTTACACTTTTTTCAGATGGCCCTTTTGACCGGGAGGAAGTGAGACTTCATTGTAGTGCAGATTTCCTTTGCAAGCTTGCTTGGTTGGCCAAAAAGGGCGTATGCGTTTTTTCCTGAATATATTCAGGAAAAAACGCATACGCCCTTTTTGGCCAAGTGCATCATTGTGGACGTTCTGCCTCTTTTCTTATGCTTTAAATGCAATTCCAGTCTACCTCCTGAAATCGGTTTCCTGCAATTCTGCCCCGCTTTCAATTCCTCTTGGCAGCCTTACTTCAGTATATTTTTGGACGATAGCTGTCATTTATAACTCTGCAGGTTTGTGAATTACAGTGCCGCTGAGCTCCTTTCTTCAACTCGCTTTCTTGTGAGCTGGCCGCAACACTGCAGGATTGCTTCAGGCCCTAATCTGGTTCCGGCACGGCACGCTGAGCCTTTGGTTAATTCCTATTCCTGGTGGGAAATGAGAGTTAAATTTGCCCGTCCAGACACCTCCAGCTAGTCTCTCATTGGTTCTCCCTATTCCTGTTCATCTTCCGCAGAAATTGCAAACTGGGCCAAACAGGAGGTTAAAGGCACTGACTCTCCAAGTCGGGAGAGTGTTAGTAAAGCGTCTGGAATGTTGCACCCGAGTACCAGGGGACGAGAACGGAGACATATTTGAACACGTCTCCCGATCACATGGTTGATCATACTGTGGGTTCCACATGCATGTTTTAGCTGAAGGAAGAATCCCCTAAACCTGGAGAGTTGAGACCCGTGGAATGGGTACCATGCAATATGACTTCCAAGGGTCTTCATTTGCTCACCGAACCTCTCCAATCCTATCACTGCTGCGTTTATGCCCCTGTACGCACGCTTGATTCTCTTTCGGAGACATAGCAATCCATAGGTTTTCAGATACTTACTAGTCAGGTACATTCTTAGGCGTTTCATATGGGGTGTTGAGTCCATTTCGTTGAGCAAGGAGTAGCTCTTGTCTATTCCATATTTGGCTTAAGGAACTTTATCTGTGCTCATTTCAATCTCTGGTTTTATGCAGCACCCCAACTCACCTTTCCCCTTAAGCAAGCATAAGTTGGTTTTCTAAATTTGAGACCCTGTTCTGTTTTGTAATCCAGTTCCTGTGTAGCCAAGTTTACATTCCGTGTATTAGTGATATCTTATGATGTTTCTTTTTCTGTGTGACTTATTTCAGTTAGAATCATCATACCTGAGTCCACTCATTATGCTGCTACGGGCCTGATGACATAGATGTCATTGCTGAGTGATATTGCATTGTACGTAAGTACCACAACTTCTTTATCCATTTTTCACTTTCTGCGATATTGAACTTGTACCGTAAACGAGGTTTTTGTAAACAGAGCCGTCCCAAACTTTGGGGTGGCTGTGTCTTTTTGATTTTCATTTCCCTAAGCTATAGGACCATAAGTGGAAGTGCCCTAGGCTCTGTTGCTTTGTTTTTTAGATGTTTAAGGAAACACCATACACTTCTCCCGAGTGGCTGTTGGCAATTTACATCCCGCCCATCAGCATAACAAGGCTCCCAGTTCTCTGTGGCCTGTCTTGCCTTTCTGGATTTTACACTTTTTTCAGATGGCCCTTTTGACCGGGAGGAAGTGAGACTTCATTGTAGTGCAGATTTCCTTTGCAAGCTTGCTTGGTTGGCCAAAAAGGGCGTATGCGTTTTTTCCTGAATATATTCAGGAAAAAACGCATACGCCCTTTTTGGCCAAGTGCATCATTGTGGACGTTCTGCCTCTTTTCTTATGCTTTAAATGCAATTCCAGTCTACCTCCTGAAATCGGTTTCCTGCAATTCTGCCCCGCTTTCAATTCCTCTTGGCAGCCTTACTTCAGTATATTTTTGGACGATAGCTGTCATTTATAACTCTGCAGGTTTGTGAATTACAGTGCCGCTGAGCTCATTTCTTCAACTCGCTTTCTTGTGAGCTGGCCGCAACACTGCAGTATTGCTTCAGGCCCTAATCTGGTTCCGGCACGGCACGCTGAGCCTTTGGTTAATTCCTCTTCCTGGTGGGAAATGAGAGTTAAATTTGCCCGTCCAGACACCTCCAGCTAGTCTCTCATTGGTTCTCCCTATTCCTGTTCATCTTCCGCAGAAATTGCAAACTGGGCCAAAGAGGAGGTTAAAGGCACTGACTCTCCAAGTCGGGAGAGTGTTAGTAAAGCGTCTGGAATGTTGCACCCGAGAACCAGGGGACGAGAACGGAGACATATTTGAACACGTCTCCCGATCACATGGTTGATCATACTGTGGGTTCCACATGCATGTTTTAGCTGAAGGAAGAATCCCCTAAACCTGGAGAGTTGAGACCCGTGGAATGGGTACCATGCAATATGACTTCAAAGGGTCTTCATTTGCTCACCGAACCTCTCCAATCCTATCACTGCTGCGTTTATGCCCCTGTACACACGCTTGATTCTCTTTCGGAGACATAGCAATCCATAGGTTTTAAGATACTTACTAGTCAGGTACATTCTTATGCGTTTAATATGGGGTGTTGAGTCCATTTCGTTGAGCAAGGAGTAGCTCTTGTCTATTCCATATTTGGCTTAAGGCGCTTTATCTGTGCTCATTTCAATCTCTGGTTTTATGCAGCACCCCAACTCACCTTTCCCCTTAAGCAAGCATAAGTTGGTTTTCTAAATTTGAGACCCTGTTCTGTTTTGTAATCCAGTTCCTGTGTAGCCAAGTTTACATTCCGTGTATTAGTGATATCTTATGATGTTTCTTTTTCTGTGTGACTTATTTCAGTTAGAATCATCATACCTGAGTCCACTCATTATGCTGCTACGGGCCTGATGACATAGATGTCATTGCTGAGTGATATTGCATTGTACGTAAGTACCACAACTTCTTTATCCATTTTTCACTTTCTGCCATATTGAACTTGTACCGTAAACGAGGTTCTTGTAAACAGAGCCGTCCCAAACTTTGGGGTGGCTGTGTCTTTTTGATTTTCATTTCCCTAAGCTATAGGACCATAAGTGGAAGTGCCCTAGGCTCTGTTGCTTTGTTTTTTAGATGTTTCAGGAAACACCATACACTTCTCCCCAGTGGCTGTTGGCAATTTACATCCCGCCCATCAGCATAACAAGGCTCCCAGTTCTCTGTGGCCTGTCTTGCCTTTCTGGATTTTACACTTTTTTCAGATGGCCCTTTTGACCGGGAGGAAGTGAGACTTCATTGTAGTGCAGATTTCCTTTGCAAGCTTGCTTGGTTGGCCAAAAAGGGCGTATGCGTTTTTTCCTGAATATATTCAGGAAAAAACGCATACGCCCTTTTTGGCCAAGTGCATCATTGTGGACGTTCTGCCTCTTTTCTTATGCTTTAAATGCAATTCCAGTCTACCTCCTGAAATCGGTTTCCTGCAATTCTGCCCCGCTTTCAATTCCTCTTGGCAGCCTTACTTCAGTATATTTTTGGACGATAGCTGTCATTTATAACTCTGCAGGTTTGTGAATTACAGTGCCGCTGAGCTCCTTTCTTCAACTCGCTTTCTTGTGAGCTGGCCGCAACACTGCAGGATTGCTTCAGGCCCTAATCTGGTTCCGGCACGGCACGCTGAGCCTTTGGTTAATTCCTCTTCCTGGTGGGAAATGAGAGTTAAATTTGCCCGTCCAGACACCTCCAGCTAGTCTCTCATTGGTTCTCCCTATTCCTGTTCATCTTCCGCAGAAATTGCAAACTGGGCCAAACAGGAGGTTAAAGGCACTGACTCTCCAAGTCGGGAGAGTGTTAGTAAAGCGTCTGGAATGTTGCACCCGAGTACCAGGGGACGAGAACGGAGACATATTTGAACACGTCTCCCGATCACATGGTTGATCATACTGTGGGTTCCACATGCATGTTTTAGCTGAAGGAAGAATCCCCTAAACCTGGAGAGTTGAGACCCGTGGAATGGGTACCATGCAATATGACTTCCAAGGGTCTTCATTTGCTCACCGAACCTCTCCAATCCTATCACTGCTGCGTTTATGCCCCTGTACGCACGCTTGATTCTCTTTCGGAGACATAGCAATCCATAGGTTTTCAGATACTTACTAGTCAGGTACATTCTTAGGCGTTTCATATGGGGTGTTGAGTCCATTTCGTTGAGCAAGGAGTAGCTCTTGTCTATTCCATATTTGGCTTAAGGCGCTTTATCTGTGCTCATTTCAATCTCTGGTTTTATGCAGCACCCCAACTCACCTTTCCCCTTAAGCAAGCATAAGTTGGTTTTCTAAATTTGAGACCCTGTTCTGTTTTGTAATCCAGTTCCTGTGTAGCCAAGTTTACATTCCGTGTATTAGTGATATCTTATGATGTTTCTTTTTCTGTGTGACTTATTTCAGTTAGAATCATCATACCTGAGTCCACTCATTATGCTGCTACGGGCCTGATGACATAGATGTCATTGCTGAGTGATATTGCATTGTACGTAAGTACCACAACTTCTTTATCCATTTTTCACTTTCTGCCATATTGAACTTGTACCGTAAACGAGGTTCTTGTAAACAGAGCCGTCCCAAACTTTGGGGTGGCTGTGTCTTTTTGATTTTCATTTCCCTAAGCTATAGGACCATAAGTGGAAGTGCCCTAGGCTCTGTTGCTTTGTTTTTTAGATGTTTCAGGAAACACCATACACTTCTCCCCAGTGGCTGTTGGCAATTTACATCCCGCCCATCAGCATAACAAGGCTCCCAGTTCTCTGTGGCCTGTCTTGCCTTTCTGGATTTTACACTTTTTTCAGATGGCCCTTTTGACCGGGAGGAAGTGAGACTTCATTGTAGTGCAGATTTCCTTTGCAAGCTTGCTTGGTTGGCCAAAAAGGGCGTATGCGTTTTTTCCTGAATATATTCAGGAAAAAACGCATACGCCCTTTTTGGCCAAGTGCATCATTGTGGACGTTCTGCCTCTTTTCTTATGCTTTAAATGCAATTCCAGTCTACCTCCTGAAATCGGTTTCCTGCAATTCTGCCCCGCTTTCAATTCCTCTTGGCAGCCTTACTTCAGTATATTTTTGGACGATAGCTGTCATTTATAACTCTGCAGGTTTGTGAATTACAGTGCCGCTGAGCTCCTTTCTTCAACTCGCTTTCTTGTGAGCTGGCCGCAACACTGCAGGATTGCTTCAGGCCCTAATCTGGTTCCGGCACGGCACGCTGAGCCTTTGGTTAATTCCTCTTCCTGGTGGGAAATGAGAGTTAAATTTGCCCATCCAGACACCTCCAGCTAGTCTCTCATTGGTTCTCCCTATTCCTGTTCATCTTCCGCAGAAATTGCAAACTGGGCCAAACAGGAGGTTAAAGGCACTGACTCTCCAAGTCGGGAGAGTGTTAGTAAAGCGTCTGGAATGTTGCACCCGAGTACCAGGGGACGAGAACGGAGACATATTTGAACACGTCTCCCGATGACATGGTTGATCATACTGTGGGTTCCACATGCATGTTTTAGCTGAAGGAAGAATCCCCTAAACCTGGAGAGTTGAGACCCGTGGAATGGGTACCATGCAATATGACTTCCAAGGGTCTTCATTTGCTCACCGAACCTCTCCAATCCTATCACTGCTGCGTTTATGCCCCTGTACGCACGCTTGATTCTCTTTCGGAGACATAGCAATCCATAGGTTTTCAGATACTTACTAGTCAGGTACATTCTTAGGCGTTTCATATGGGGTGTTGAGTCCATTTCGTTGAGCAAGGAGTAGCTCTTGTCTATTCCATATTTGGCTTAATGAACTTTATCTGTGCTCATTTCAATCTCTGGTTTTATGCAACACCCCAACTCACCTTTCCCCTTAAGCAAGCATAAGTTGGTTTTCTAAATTTGAGACCCTGTTCTGTTTTGTAATCCAGTTCCTGTGTAGCCAAGTTTACATTCCGTGTATTAGTGATATCTTATGATGTTTCTTTTTCTGTGTGACTTATTTCAGTTAGAATCATCATACCTGAGTCCACTCATTATGCTGCTACGGGCCTGATGACATAGATGTCATTGCTGAGTGATATTGCATTGTACGTAAGTACCACAACTTCTTTATCCATTTTTCACTTTCTGCGATATTGAACTTGTACCGTAAATGAGGTTCTTGTAAACAGAGCCGTCCCAAACTTTGGGGTGGCTGTGTCTTTTTGATTTTCATTTCCCTAAGCTATAGGACCATAAGTGGAAGTGCCCTAGGCTCTGTTGCTTTGTTTTTTAGATGTTTCAGGAAACACCATACACTTCTCCCGAGTGGCTGTTGGCAATTTACATCCCGCCCATCAGCATAACAAGGCTCCCAGTTCTCCGTGGCCTGTCTTGCCTTTCTGGATTTTACACTTTTTTCAGATGGCCCTTTTGACCGGGGGGAAGTGAGACTTCATTGTAGTGCAGATTTCCTTTGCAAGCTTGCTTGGTTGGCCAAAAAGGTCGTATGCGTTTTTTCCTGAATATATTCAGGAAAAAACGCATACGCCCTTTTTGGCCAAGTGCATCATTGTGGACGTTCTGCCTCTTTTCTTATGCTTTAAATGCAATTCCCGTCTACCTCCTGAAATCGGTTTCCTGCAATTCTGCCCCGCTTTCAATTCCCCTTGGCAGCCTTACTTCAGTATATTTTTGGACGATAGCTGTCATTTATAACTCTGCAGGTTTGTGAATTACAGTGCCGCTGAGCTCCTTTCTTCAACTCGCTTTCTTGTGAGCTGGCCGCAACACTGCACGATTGCTTCAGGCCCTAATCTGATTCCGGCACGGCACGCTGAGCCTTTGGTTAATTCCTCTTCCTGGTGGGAAATGAGAGTTAAATTTGCCCGTCCAGACACCTCCAGCTAGTCTCTCATTGGTTCTCCCTATTCCTGTTCATCTTCCGCAGAAATTGCAAACTGGGCCAAACAGGAGGTTAAAGGCACTGACTCTCCAAGTCGGGAGAGTGTTAGTAAAGCGTCTGGAATGTTGCACCCGAGTACCAGGGGACGAGAACGGAGACATATTTGAACACGTCTCCCGATCACATGGTTGATCATACTGTGGGTTCCACATGCATGTTTTAGCTGAAGGAAGAATCCCCTAAACCTGGAGAGTTGAGACCCGTGGAATGGGTACCATGCAATATGACTTCAAAGGGTCTTCATTTGCTCACCGAACCTCTCCAATCCTATCACTGCTGCGTTTATGCCCCTGTACACACGCTTGATTCTCTTTCGGAGACATAGCAATCCATAGGTTTTAAGATACTTACTAGTCAGGTACATTCTTATGCGTTTAATATGGGGTGTTGAGTCCATTTCGTTGAGCAAGGAGTAGCTCTTGTCTATTCCATATTTGGCTTAAGGCGCTTTATCTGTGCTCATTTCAATCTCTGGTTTTATGCAGCACCCCAACTCACCTTTCCCCTTAAGGAAGCATAAGTTGGTTTTCTAAATTTGAGACCCTGTTCTGTTTTGTAATCCAGTTCCTGTGTAGCCAAGTTTACATTCCGTGTATTAGTGATATCTTATGATGTTTCTTTTTCTGTGTGACTTATTTCAGTTAGAATCATCATACCTGAATCCACTCATTATGCTGCTACAGGCCTGATGACATAGATGTCATTGCTGAGTGATATTTCATTGTACGTAAGTACCAAAACTTCTTTATCCATTTTTCACTTTCTGCGATATTGAACTTGTACCGTAAACGAGGTTCTTGTAAACAGAGCCGTCCCAAACTTTGGGGTGGCTGTGTCTTTTTGATTTTCATTTCCCTAAGCTATAGGACCATAAGTGGAAGTGCCCTAGGCTCTGTTGCTTTGTTTTTTAGATGTTTCAGGAAACACCATACACTTCTCCCGAGTGGCTGTTGGCAATTTACATCCCGCCCATCAGCATAACAAGGCTCCCAGTTCTCCGTGGCCTGTCCTGCCTTTCTGGATTTTACACTTTTTTCAGATGGCCCTTTTGACCGGGGGGAAGTGAGACTTCATTGTTGTGCAGATTTCCTTTGCAAGCTTGCTTGGTTGGCCAAAAAGGGCGTATGCGTTTTTTCCTGAATATATTCAG
This sequence comes from Globicephala melas, assembly GCF_963455315.2. Taxonomy (NCBI): domain Eukaryota; kingdom Metazoa; phylum Chordata; class Mammalia; order Artiodactyla; family Delphinidae; genus Globicephala; species Globicephala melas. The sequence goes on along the minus strand of NW_027207431.1, from coordinate 71,245 downwards.
GAAAAAACGCATACGCCCTTTTTGGCCAAGTGCATCATTGTGGACGTTCTGCCTCTTTTCCTATGCTTTAAATGCAATTCCCGTCTACCTCCTGAAATCGGTTTCCTGCAATTCTGCCCCGCTTTCAAGTCCTCTTGGCAGCCTTACTTCAGTATATTTTTGGACGATAGCTGTCATTTATAACTCTGCAGGTTTGTGAATCACAGTGCCCCTGAGCTCCTGTCTTCAACTCGCTTTCCTGTGACCTGGCCGCAACACCGCATGATTGCTTCAGGCCCTAATCTGGTTCCGGCACGGCACGCTGAGCCTTTGGTTAATTCCTCTTCCTGGTGGGAAATGAGAGTTAAATTTGCCCGTCCAGACACCTCCAGCTAGTCTCTCATTGGTTCTCCCTATTCCTGTTCATCTTCCGCAGAAATTGCAAACTGGGCCAAACAGGAGGTTAAAGGCACTGACTCTCCAAGTCGGGAGAGTGTTAGTAAAGCGTCTGGAATGTTGCACCCGAGTACCAGGGGACGAGAACGGAGACATATTTGAAGACGTCTCCCGATCACACGGTTGATCATACTCTGGGTTCCACATGCATGTTTTAGCTGAAGGAAGAATCCCTTAAACCTGGAGAGTTGAGACCCGTGGAATGGGTACCATGCAATATGACTTCAAAGGGTCTTCATTTGCTCACCGAACCTCTCCAATTCTATCACTGCTGCGTTTATGCCCCGGTACACACGTTTGATTCTCTTTTGCAGACATAGCAATCCATAGGTTTTAAGATACTTACTAGTCAGGTACATTCTTAGGCGTTTTATATGGGGTGTTGAGTCCATTTCATTGAGCAAGGAGTAGCTCTTGTCTATTCCATATTTGGCTTAAGGAACATTATCTGTGCTCATTTCAATCTCTGATTTTATGCAGCACCCCAACTCACCTTTCCCCTTAAGCAAGCATAAGTTGGTTTTCTAAATTTGAGACCCTGTTCTGTTTTGTAATCCAGTTCCTGTGTAGCCAAGTTTACATTCCGTGTATTAGTGATATCTTATGATGTTTCTTTTTCTGTGTGACTTATTTCAGTTAGAATCATCATTCCTGAATCCACTCATTATTCTGCTACGGGCCTGATGACATAGATGTCATTGCTGAGTGATATTGCATTGTACGTAAGTACCACAACTTCTTCATCCATTTTTCACTTTCTGCGATATTGAACTTGTACCGTAAACGAGGTTCTTGTAAACAGAGCCGTCCCAAACTTTGGGGTGGCTGTGTCTTTTTATTTTCATTTCCCTAAAATATAGCACGATAAGTGGAAGTGCCCTAGGCTCTGTTGCTTTGTTTTTTAGATGTTTCAGGAAACACCATACACTTCTCCCGAGTGGCTGTTGGCAATTTACATCCCGCCCATCAGCATAACAAGGCTCCCAGTTCTCCGTGGCCTGTCCTGCCTTTCTGGATTTTACACTTTTTTCAGATGGCCCTTTTGACCGGGGGGAAGTGAGACTTCATTGTTGTGCAGATTTCCTTTGCAAGCTTGCTTGGTTGGCCAAAAAGGGCGTATGCGTTTTTTCCTGAATATATTCAGGAAAAAACGCATACGCCCTTTTTGGCCAAGTGCATCATTGTGGACGTTCTGCCTCTTTTCCTATGCTTTAAATGCAATTCCCGTCTACCTCCTGAAATCGGTTTCCTGCAATTCTGCCCCGCTTTCAAGTCCTCTTGGCAGCCTTACTTCAGTATATTTTTGGACGATAGCTGTCATTTATAACTCTGCAGGTTTGTGAATCACAGTGCCCCTGAGCTCCTGTCTTCAACTCGCTTTCCTGTGACCTGGCCGCAACACCGCATGATTGCTTCAGGCCCTAATCTGGTTCCGGCACGGCACGCTGAGCCTTTGGTTAATTCCTCTTCCTGGTGGGAAATGAGAGTTAAATTTGCCCGTCCAGACACCTCCAGCTAGTCTCTCATTGGTTCTCCCTATTCCTGTTCATCTTCCGCAGAAATTGCAAACTGGGCCAAACAGGAGGTTAAAGGCACTGACTCTCCAAGTCGGGAGAGTGTTAGTAAAGCGTCTGGAATGTTGCACCCGAGTACCAGGGGACGAGAACGGAGACATATTTGAAGACGTCTCCCGATCACACGGTTGATCATACTCTGGGTTCCACATGCATGTTTTAGCTGAAGGAAGAATCCCTTAAACCTGGAGAGTTGAGACCCGTGGAATGGGTACCATGCAATATGACTTCAAAGGGTCTTCATTTGCTCACCGAACCTCTCCAATTCTATCACTGCTGCGTTTATGCCCCGGTACACACGTTTGATTCTCTTTTGCAGACATAGCAATCCATAGGTTTTAAGATACTTACTAGTCAGGTACATTCTTAGGCGTTTTATATGGGGTGTTGAGTCCATTTCATTGAGCAAGGAGTAGCTCTTGTCTATTCCATATTTGGCTTAAGGAACATTATCTGTGCTCATTTCAATCTCTGATTTTATGCAGCACCCCAACTCACCTTTCCCCTTAAGCAAGCATAAGTTGGTTTTCTAAATTTGAGACCCTGTTCTGTTTTGTAATCCAGTTCCTGTGTAGCCAAGTTTACATTCCGTGTATTAGTGATATCTTATGATGTTTCTTTTTCTGTGTGACTTATTTCAGTTAGAATCATCATTCCTGAATCCACTCATTATTCTGCTACGGGCCTGATGACATAGATGTCATTGCTGAGTGATATTGCATTGTACGTAAGTACCACAACTTCTTCATCCATTTTTCACTTTCTGCGATATTGAACTTGTACCGTAAACGAGGTTCTTGTAAACAGAGCCGTCCCAAACTTTGGGGTGGCTGTGTCTTTTTATTTTCATTTCCCTAAAATATAGCACGATAAGTGGAAGTGCCCTAGGCTCTGTTGCTTTGTTTTTTAGATGTTTCAGGAAACACCATACACTTCTCCCGAGTGGCTGTTGGCAATTTACATCCCGCCCATCAGCATAACAAGGCTCCCAGTTCTCCATGGCCTGTCCTGCCTTTCTGGATTTTACACTTTTTTCAGATGGCCCTTTTGACCGGGGGGAAGTGAGACTTCATTGTAGTGCAGATTTCCTTTGCAAGCTTGCTTGGTTGGCCAAAAAGGGCGTAGGCGTTTTTTCCTGAATATATTCAGGAAAAAACGCATACGCCCTTTTTGGCCAAGTGCATCATTGTGGACGTTCTGCCTCTTTTCCTATGCTTTAAATGCAATTCCAGTCTACCTCCTGAAATCGGTTTCCTGCAATTCTGCCCCGCTTTCAAGTCCTCTTGGCAGCCTTACTTCAGTATATTTTTCGACGATAGCTGTCATTTATAACTCTGCAGGTTTGTGAATTACAGTGCCCCTGAGCTCCTTTCTTCAACTCGCTTTCTTGTGAGCTGGCCGCAACACCGCAGGATTGCTTCAGGCCCTAATCTGGTTCCGGCACGGCACGCTGAGCCTTTGGTTATTTCCTCTTCCTGGTGGGAAATGAGAGTTAAATTTGCCCGTCCAGACACCTCCAGCTAGTCTCTCATTGGTTCTCCCTATTCCTGTTCATCTTACGCAGAAACTGCAAACTGGGCCAAACAGGAGGTTGAAGGCACTGACTCTCCAAGTCGGGAGAGTGTTAGTAAAGCGTCTGGAATGTTGCACCCGAGTACCAGGGGACGAGAATGGAGACATATTTGAAGACGTCTCCCGATCACACGGTTGATCATACTCTGGGTTCCACATGCATGTTTTAGCTGAAGGAAGAATCCCTTAAACCTGGAGAGTTGAGACCCGTGGAATGGGTACCATGCAATATGACTTCAAAGGGTCTTCATTTGCTCACCGAACCTCTCCAATCCTATCACTGCTGCATTTATGCCCCTGTATGCACGCTTGATTCTCTTTCGGAGACATAGCAATCCATAGGTTTTAAGATACTTACTAGTCAGTTACATTCTTAGGCGTTTCATATGGGGTGTTGAGTCCATTTCGTTGAGCAAGGAGTAGCTCTTGTCTATTCCATATTTGGCTTAAGGAACTTTATCTGTGCTCATTTCAATCTCTGGTTTTATGCAGCACCCCAACTCACCTTTCCCCTTAAGCAAGCATAAGTTGGTTTTCTAAATTTGAGACCCTGTTCTGTTTTGTAATCCAGTTCCTGTGTAGCCAAGTTTACATTCCGTGTATTAGTGATATCTTATGATGTTTCTTTTTCTGTGTGACTTATTTCAGTTAGAATCATCATACCTGAGTCCACTCATTATGCTGCTACGGGCCTGATGACATAGATGTCATTGCTGAGTGATATTGCATTGTACGTAAGTACCACAACTTCTTTATCCATTTTTCACTTTCTGCCATATTGAACTTGTACCGTAAACGAGGTTCTTGTAAACAGAGCCGTCCCAAACTTTGGGGTGGCTGTGTCTTTTTGATTTTCATTTCCCTAAGCTATAGGACCATAAGTGGAAGTGCCCTAGGCTCTGTTGCTTTGTTTTTTAGATGTTTCAGGAAACACCATACACTTCTCCCCAGTGGCTGTTGGCAATTTACATCCCGCCCATCAGCATAACAAGGCTCCCAGTTCTCTGTGGCCTGTCTTGCCTTTCTGGATTTTACACTTTTTTCAGATGGCCCTTTTGACCGGGAGGAAGTGAGACTTCATTGTAGTGCAGATTTCCTTTGCAAGCTTGCTTGGTTGGCCAAAAAGGGCGTATGCGTTTTTTCCTGAATATATTCAGGAAAAAACGCATACGCCCTTTTTGGCCAAGTGCATCATTGTGGACGTTCTGCCTCTTTTCTTATGCTTTAAATGCAATTCCAGTCTACCTCCTGAAATCGGTTTCCTGCAATTCTGCCCCGCTTTCAATTCCTCTTGGCAGCCTTACTTCAGTATATTTTTGGACGATAGCTGTCATTTATAACTCTGCAGGTTTGTGAATTACAGTGCCGCTGAGCTCCTTTCTTCAACTCGCTTTCTTGTGAGCTGGCCGCAACACTGCAGGATTGCTTCAGGCCCTAATCTGGTTCCGGCACGGCACGCTGAGCCTTTGGTTAATTCCTCTTCCTGGTGGGAAATGAGAGTTAAATTTGCCCGTCCAGACACCTCCAGCTAGTCTCTCATTGGTTCTCCCTATTCCTGTTCATCTTCCGCAGAAATTGCAAACTGGGCCAAACAGGAGGTTAAAGGCACTGACTCTCCAAGTCGGGAGAGTGTTAGTAAAGCGTCTGGAATGTTGCACCCGAGTACCAGGGGACGAGAACGGAGACATATTTGAACACGTCTCCCGATCACATGTTTGATCATACTGTGGGTTCCACATGCATGTTTTAGCTGAAGGAAGAATCCCCTAAACCTGGAGAGTTGAGACCCGTGGAATGGGTACCATGCAATATGACTTCCAAGGGTCTTCATTTGCTCACCGAACCTCTCCAATCCTATCACTGCTGCGTTTATGCCCCTGTACGCACGCTTGATTCTCTTTCGGAGACATAGCAATCCATAGGTTTTCAGATACTTACTAGTCAGGTACATTCTTAGGCGTTTCATATGGGGTGTTGAGTCCATTTCGTTGAGCAAGGAGTAGCTCTTGTCTATTCCATATTTGGCTTAAGGCGCTTTATCTGTGCTCATTTCAATCTCTGGTTTTATGCAGCACCCCAACTCACCTTTCCCCTTAAGCAAGCATAAGTTGGTTTTCTAAATTTGAGACCCTGTTCTGTTTTGTAATCCAGTTCCTGTGTAGCCAAGTTTACATTCCGTGTATTAGTGATATCTTATGATGTTTCTTTTTCTGTGTGACTTATTTCAGTTAGAATCATCATACCTGAGTCCACTCATTATGCTGCTACGGGCCTGATGACATAGATGTCATTGCTGAGTGATATTGCATTGTACGTAAGTACCACAACTTCTTTATCCATTTTTCACTTTCTGCCATATTGAACTTGTACCGTAAACGAGGTTCTTGTAAACAGAGCCGTCCCAAACTTTGGGGTGGCTGTGTCTTTTTGATTTTCATTTCCCTAAGCTATAGGACCATAAGTGGAAGTGCCCTAGGCTCTGTTGCTTTGTTTTTTAGATGTTTCAGGAAACACCATACACTTCTCCCCAGTGGCTGTTGGCAATTTACATCCCGCCCATCAGCATAACAAGGCTCCCAGTTCTCTGTGGCCTGTCTTGCCTTTCTGGATTTTACACTTTTTTCAGATGGCCCTTTTGACCGGGAGGAAGTGAGACTTCATTGTAGTGCAGATTTCCTTTGCAAGCTTGCTTGGTTGGCCAAAAAGGGCGTATGCGTTTTTTCCTGAATATATTCAGGAAAAAACGCATACGCCCTTTTTGGCCAAGTGCATCATTGTGGACGTTCTGCCTCTTTTCTTATGCTTTAAATGCAATTCCAGTCTACCTCCTGAAATCGGTTTCCTGCAATTCTGCCCCGCTTTCAATTCCTCTTGGCAGCCTTACTTCAGTATATTTTTGGACGATAGCTGTCATTTATAACTCTGCAGGTTTGTGAATTACAGTGCCGCTGAGCTCCTTTCTTCAACTCGCTTTCTTGTGAGCTGGCCGCAACACTGCAGGATTGCTTCAGGCCCTAATCTGGTTCCGGCACGGCACGCTGAGCCTTTGGTTAATTCCTCTTCCTGGTGGGAAATGAGAGTTAAATTTGCCCGTCCAGACACCTCCAGCTAGTCTCTCATTGGTTCTCCCTATTCCTGTTCATCTTCCGCAGAAATTGCAAACTGGGCCAAACAGGAGGTTAAAGGCACTGACTCTCCAAGTCGGGAGAGTGTTAGTAAAGCGTCTGGAATGTTGCACCCGAGTACCAGGGGACGAGAACGGAGACATATTTGAACACGTCTCCCGATCACATGGTTGATCATACTGTGGGTTCCACATGCATGTTTTAGCTGAAGGAAGAATCCCCTAAACCTGGAGAGTTGAGACCCGTGGAATGGGTACCATGCAATATGACTTCCAAGGGTCTTCATTTGCTCACCGAACCTCTCCAATCCTATCACTGCTGCGTTTATGCCCCTGTACGCACGCTTGATTCTCTTTCGGAGACATAGCAATCCATAGGTTTTCAGATACTTACTAGTCAGGTACATTCTTAGGCGTTTCATATGGGGTGTTGAGTCCATTTCGTTGAGCAAGGAGTAGCTCTTGTCTATTCCATATTTGGCTTAATGAACTTTATCTGTGCTCATTTCAATCTCTGGTTTTATGCAACACCCCAACTCACCTTTCCCCTTAAGCAAGCATAAGTTGGTTTTCTAAATTTGAGACCCTGTTCTGTTTTGTAATCCAGTTCCTGTGTAGCCAAGTTTACATTCCGTGTATTAGTGATATCTTATGATGTTTCTTTTTCTGTGTGACTTATTTCAGTTAGAATCATCATACCTGAGTCCACTCATTATGCTGCTACGGGCCTGATGACATAGATGTCATTGCTGAGTGATATTGCATTGTACGTAAGTACCACAACTTCTTTATCCATTTTTCACTTTCTGCGATATTGAACTTGTACCGTAAATGAGGTTCTTGTAAACAGAGCCGTCCCAAACTTTGGGGTGGCTGTGTCTTTTTGATTTTCATTTCCCTAAGCTATAGGACCATAAGTGGAAGTGCCCTAGGCTCTGTTGCTTTGTTTTTTAGATGTTTCAGGAAACACCATACACTTCTCCCGAGTGGCTGTTGGCAATTTACATCCCGCCCATCAGCATAACAAGGCTCCCAGTTCTCCGTGGCCTGTCTTGCCTTTCTGGATTTTACACTTTTTTCAGATGGCCCTTTTGACCGGGGGGAAGTGAGACTTCATTGTAGTGCAGATTTCCTTTGCAAGCTTGCTTGGTTGGCCAAAAAGGGCGTATGCGTTTTTTCCTGAATATATTCAGGAAAAAACGCATACGCCCTTTTTGGCCAAGTGCATCATTGTGGACGTTCTGCCTCTTTTCTTATGCTTTAAATGCAATTCCCGTCTACCTCCTGAAATCGGTTTCCTGCAATTCTGCCCCGCTTTCAATTCCCCTTGGCAGCCTTACTTCAGTATATTTTTGGACGATAGCTGTCATTTATAACTCTGCAGGTTTGTGAATTACAGTGCCGCTGAGCTCCTTTCTTCAACTCGCTTTCTTGTGAGCTGGCCGCAACACTGCACGATTGCTTCAGGCCCTAATCTGATTCCGGCACGGCACGCTGAGCCTTTGGTTAATTCCTCTTCCTGGTGGGAAATGAGAGTTAAATTTGCCCGTCCAGACACCTCCAGCTAGTCTCTCATTGGTTCTCCCTATTCCTGTTCATCTTCCGCAGAAATTGCAAACTGGGCCAAACAGGAGGTTAAAGGCACTGACTCTCCAAGTCGGGAGAGTGTTAGTAAAGCGTCTGGAATGTTGCACCCGAGTACCAGGGGACGAGAACGGAGACATATTTGAACACGTCTCCCGATCACATGGTTGATCATACTGTGGGTTCCACATGCATGTTTTAGCTGAAGGAAGAATCCCCTAAACCTGGAGAGTTGAGACCCGTGGAATGGGTACCATGCAATATGACTTCAAAGGGTCTTCATTTGCTCACCGAACCTCTCCAATCCTATCACTGCTGCGTTTATGCCCCTGTACACACGCTTGATTCTCTTTCGGAGACATAGCAATCCATAGGTTTTAAGATACTTACTAGTCAGGTACATTCTTATGCGTTTAATATGGGGTGTTGAGTCCATTTCGTTGAGCAAGGAGTAGCTCTTGTCTATTCCATATTTGGCTTAAGGCGCTTTATCTGTGCTCATTTCAATCTCTGGTTTTATGCAGCACCCCAACTCACCTTTCCCCTTAAGGAAGCATAAGTTGGTTTTCTAAATTTGAGACCCTGTTCTGTTTTGTAATCCAGTTCCTGTGTAGCCAAGTTTACATTCCGTGTATTAGTGATATCTTATGATGTTTCTTTTTCTGTGTGACTTATTTCAGTTAGAATCATCATACCTGAATCCACTCATTATGCTGCTACAGGCCTGATGACATAGATGTCATTGCTGAGTGATATTGCATTGTACGTAAGTACCAAAACTTCTTTATCCATTTTTCACTTTCTGCGATATTGAACTTGTACCGTAAACGAGGTTCTTGTAAACAGAGCCGTCCCAAACTTTGGGGTGGCTGTGTCTTTTTGATTTTCATTTCCCTAAGCTATAGGACCATAAGTGGAAGTGCCCTAGGCTCTGTTGCTTTGTTTTTTAGATGTTTCAGGAAACACCATACACTTCTCCCCAGTGGCTGTTGGCAATTTACATCCCGCCCATCAGCATAACAAGGCTCCCAGTTCTCCGTGGCCTGTCCTGCCTTTCTGGATTTTACACTTTTTTCAGATGGCCCTTTTGACCGGGGGGAAGTGAGACTTCATTGTTGTGCAGATTTCCTTTGCAAGCTTGCTTGGTTGGCCAAAAAGGGCGTATGCGTTTTTTCCTGAATATATTCAGGAAAAAACGCATACGCCCTTTTTGGCCAAGTGCATCATTGTGGACGTTCTGCCTCTTTTCCTATGCTTTAAATGCAATTCCCGTCTACCTCCTGAAATCGGTTTCCTGCAATTCTGCCCCGCTTTCAAGTCCTCTTGGCAGCCTTACTTCAGTATATTTTTGGACGATAGCTGTCATTTATAACTCTGCAGGTTTGTGAATCACAGTGCCCCTGAGCTCCTGTCTTCAACTCGCTTTCCTGTGACCTGGCCGCAACACCGCATGATTGCTTCAGGCCCTAATCTGGTTCCGGCACGGCACGCTGAGCCTTTGGTTAATTCCTCTTCCTGGTGGGAAATGAGAGTTAAATTTGCCCGTCCAGACACCTCCAGCTAGTCTCTCATTGGTTCTCCCTATTCCTGTTCATCTTCCGCAGAAATTGCAAACTGGGCCAAACAGGAGGTTAAAGGCACTGACTCTCCAAGTCGGGAGAGTGTTAGTAAAGCGTCTGGAATGTTGCACCCGAGTACCAGGGGACGAGAACGGAGACATATTTGAAGACGTCTCCCGATCACACGGTTGATCATACTCTGGGTTCCACATGCATGTTTTAGCTGAAGGAAGAATCCCTTAAACCTGGAGAGTTGAGACCCGTGGAATGGGTACCATGCAATATGACTTCAAAGGGTCTTCATTTGCTCACCGAACCTCTCCAATTCTATCACTGCTGCGTTTATGCCCCGGTACACACGTTTGATTCTCTTTTGCAGACATAGCAATCCATAGGTTTTAAGATACTTACTAGTCAGGTACATTCTTAGGCGTTTTATATGGGGTGTTGAGTCCATTTCATTGAGCAAGGAGTAGCTCTTGTCTATTCCATATTTGGCTTAAGGAACATTATCTGTGCTCATTTCAATCTCTGATTTTATGCAGCACCCCAACTCACCTTTCCCCTTAAGCAAGCATAAGTTGGTTTTCTAAATTTGAGACCCTGTTCTGTTTTGTAATCCAGTTCCTGTGTAGCCAAGTTTACATTCCGTGTATTAGTGATATCTTATGATGTTTCTTTTTCTGTGTGACTTATTTCAGTTAGAATCATCATTCCTGAATCCACTCATTATTCTGCTACGGGCCTGATGACATAGATGTCATTGCTGAGTGATATTGCATTGTACGTAAGTACCACAACTTCTTCATCCATTTTTCACTTTCTGCGATATTGAACTTGTACCGTAAACGAGGTTCTTGTAAACAGAGCCGTCCCAAACTTTGGGGTGGCTGTGTCTTTTTATTTTCATTTCCCTAAAATATGGCACGATAAGTGGAAGTGCCCTAGGCTCTGTTGCTTTGTTTTTTAGATGTTTCAGGAAACACCATACACTTCTCCCGAGTGGCTGTTGGCAATTTACATCCCGCCCATCAGCATAACAAGGCTCCCAGTTCTCCATGGCCTGTCCTGCCTTTCTGGATTTTACACTTTTTTCAGATGGCCCTTTTGACCAGGGGGAAGTGAGACTTCATTGTAGTGCAGATTTCCTTTGCAAGCTTGCTTGGTTGGCCAAAAAGGGCGTATGCGTTTTTTCCTGAATATATTCAGGAAAAAACGCATACGCCCTTTTTGGCCAAGTGCATCATTGTGGACGTTCTGCCTCTTTTCCTATGCTTTAAATGCAATTCCAGTCTACCTCCTGAAATCGGTTTCCTGCAATTCTGCCCCGCTTTCAAGTCCTCTTGGCAGCCTTACTTCAGTATATTTTTGGACGATAGCTGTCATTTATAACTCTGCAGGTTTGTGAATTACAGTGCCCCTGAGCTCCTTTCTTCAACTCGCTTTCTTGTGAGCTGGCCGCAACACCGCAGGATTGCTTCAGGCCCTAATCTGGTTCCGGCACGGCACGCTGAGCCTTTGGTTATTTCCTCTTCCTGGTGGGAAATGAGAGTTAAATTTGCCCGTCCAGACACCTCCAGCTAGTCTCTCATTGGTTCTCCCTATTCCTGTTCATCTTACGCAGAAACTGCAAACTGGGCCAAACAGGAGGTTGAAGGCACTGACTCTCCAAGTCGGGAGAGTGTTAGTAAAGCGTCTGGAATGTTGCACCCGAGTACCAGGGGACGAGAATGGAGACATATTTGAAGACGTCTCCCGATCACACGGTTGATCATACTCTGGGTTCCACATGCATGTTTTAGCTGAAGGAAGAATCCCTTAAACCTGGAGAGTTGAGACCCGTGGAATGGGTACCATGCAATATGACTTCAAAGGGTCTTCATTTGCTCACCGAACCTCTCCAATCCTATCACTGCTGCATTTATGCCCCTGTATGCACGCTTGATTCTCTTTCGGAGACATAGCAATCCATAGGTTTTAAGATACTTACTAGTCAGTTACATTCTTAGGCGTTTCATATGGGGTGTTGAGTCCATTTCGTTGAGCAAGGAGTAGCTCTTGTCTATTCCATATTTGGCTTAAGGAACTTTATCTGTGCTCATTTCAATCTCTGGTTTTATGCAGCACCCCAACTCACCTTTCCCCTTAAGCAAGCATAAGTTGGTTTTCTAAATTTGAGACCCTGTTCTGTTTTGTAATCCAGTTCCTGTGTAGCCAAGTTTACATTCCGTGTATTAGTGATATCTTATGATGTTTCTTTTTCTGTGTGACTTATTTCAGTTAGAATCATCATACCTGAATCCACTCATTATGCTGCTACGGGCCTGATGACATAGATGTCATTGCTGACTGATATTGCATTGTACGTAAGTACCACAACTTCTTTATCCATTTTTCACTTTCTGCGACATTGAACTTGTACCGTAAACGAGGTTCTTGTAAACAGAGCCGTCCCAAACTTTGGGGTGGCTGTGTCTTTTTGATGTTCATTTCCCTAAGCTATAGGACCATAAGTGGAAGTGCCCTAGGCTCTGTTGCTTTGTTTTTTAGATGTTTCAGGAAACACCATACACTTCTCCCGAGTGGCTGTTGGCAATTTACATCCCGCCCATCAGCATAACAAGGCTCCTAGTTCTCCATGGCCTGTCCTGCCTTTCTGGATTTTACACTTTTTTCAGATGGCCCTTTTGACCGGGGGGAAGTGAGACTTCATTGTAGTGCAGATTTCCTTTGCAAGCTTGCTTGGTTGGCCAAAAAGGGCGTATGCGTTTTTTCCTGAATATATTCAGGAAAAAACGCATACGCCCTTTTTGGCCAAGTGCATCATTGTGGACGTTCTGCCTCTTTTCTTATGCTTTAAATGCAATTCCAGTCTACCTCCTGAAATCGGTTTCCTGCAATTCTGCCCCGCTTTCAAGTCCTCTTGGCAGCCTTACTTCAGTATATTTTTGGACGATAGCTGTCATTTATAACTCTGCAGGTTTGTGAATTACAGTGCCCCTGAGCTCCTGTCTTCAAGTCGCTTTCCTGTGAGCTGGCCACAACACCGCATGATTGCTTCAGGCCCTAATCTGGTTCCGGCACGGCACGCTGAGCCTTTGGTTAATTCCTCTTCCTGGTGGGAAATGAGAGTTAAATTTGCCCGTCCAGACACCTCCAGCTAGTCTCTCATTGGTTCTCCCTATTCCTGTTCATCTTCCGCAGAAATTGCAAACTGGGCCAAACAGGAGGTTAAAGGCACTGACTCTCCAAGTCGGGAGAGTGTTAGTAAAGCATCTGGAATGTTGCACCCGAGTACCAGGGGACGAGAACGGATACATATTTGAAGACGTCTCCCGATCACACGGTTGTTCATACTGTGGGTTCCACATGCATGTTTTAGCTGAAGGAAGAATCCCCTAAACCTGGAGAATTAAGACCCGTGGAATGGGTACCATGCAATATGACTTCAAAGGGTCTTCATTTGCTCAACGAACCTCTCCAATCCTATCACTGCTGCGTTTATGCCCCTGTAGGCACGCTTGATTCTCTTTCGGAGACATAGCAATCCATAGGTTTTAAGATACTTACTAGTCAGGTACATTCTTAGGCGTTTAATATGGGGTGTTGAGTCCATTTCGTTGAGCAAGGAGTAGCTCTTGTCTATTCCATATTTGGCTTAAGGAACTTTATCTGTGCTCATTTCAATCTCTGGTTTTATGCAGCACCCCAACTCACCTTTCCCCTTATGCAAGCATAAGTTGGTTTTCTAAATTTGAGACCCTGTTCTGTTTTGTAATCCAGTTCCTGTGTAGCCAAGTTTACATTCGGTGTATTAGTGATATCTTATGATGTTTCTTTTTCTGTGTGACTTATTTCAGTTAGAATCATCATACCTGAATCCACTCATTATGCTGCTACGGGCCTGATGACATAGATGTCATTGCTGAGTGATATTGCATTGTACGTAAGTACCACAACTTCTTCATCCATTTTTCACTTTCTGCGATATTGAACTTGTACCGTAAACGAGGTTATTGTAAACAGAGCCATCCCAAACTTTGGGGTGGCTGTGTCTTTTTGATTTTCATTTCCCTAATCTATAGGACCATAAGTGGAAGTGCCCTAGGCTCTGTTGCTTTGTTTTTTAGATGTTTCAGGAAACACCATACACTTCTCCCGAGTGGCTGTTGGCAATTTACATCCCGCCCATCAGCATAACAAGGCTCCCAGTTCTCCATGGCCTGTCCTGCCTTTCTGGATTTTACACTTTTTTCAGTTGGCCCTTTTGACCGGGGGGAAGTGAGACTCCATTGTAGTGCAGATTTCCTTTGCAAGCTTGCTTGGTTGGCCAAAAAGGGCGTATGCGTTTTTTCCTGAATATATTCAGGAAAAAACGCATACGCCCTTTTTGGCCAAGTGCATCATTGTGGACGTTCTGCCTCTTTTCCTATGCTTTAAATGCAATTCCCGTCTACCTCCTGAAATCAGTTTCCTGCAATTCTGCCCCGGGTTCAAGTCCTCTTGGCAGCCTTACTTCAGTATATTTTTGGACGATAGCTGTCATTTATAACTCTGCAGGTTTGTGAATTACAGTACCCCTGAGCTCCTTTCTTCAACTCGCTTTCTTGTGAGCTGGCCGCAACACCGCATGATTGCTTCAGGCCCTAATCTGGTTCCGGCACGGCACGCTGAGCCTTTGGTTAATTCCTCTTCCTGGTGGGAAATGAGAGTTAAATTTGCCCGTCCAGACACCTCCAGCTAGTCTCTCATTGGTTCTCCCTATTCCTGTTGATCTTCCGCAGAAATTGCAATCTGGGCCAAACAGGAGGTTAAAGGCACTGACTCTCCAAGTCGGGGGAGTGTTAGTAAAGCGTCTGGAATGTTGCACCCGAGTACCAGGGGACGAGAACGGATACATATTTGAAGACGTCTCCCGATCACATGGTTGATCATACTCTGGGTTCCACATGCATGTTTTAGCTGAAGGAAGAATCCCCTAAACCTGGAGAGTTGAGACCCGTGGAATGGGTACCGTGCAATATGACTTCAAAGGGTCTTCATTTGCTCACCGAACCTCTCCAATCCTATCACTGCTGCGTTTATGCCCCTGTATGCACGCTTGATTCTCTTTCGGAGACATAGCAATCCATAGGTTTTAAGATACTTACTAGTCAGGTACATTCTTAGGCGTTTAATATGGGGTGTTGAGTCCATTTCATTGAGCAAGGAGTAGCTCTTGTCTATTCCATATTTGGCTTAAGGAACTTTATCTGTGCTCATTTCAATCTCTGGTTTTATGCAGCACCCCAACTCACCTTTCCCCTTAAGCAAGCATAAGTTGGTTTTCTAAATTTGAGACCCTGTTCTGTTTTGTAATCCAGTTCCTGTGTAGCCAAGTTTACATTCCGTGTATTAGTGATATCTTATGATGTTTCTTTTTCTGTGTGACTTATTTCAGTTAGAATCATCATACCTGAATCCACTCATTATGCTGCTACGGGCCTGATGACATAGATGTCATTGCTGAGTGATATTGCATTGTACGTAAGTACCACAACTTCTTCATCCATTTTTCACTTTCTGCGATATTGAACTTGTACCGTAAACGAGGTTCTTGTAAACAGAGCCGTCCCAAACTTTGGGGTGGCTGTGTCTTTTTGATGTTCATTTCCCTAAGCTATAGGACCATAAGTGGAAGTGCCCTAGGCTCTGTTGCTTTGTTTTTTAGATGTTTCAGGAAACACCATACACTTCTCCCGAGTGGCTGTTGGCAATTTACATCCCGCCCATCAGCATAACAAGGCTCCCAGTTCTCCATGGCCTGTCCTGCCTTTCTGGATTTTACACTTTTTTCAGATGGCCCTTTTGACCGGGGGGAAGTGAGACTCCATTGTAGTGCAGATTTCCTTTGCAAGCTTGCTTGGTTGGCCAAAAAGGGCGTATGCGTTTTTTCCTGAATATATTCAGGAAAAAACGCATACGCCCTTTTTGGCCAAGTGCATCATTGTGGACGTTCTGCCTCTTTTCTTATGCTTTAAATGCAATTCCAGTCTACCTCCTGAAATCGGTTTCCTGCAATTCTGCCCCGCTTTCAAGTCCTCTTGGCAGCCTTATTTCAGTATATTTTTGGACGATAGCTGTCATTTATAACTCTGCAGGTTTGTGAATTACAGTGCCGCTGAGCTCCTTTCTTCACCTTACTCTCTTGTGAGCTGGCCACAACACTGCAGGATTGCTTCAGGCCCTAATCTGGTTCCGGCACGGCACGCTGATCCTTTGGTTAATTCCTCTTCCTGGTGGGAAATGAGAGTTAAATTTGCCCGTCCAGACACCTCCAGCTAGTCTCTCATTGGTTCTCCCTATTCCTGTTCATCTTCTGCAAAAATTTCAAACTGGGCCAAACAGGAGGTTAAAGGCACTGACTCTCCAAGTCGGGAGAGTGTTAGTAAAGCGTCTGGAATGTTGCACCCGAGAACCAGGGGACGAGAACGGAGACATATTTGAACACGTCTCCCGATCACATGGTTGATCATACTCTGGGTTCCACATGCATGTTTTAGCTGAAGGAAGAATCCCCTAAACCTGGAGAGTTGAGACCCGTGGAATGGGTACCATGCAATATGACTTCAAAGGGTCTTCATTTGCTCACCGAACCTCTCCAATCCTATCACTGCTGCGTTTATGCCCCTGTATGCACGCTTGATTCTCTTTCGGAGACATAGCAATCCATAGGTTTTAAGATACTTACTAGTCAGGTACATTCTTAGGCGTTTAATATGGGGTGTTGAGTCCATTTCATTGAGCAAGGAGTAGCTCTTGTCTATTCCATATTTGGCTTAAGGAACTTTATCTGTGCTCATTTCAATCTCTGGTTTTATGCAGCACCCCAACTCACCTTTCCCCTTAAGCAAGCATAAGTTGGTTTTCTAAATTTGAGACCCTGTTCTGTTTTGTAATCCAGTTCCTGTGTAGCCAAGTTTACATTCCGTGTATTAGTGATATCTTATGATGTTTCTTTTTCTGTGTGACTTATTTCAGTTAGAATCATCATACCTGAATCCACTCATTATGCTGCTACGGGCCTGATGACATAGATGTCATTGCTGAGTGATATTGCATTGTACGTAAGTACCACAACTTCTTTATCCATTTTTCACTTTCTGCGATATTGAACTTGTACCGTAAACGAGGTTCTTGTAAACAGAGCCGTCCCAAACTTTGGGGTGGCTGTGTCTTTTTGATGTTAATTTCCCTAAGCTATAGGACCATAAGTGGAAGTGCCCTAGGCTCTGTTGCTTTGTTTTTTAGATGTTTCAGGAAACACCATACACTTCTCCCGAGTGGCTGTTGGCAATTTACATCACGCCCATCAGCATAACAAGGCTCCCAGTTCTCCGTGGCCTGTCTTGCCTTTCTGGATTTTACACTTTTTTCAGATGGCCCTTTTGACCGGGGGGAAGTGAGACTTCATTGTAGTGCAGATTTCCTTTGCAAGCTTGCTTGGTTGGCCAAAAAGGGCGTATGCGTTTTTTCCTGAATATATTCAGGAAAAAACGCATACGCCCTTTTTGGCCAAGTGCATCATTGTGGACGTTCTGCCTCTTTTCTTATGCTTTAAATGCAATTCCCGTCTACCTCCTGAAATCGGTTTCCTGCAATTCTGCCCCGCTTTCAATTCCCCTTGGCAGCCTTACTTCAGTATATTTTTGGACGATAGCTGTCATTTATAACTCTGCAGGTTTGTGAATTACAGTGCCGCTGAGCTCCTTTCTTCAACTCGCTTTCTTGTGAGCTGGCCGCAACACTGCAGGATTGCTTCAGGCCCTAATCTGGTTCCGGCACGGCACGCTGAGCCTTTGGTTAATTCCTCTTCCTGGTGGGAAATGAGAGTTAAATTTGCCCGTCCAGACACCTCCAGCTAGTCTCTCATTGGTTCTCCCTATTCCTGTTCATCTTCCGCAGAAATTGCAAACTGGGCCAAACAGGAGGTTAAAGGCACTGACTCTCCAAGTCGGGAGAGTGTTAGTAAAGCGTCTGGAATGTTGCACCCGAGTACCAGGGGACGAGAACGGAGACATATTTGAACACGTCTCCCGATCACATGGTTGATCATACTGTGGGTTCCACATGCATGTTTTAGATGAAGGAAGAATCCCCTAAACCTGGAGAGTTGAGACCCGTGGAATGGGTACCATGCAATATGACTTCAAAGGGTCTTCATTTGCTCACCAAACCTCTACAATCCTATCACTGCTGCGTTTATGCCCCTGTACACACGCTTGATTCTCTTTCGGAGACATAGCAATCCATAGGTTTTAAGATACTTACTAGTCAGGTACATTCTTATGCGTTTAATATGGGGTGTTGAGTCCATTTCATTGAGCAAGGAGTAGCTCTTGTCTATTCCATATTTGGCTTAAGGCTCTTTATCTGTGCTCATTTCAATCTCTGGTTTTATGCAGCACCCCAACTCACCTTTCCCCTTAAGCAAGCATAAGTTGGTTTTCTAAATTTGAGACCCTGTTCTGTTTTGTAATCCAGTTCCTGTGTAGCCAAGTTTACATTCCGTGTATTAGTGATATCTTATGATGTTTCTTTTTCTGTGTGACTTATTTCATTTAGAATCATCATACCTGAATCCACTCATTATGCTGCTACGGGCCTGATGACATAGATGTCATTGCTGAGTGATATTGCATTGTACGTAAGTACCACAACTTCTTTGTCCATTTCTCACTTTTGCGACATTGAACTTGTACCGTAAACGAGGTTCTTGTAAACAGAGCCGTCCCAAACTTTGGGGTGGCTGTGTCTTTTTGATGTTCATTTCCCTAAGCTATAGGACCATAAGTGGAAGTGCCCTAGGCTCTGTTGCTTTGTTTTTTAGATGTTTCAGAAAACACCATACACTTCTCCCGAGTGGCTGTTGGCAATTTACATCCCGCCCATCAGCATAACAAGGCTCCTAGTTCTCCATGGCCTGTCCTGCCTTTCTGGATTTTACACTTTTTTCAGATGGCCCTTTTGACCGGGGGGAAGTGAGACTTCATTGTAGTGCAGATTTCCTTTGCAAGCTTGCTTGGTTGGCCAAAAAGGGCGTATGCGTTTTTTCCTGAATATATTCAGGAAAAAAGGCATACGCCCTTTTTGGCCAAGTGCATCATTGTGGACGTTCTGCCTCTTTTCCTATGCTTTAAATGCAATTCCCGTCTACCTCCTGAAATCGGTTTCCTGCAATTCTGCCCCGCTTTCAAGTCCTCTTGGCAGCCTTACTTCAGTATATTTTTGGACGATAGCTGTCATTTATAACTCTGCAGGTTTGTGAATCACAGTGCCCCTGACCTCCTGTCTTCAACTCGCTTTCCTGTGACCTGGCCGCAACACCGCATGATTGCTTCAGGCCCTAATCTGGTTCCGGCATGGCACGCTGAGCCTTTGGTTAATTCCTCTTCCTGGTGGGAAATGAGAGTTAAATTTGCCCGTCCAGACACCGCCAGCTAGTCTCTCATTGGTTCTCCCTATTCCTGTTCATCTTCCGCAGAAATTGCAAACTGGGCCAAACAGGAGGTTAAAGGCACTGACTCTCCAAGTCGGGAGAGGGTTAGTAAAGCGTGTGGAATGTTGCACCCGAGTACCAGGGGATGAGAACGGAGACATATTTGAACACATCTCCCGATCACATGGTTGATCATACTCTGGGTTCCACATGCATGTTTTAGCTGAAGGAAGAATCCCCTAACCCTGGAGAGTTGAGACCCGTGGAATGGATACCATGCAATATGACTTCAAAGGGTCCTCATTTGCTCACCGAACCTCTCCAATCCTATCACTGCTGCGTTTACGTCTCTGTACGCACGCTTGATTCTCTTTCGGAGACATAGCAATCCATAGGTTTTAAGATACTTACTAGTCAGGTACATTCTTAGGCGTTTCATATGGGGTGTTGAGTCCATTTCGTTGAGCAAGGAGTAGCTCTTGTCTATTCCATATTTGGCTTAAGGAACTTTATCTGTGCTCATTTCAATCTCTGGTTTTATGCAGCACCCCAACTCACCTTTCCCCTTAAGCAAGCATAAGTTGGTTTTCTAAATTTGAGACCCTGTTCTGTTTTGTAATCCAGTTCCTGTGTAGCCAAGTTTACATTCCGTGTATTAGTGATATCTTATGATGTTTCTTTTTCTGTGTGACTTATTTCAGTTAGAATCATCATACCTGAATGCACTCATTATGCTACTACGGGCCTGATGACATAGATGTCATTGCTGAGTGATATTGCATTGTACGTAAGTACCACAGCTTCTTCAACCATTTTTCACTTTCTGCGATATTGAACTTGTACCGTGAACGAGGTTCTTGTAAACAGAGCCGTCCCAAACTTTGGG
Source organism: Globicephala melas (assembly GCF_963455315.2). Classification (NCBI taxonomy): domain Eukaryota; kingdom Metazoa; phylum Chordata; class Mammalia; order Artiodactyla; family Delphinidae; genus Globicephala; species Globicephala melas. The sequence continues at coordinate 51,033 of NW_027207431.1, read as the reverse complement.
GTGGCTGTGTCTTTTTGATTTTCATTTCCCTAAGCTATAGGACCATAAGTGGAAGTGCCCTAGGCTCTGTTGCTTTGTTTTTTAGATGTTTCAGGAAACACCATACACTTCTCCCGAGTGGCTGTTGGCAATTTACATCCCGCCCATCAGCATAACAAGGCTCCCAGTTCTCCATGGCCTGTCCTGCCTTTCTGGATTTTACACTTTTTTCAGATGGCCCTTTTGACCGGGGGGAAGTGAGACTTCATTGTAGTGCAGATTTCCTTTGCAAGCTTGCTTGGTTGGCCAAAAAGGGCGTATGCGTTTTTTCCTGAATATATTCAGGAAAAAATGCATACGCCCTTTTTGGCCAAGTGCATCATTGTGGACGTTCTGCCTCTTTTCCTATGCTTTAAATGCAATTCCAGTCTACCTCCTGAAATCGGGTTCCTGCAATTCTGCCCCGCTTTCAAGTCCTCTTGGCAGCCTTACTTCAGTATATTTTTGGACGATAGCTGTCATTTATAACTCTGCAGGTTTGTGAATTACAGTGCCCCTGAGCTCCTTTCTTCAACTCGCTTTCTTGTGAGCTGGCCGCAACACCGCAGGATTGCTTCAGGCCCTAATCTGGTTCCGGCACGGCACGCTGAGCCTTTGGTTAATTCCTCTTCCTGGTGGGAAATGAGAGTTAAATTTGCCCGTCCAGACACCTCCAGCTAGTCTCTCATTGGTTCTCCCTATTCCTGTTCATCTTCCGCAGAAATTGCAAACTGGGCCAAACAGGAGGTTAAAGGCACTGACTCTCCAAGTCGGGAGAGTGTTAGTAAAGCGTCTGGAATGTTGCACCCGAGTACCAGGGGACGAGAACGGAGACATATTTGAAGACGTCTCCCGATCACACGGTTGATCATACTCTGGGTTCCACATGCATGTTTTAGCTGAAGGAAGAATCCCTTAAACCTGGAGAGTTGAGACCCGTGGAATGGGTACCATGCAATATGACTTCAAAGGGTCTTCATTTGCTCACCGAACCTCTCCAATTCTATCACTGCTGCGTTTATGCCCCGGTACACACGTTTGATTCTCTTTTGCAGACATAGCAATCCATAGGTTTTAAGATACTTACTAGTCAGGTACATTCTTAGGCGTTTAATATGGGGTGTTGAGTCCATTTCGTTGAGCAAGGAGTAGCTCTTGTCTATTCCATATTTGGCTTAAGGAACATTATCTGTGCTCATTTCAATCTCTGATTTTATGCAGCACCCCAACTCACCTTTCCCCTTAAGCAAGCATAAGTTGGTTTTCTAAATTTGAGACCCTGTTCTGTTTTGTAATCCAGTTCCTGTGTAGCCAAGTTTACATTCCGTGTATTAGTGATATCTTATGATGTTTCTTTTTCTGTGTGACTTATTTCAGTTAGAATCATCATTCCTGAATCCACTCATTATGCTGCTACGGGCCTGATGACATAGATGTCATTGCTGAGTGATATTGCATTGTACGTAAGTACCACAACTTCTTCATCCATTTTTCACTTTCTGCGATATTGAACTTGTACCGTAAACGAGGTTCTTGTAAACAGAGCCATCCCAAACTTTGGGGTGGCTGTGTCTTTTTGATTTTCATTTCCCTAAGCTATAGGACCATAAGTGGAAGTGCCCTAGGCTCTGTTGCTTTGTTTTTTAGATGTTTCAGGAAACACCATACACTTCTCCCGAGTGGCTGTTGGCAATTTACATCCCGCCCATCAGCATAACAAGGCTCCCAGTTCTCCATGGCCTGTCCTGCCTTTCTGGATTTTACACTTTTTTCAGATGGCCCTTTTGACCGGGGGGAAGTGAGACTTCATTGTAGTGCAGATTTCCTTTGCAAGCTTGCTTGGTTGGCCAAAAAGGGCGTATGCGTTTTTTCCTGAATATATTCAGGAAAAAACGCATACGCCCTTTTTGGCCAAGTGCATCATTGTGGACGTTCTGCCTCTTTTCCTATGCTTTCAATGCAATTCCAGTCTACCTCCTGAAATCGGTTTCCTGCAATTCTGCCCCGCTTTCAAGTCCTCTTGGCAGCCTTACTTCAGTATATTTTTGGACGATAGCTGTCATTTATAACTCTGCAGGTTTGTGAATTACAGTGCCCCTGAGCTCCTTTCTTCAACTCGCTTTCTTGTGAGCTGGCCGCAACACCGCAGGATGGCTTCAGGCCCTAATCTGGTTCCGGCACGGCACGCTGAGCCTTTGGTTAATTCCTCTTCCTGGTGGGAAATGAGAGTTAAATTTGCCCGTCCAGACACCTCCAGCTAGTCTCTCATTGGTTCTCCCTATTCCTGTTCATCTTCTGCAAAAATTTCAAACTGGGCCAAACAGGAGGTTAAAGGCACTGACTCTCCAAGTCGGGAGAGTGTTAGTAAAGCGTCTGGAATGTTGCACCCGAGTACCAGGGTACGAAAACTGAGACATATTTGAACACGTCTCCCGATCACATGGTTGATCATACTCTAGGTTCCACATGCATGTTTTAGCTGAAGGAAGAATACCTTAAACCTGGGTAGTTGAAACCCGTGGAATGGGTACCATGCAATATGACTTCAAAGGGTCTTCATTTGCTCACCGAACCTCTCCAATCCTATCACTGCTGCGTTTATGTCCCTGTACACATGCTTGATTCTCTTTCGGAGACATAGCAATCCATAGGTTTTAAGATACTTAAGAGTCAGGTACATTCTTAGGCGTTTAATATGCGGTGTTGAGTCCATTTCGTTGAGCAAGGAGTAGCTCTTGTCTATTCCATATTTGGCTTAAGGAACTTTATCTGTGCTCATTTCAATCTCTGGTTTTATGCAGCACCCCAACTCACCTTTACCCTTAAACAAGCATAAGTTGGTTTTCTAAATTTGAGACCCTGTTCTGTTCTGTAATTCAGTTCCTGTGTAGCCAAGTTTACATTCCGTGTATTACTGATATCTTATGATGTTTCTTTTTCTGTGTGACTTATTTCAGTTAGAATCATCGTACCTGAATCCACTCATTGTGCTGCTACGGGCCTGATGACATAGATTTCACTGCTGAGCGATACTGCATTGTACGTAAGTACCACAAGTTCTTTATCCATTTTTCACTTTCTGTGATATTGAACTTGTACGGTAAACGAGGTTCTTGTAAACAGAGGCGTCCCAAACATTGGGGTGGCTGTGTCTTTTTGATTTTAATTTCCCTAAGCTATAGGACCATAAGTGGAAGTGCCCTAGGCTCTGTTGCTTTGTTTTTTAGATGTTTCAGGAAACACCATACACTTCTCCCGAGTGTCTGTTGGCAATTTACATCCCGCCCATCAGCATAACAAGGCTCCCAGTTCTCCATGGCCTGTCCTGCCTTTCTGGATTTTACACTTTTTTCAGATGGCCCTTTTGACCGGGGGGAAGTGAGACTTCATTGTAGTGCAGATTTCCTTTGCAAGCTTGCTTGTTTGGCCAAAAAGGGCGTATGCGTTTTTTCCTGAATATATTCAGGAAAAAACGCATACGCCCTTTTTGGCCAAGTGCATCATTGTGGACGTTCTGCCTCTTTTCCTATGCTTTCAATGCAATTCCAGTCTACCTCCTGAAATCGGTTTCCTGCAATTCTGCCCCGCTTTCAAGTCCTCTTGGCAGCCTTACTTCAGTATATTTTTGGACGATAGTTGTCATTTATAACTCTGCAGGTTTGTGAATTACAGTGCCCCTGAGCTCCTTTCTTCAACTCGTTTTCTTGTGAGCTGGCCGCAACACCGCAGGATGGCTTCAGGCCCTAATCTGGTTCTGGCACGGCACGCTGAGCCTTTGGTTATTTCCTCTTCCTGGTGGGAAATGAGAGTTAAATTTGCCCGTCCAGACACCTCCAGCTAGTCTCTCATTGGTTCTCGCTATTCCTGTTCATCTTCCGCAGAAATTGCAAACTGGGCCAAACAGGAGGTTAAAGGGACTGACTCTCCAAGTCGGGAGAGTGTTAGTAAAGCGTCTGGAATGTTGCACCCGAGTACCAGGGTACGAAAACTGAGACATATTTGAACACGTCTCCCGATCACATGGTTGATCATACTCTAGGTTCCACATGCATGTTTTAGCTGAAGGAAGAATACCTTAAACCTGGGTAGTTGAAACCCGTGGAATGGGTACCATGCAATATGACTTCAAAGGGTCTTCATTTGCTCACCGAACCTCTCCAATCCTATCACTGCTGCGTTTATGTCCCTGTACACATGCTTGATTCTCTTTCGGAGACATAGCAATCCATAGGTTTTAAGATACTTAAGAGTCAGGTACATTCTTAGGCGTTTAATATGCGGTGTTGAGTCCATTTCGTTGAGCAAGGAGTAGCTCTTGTCTATTCCATATTTGGCTTAAGGAACTTTATCTGTGCTCATTTCAATCTCTGGTTTTATGCAGCACCCCAACTCACCTTTACCCTTAAACAAGCATAAGTTGGTTTTCTAAATTTGAGACCCTGTTCTGTTCTGTAATTCAGTTCCTGTGTAGCCAAGTTTACATTCCGTGTATTACTGATATCTTATGATGTTTCTTTTTCTGTGTGACTTATTTCAGTTAGAATCATCGTACCTGAATCCACTCATTGTGCTGCTACGGGCCTGATGACATAGATTTCACTGCTGAGTGATACTGCATTGTACGTAAGTACCACAAGTTCTTTATCCATTTTTCACTTTCTGTGATATTGAACTTGTACGGTAAACGAGGTTCTTGTAAACAGAGGCGTCCCAAACATTGGGGTGGCTGTGTCTTTTTGATTTTAATTTCCCTAAGCTATAGGACCATAAGTGGAAGTGCCCTAGGCTCTGTTGCTTTGTTTTTTAGATGTTTCAGGAAACACCATACACTTCTCCCGAGTGTCTGTTGGCAGTTTACATCCCGCCCATCAGCATAACAAGGCTCCCAGTTCTCCATGGCCTGTCCTGCCTTTCTGGATTTTACACTTTTTTCAGATGGCCCTTTTGACCGGGGGGAAGTGAGACTTCATTGTAGTGCAGATTTCCTTTGCAAGCTTGCTTGGTTGGCCAAAAAGGGCGTATGCGTTTTTTCCTGAATATATTCAGGAAAAAACGCATACGCCCTTTTTGGCCAAGTGCATCATTGTGGACGTTCTGCCTCTTTTCCTATGCTTTCAATGCAATTCCAGTCTACCTCCTGAAATCGGTTTCCTGCAATTCTGCCCCGCTTTCAAGTCCTCTTGGCAGCCTTACTTCAGTATATTTTTGGACGATAGCTGTCATTTATAACTCTGCAGGTTTGTGAATTACAGTGCCCCTGAGCTCCTTTCTTCAACTCGTTTTCTTGTGAGCTGGCCGCAACACCGCAGGATGGCTTCAGGCCCTAATCTGGTTCCGGCACGGCACGCTGAGCCTTTGGTTATTTCCTCTTCCTGGTGGGAAATGAGAGTTAAATTTGCCCGTCCAGACACCTCCAGCTAGTCTCTCATTGGTTCTCGCTATTCCTGTTCATCTTCCGCAGAAATTGCAAACTGGGCCAAACAGGAGGTTAAAGGGACTGACTCTCCAAGTCGGGAGAGTGTTAGTAAAGCGTCTGGAATGTTGCACCCGAGTACCAGGGTACGAAAACTGAGACATATTTGAACACGTCTCCCGATCACATGGTTGATCATACTCTAGGTTCCACATGCATGTTTTAGCTGAAGGAAGAATACCTTAAACCTGGGTAGTTGAAACCCGTGGAATGGGTACCATGCAATATGACTTCAAAGGGTCTTCATTTGCTCACCGAACCTCTCCAATCCTATCACTGCTGCGTTTATGTCCCTGTACACATGCTTGATTCTCTTTCGGAGACATAGCAATCCATAGGTTTTAAGATACTTAAGAGTCAGGTACATTCTTAGGCGTTTAATATGCGGTGTTGAGTCCATTTCGTTGAGCAAGGAGTAGCTCTTGTCTATTCCATATTTGGCTTAAGGAACTTTATCTGTGCTCATTTCAATCTCTGGTTTTATGCAGCACCCCAACTCACCTTTACCCTTAAACAAGCATAAGTTGGTTTTCTAAATTTGAGACCCTGTTCTGTTCTGTAATTCAGTTCCTGTGTAGCCAAGTTTACATTCCGTGTATTACTGATATCTTATGATGTTTCTTTTTCTGTGTGACTTATTTCAGTTAGAATCATCGTACCTGAATCCACTCATTGTGCTGCTACGGGCCTGATGACATAGATTTCACTGCTGAGTGATACTGCATTGTACGTAAGTACCACAAGTTCTTTATCCATTTTTCACTTTCTGTGATATTGAACTTGTACGGTAAACGAGGTTCTTGTAAACAGAGGCGTCCCAAACATTGGGGTGGCTGTGTCTTTTTGATTTTAATTTCCCTAAGCTATAGGACCATAAGTGGAAGTGCCCTAGGCTCTGTTGCTTTGTTTTTTAGATGTTTCAGGAAACACCATACACTTCTCCCGAGTGTCTGTTGGCAGTTTACATCCCGCCCATCAGCATAACAAGGCTCCCAGTTCTCCATGGCCTGTCCTGCCTTTCTGGATTTTACACTTTTTTCAGATGGCCCTTTTGACCGGGGGGAAGTGAGACTTCATTGTAGTGCAGATTTCCTTTGCAAGCTTGCTTGGTTGGCCAAAAAGGGCGTATGCGTTTTTTCCTGAATATATTCAGGAAAAAACGCATACGCCCTTTTTGGCCAAGTGCATCATTGTGGACGTTCTGCCTCTTTTCCTATGCTTTCAATGCAATTCCAGTCTACCTCCTGAAATCGGTTTCCTGCAATTCTGCCCCGCTTTCAAGTCCTCTTGGCAGCCTTACTTCAGTATATTTTTGGACGATAGCTGTCATTTATAACTCTGCAGGTTTGTGAATTACAGTGCCCCTGAGCTCCTTTCTTCAACTCGCTTTCTTGTGAGCTGGCCGCAACACCGCAGGATGGCTTCAGGCCCTAATCTGGTTCCGGCATGGCACGCTGAGCCTTTGGTTATTTCCTCTTCCTGGTGGGAAATGAGAGTTAAATTTGCCCGTCCAGACACCTCCAGCTAGTCTCTCATTGGTTCTCGCTATTCCTGTTCATCTTCCGCAGAAATTGCAAACTGGGCCAAACAGGAGGTTAAAGGGACTGACTCTCCAAGTCGGGAGAGTGTTAGTAAAGCGTCTGGAATGTTGCACCCGAGTACCAGGGTACGAAAACTGAGACATATTTGAACACGTCTCCCGATCACATGGTTGATCATACTCTAGGTTCCACATGCATGTTTTAGCTGAAGGAAGAATACCTTAAACCTGGGTAGTTGAAACCCGTGGAATGGGTACCATGCAATATGACTTCAAAGGGTCTTCATTTGCTCACCGAACCTCTCCAATCCTATCACTGCTGCGTTTATGTCCCTGTACACATGCTTGATTCTCTTTCGGAGACATAGCAATCCATAGGTTTTAAGATACTTAAGAGTCAGGTACATTCTTAGGCGTTTAATATGCGGTGTTGAGTCCATTTCGTTGAGCAAGGAGTAGCTCTTGTCTATTCCATATTTGGCTTAAGGAACTTTATCTGTGCTCATTTCAATCTCTGGTTTTATGCAGCACCCCAACTCACCTTTACCCTTAAACAAGCATAAGTTGGTTTTCTAAATTTGAGACCCTGTTCTGTTCTGTAATTCAGTTCCTGTGTAGCCAAGTTTACATTCCGTGTATTACTGATATCTTATGATGTTTCTTTTTCTGTGTGACTTATTTCAGTTAGAATCATCGTACCTGAATCCACTCATTGTGCTGCTACGGGCCTGATGACATAGATTTCACTGCTGAGTGATACTGCATTGTACGTAAGTACCACAAGTTCTTTATCCATTTTTCACTTTCTGTGATATTGAACTTGTACGGTAAAAGAGGTTCTTGTAAACAGAGGCGTCCCAAACATTGGGGTGGCTGTGTCTTTTTGATTTTAATTTCCCTAAGCTATAGGACCATAAGTGGAAGTGCCCTAGGCTCTGTTGCTTTGTTTTTTAGATGTTTCAGGAAACACCATACACTTCTCCCGAGTGTCTGTTGGCAGTTTACATCCCACCCATCAGCATAACAAGGCTCCCAGTTCTCCATGGCCTGTCCTGCCTTTCTGGATTTTACACTTTTTTCAGATGGCCCTTTTGACCGGGGGGAAGTGAGACTTCATTGTAGTGCAGATTTCCTTTGCAAGCTTGCTTGGTTGGCCAAAAAGGGCGTATGCGTTTTTTCCTGAATATATTCAGGAAAAAACGCATACGCCCTTTTTGGCCAAGTGCATCATTGTGGACGTTCTGCCTCTTTTCCTATGCTTTCAATGCAATTCCAGTCTACCTCCTGAAATCGGTTTCCTGCAATTCTGCCCCGCTTTCAAGTCCTCTTGGCAGCCTTACTTCAGTATATTTTTGGACGATAGCTGTCATTTATAACTCTGCAGGTTTGTGAATTACAGTGCCCCTGAGCTCCTTTCTTCAACTCGCTTTCTTGTGAGCTGGCCGCAACACCGCAGGATGGCTTCAGGCCCTAATCTGGTTCCGGCACGGCACGCTGAGCCTTTGGTTATTTCCTCTTCCTGGTGGGAAATGAGAGTTAAATTTGCCCGTCCAGACACCTCCAGCTAGTCTCTCATTGGTTCTCGCTATTCCTGTTCATCTTCCGCAGAAATTGCAAACTGGGCCAAACAGGAGGTTAAAGGGACTGACTCTCCAAGTCGGGAGAGTGTTAGTAAAGCGTCTGGAATGTTGCACCCGAGTACCAGGGTACGAAAACTGAGACATATTTGAACACGTCTCCCGATCACATGGTTGATCATACTCTAGGTTCCACATGCATGTTTTAGCTGAAGGAAGAATACCTTAAACCTGGGTAGTTGAAACCCGTGGAATGGGTACCATGCAATATGACTTCAAAGGGTCTTCATTTGCTCACCGAACCTCTCCAATCCTATCACTGCTGCGTTTATGTCCCTGTACACATGCTTGATTCTCTTTCGGAGACATAGCAATCCATAGGTTTTAAGATACTTAAGAGTCAGGTACATTCTTAGGCGTTTAATATGCGGTGTTGAGTCCATTTCGTTGAGCAAGGAGTAGCTCTTGTCTATTCCATATTTGGCTTAAGGAACTTTATCTGTGCTCATTTCAATCTCTGGTTTTATGCAGCACCCCAACTCACCTTTACCCTTAAACAAGCATAAGTTGGTTTTCTAAATTTGAGACCCTGTTCTGTTCTGTAATTCAGTTCCTGTGTAGCCAAGTTTACATTCCGTGTATTACTGATATCTTATGATGTTTCTTTTTCTGTGTGACTTATTTCAGTTAGAATCATCGTACCTGAATCCACTCATTGTGCTGCTACGGGCCTGATGACATAGATTTCACTGCTGAGTGATACTGCATTGTACGTAAGTACCACAAGTTCTTTATCCATTTTTCACTTTCTGTGATATTGAACTTGTACGGTAAACGAGGTTCTTGTAAACAGAGGCGTCCCAAACATTGGGGTGGCTGTGTCTTTTTGATTTTAATTTCCCTAAGCTATAGGACCATAAGTGGAAGTGCCCTAGGCTCTGTTGCTTTGTTTTTTAGATGTTTCAGGAAACACCATACACTTCTCCCGAGTGTCTGTTGGCAATTTACATCCCGCCCATCAGCATAACAAGGCTCCCAGTTCTCCATGGCCTGTCCTGCCTTTCTGGATTTTACACTTTTTTCAGATGGCCCTTTTGACCGGGGGGAAGTGAGACTTCATTGTAGTGCAGATTTCCTTTGCAAGCTTGCTTGGTTGGCCAAAAAGGGCGTATGCGTTTTTTCCTGAATATATTCAGGAAAAAACGCATACGCCCTTTTTGGCCAAGTGCATCATTGTGGACGTTCTGCCTCTTTTCCTATGCTTTCAATGCAATTCCAGTCTACCTCCTGAAATCGGTTTCCTGCAATTCTGCCCCGCTTTCAAGTCCTCTTGGCAGCCTTACTTCAGTATATTTTTGGACGATAGCTGTCATTTATAACTCTGCAGGTTTGTGAATTACAGTGCCCCTGAGCTCCTTTCTTCAACTCGCTTTCTTGTGAGCTGGCCGCAACACCGCAGGATGGCTTCAGGCCCTAATCTGGTTCCGGCACGGCACGCTGAGCCTTTGGTTATTTCCTCTTCCTGGTGGGAAATGAGAGTTAAATTTGCCCGTCCAGACACCTCCAGCTAGTCTCTCATTGGTTCTCGCTATTCCTGTTCATCTTCCGCAGAAATTGCAAACTGGGCCAAACAGGAGGTTAAAGGGACTGACTCTCCAAGTCGGGAGAGTGTTAGTAAAGCGTCTGGAATGTTGCACCCGAGTACCAGGGTACGAAAACTGAGACATATTTGAACACGTCTCCCGATCACATGGTTGATCATACTCTAGGTTCCACATGCATGTTTTAGCTGAAGGAAGAATACCTTAAACCTCAGTAGTTGAAACCCGTGGAATGGGTACCATGCAATATGACTTCAAAGGGTCTTCATTTGCTCACCGAACCTCTCCAATCCTATCACTGCTGCGTTTATGTCCCTGTACACATGCTTGATTCTCTTTCGGAGACATAGCAATCCATAGGTTTTAAGATACTTAAGAGTCAGGTACATTCTTAGGCGTTTAATATGCGGTGTTGAGTCCATTTCGTTGAGCAAGGAGTAGCTCTTGTCTATTCCATATTTGGCTTAAGGAACTTTATCTGTGCTCATTTCAATCTCTGGTTTTATGCAGCACCCCAACTCACCTTTACCCTTAAACAAGCATAAGTTGGTTTTCTAAATTTGAGACCCTGTTCTGTTCTGTAATTCAGTTCCTGTGTAGCCAAGTTTACATTCCGTGTATTACTGATATCTTATGATGTTTCTTTTTCTGTGTGACTTATTTCAGTTAGAATCATCGTACCTGAATCCACTCATTGTGCTGCTACGGGCCTGATGACATAGATTTCACTGCTGAGTGATACTGCATTGTACGTAAGTACCACAAGTTCTTTATCCATTTTTCACTTTCTGTGATATTGAACTTGTACGGTAAACGAGGTTCTTGTAAACAGAGGCGTCCCAAACATTGGGGTGGCTGTGTCTTTTTGATTTTAATTTCCCTAAGCTATAGGACCATAAGTGGAAGTGCCCTAGGCTCTGTTGCTTTGTTTTTTAGATGTTTCAGGAAACACCATACACTTCTCCCGAGTGTCTGTTGGCAGTTTACATCCCGCCCATCAGCATAACAAGGCTCCCAGTTCTCCATGGCCTGTCCTGCCTTTCTGGATTTTACACTTTTTTCAGATGGCCCTTTTGACCGGGGGGAAGTGAGACTTCATTGTAGTGCAGATTTCCTTTGCAAGCTTGCTTGGTTGGCCAAAAAGGGCGTATGCGTTTTTTCCTGAATATATTCAGGAAAAAACGCATACGCCCTTTTTGGCCAAGTGCATCATTGTGGACGTTCTGCCTCTTTTCCTATGCTTTCAATGCAATTCCAGTCTACCTCCTGAAATCGGTTTCCTGCAATTCTGCCCCGCTTTCAAGTCCTCTTGGCAGCCTTACTTCAGTATATTTTTGGACGATAGTTGTCATTTATAACTCTGCAGGTTTGTGAATTACAGTGCCCCTGAGCTCCTTTCTTCAACTCGTTTTCTTGTGAGCTGGCCGCAACACCGCAGGATGGCTTCAGGCCCTAATCTGGTTCCGGCACGGCACGCTGAGCCTTTGGTTATTTCCTCTTCCTGGTGGGAAATGAGAGTTAAATTTGCCCGTCCAGACACCTCCAGCTAGTCTCTCATTGGTTCTCGCTATTCCTGTTCATCTTCCGCAGAAATTGCAAACTGGGCCAAACAGGAGGTTAAAGGGACTGACTCTCCAAGTCGGGAGAGTGTTAGTAAAGCGTCTGGAATGTTGCACCCGAGTACCAGGGTACGAAAACTGAGACATATTTGAACACGTCTCCCGATCACATGGTTGATCATACTCTAGGTTCCACATGCATGTTTTAGCTGAAGGAAGAATACCTTAAACCTGGGTAGTTGAAACCCGTGGAATGGGTACCATGCAATATGACTTCAAAGGGTCTTCATTTGCTCACCGAACCTCTCCAATCCTATCACTGCTGCGTTTATGTCCCTGTACACATGCTTGATTCTCTTTCGGAGACATAGCAATCCATAGGTTTTAAGATACTTAAGAGTCAGGTACATTCTTAGGCGTTTAATATGGGGTGTTGAGTCCATTTCGTTGAGCAAGGAGTAGCTCTTGTCTATTCCATATTTGGCTTAAGGAACTTTATCTGTGCTCATTTCAATCTCTGGTTTTATGCAGCACCCCAACTCACCTTTACCCTTAAACAAGCATAAGTTGGTTTTCTAAATTTGAGACCCTGTTCTGTTCTGTAATTCAGTTCCTGTGTAGCCAAGTTTACATTCCGTGTATTACTGATATCTTATGATGTTTCTTTTTCTGTGTGACTTATTTCAGTTAGAATCATCGTACCTGAATCCACTCATTGTGCTGCTACGGGCCTGATGACATAGATTTCACTGCTGAGTGATACTGCATTGTACGTAAGTACCACAAGTTCTTTATCCATTTTTCACTTTCTGTGATATTGAACTTGTACGGTAAACGAGGTTCTTGTAAACAGAGGCGTCCCAAACATTGGGGTGGCTGTATCTTTTTGATTTTAATTTCCCTAAACTATAGGACCATAAGTGGAAGTGCCCTAGGCTCTGTTGCTTTGTTTTTTAGATGTTTCAGGAAACACCATACACTTCTCCCGAGTGTCTGTTGGCAATTTACATCCCGCCCATCAGCATAACAAGGCTCCCAGTTCTCCGTGGCCTGTCTTGCCTTTCTGGATTTTACACTTTTTTCAGATGGCCCTTTTGACCGGGGGGAAGTGAGACTTCATTGTAGTGCAGATTTCCTTTGCAAGCTTGCTTGGTTGGCCAAAAAGGGCGTATGCGTTTTTTCCTGAATATATTCAGGAAAAAACGCATACGCCCTTTTTGGCCAAGTGCATCATTGTGGACGTTCTGCCTCTTTTCCTATGCTTTAAATGCAATTCCAGTCTACCTCCTGAAATCGGGTTCCTGCAATTCTGCCCTGCTTTCAAGTCCTCTTGGCAGCCTTACTTCAGTATATTTTTGGACGATGGCTGTCATTTATAACTCTGCAGGTTTGTGAATCACAGTGCCCCTGAGCTCCTTTCTTCAACTCGCTTTTTTGTGAGCTGGCCGCAACACCGCAGGATTGCTTCAGGCCCTAATCTTGTTCCGGCATGGCACGCTGAGCCTTTGGTTAATTCCTCTTCCTGGTGGGAAATGAGAGTTAAATTTGCCCGTCCAGACACCTCAAGCTAGTCTCTCATTGTTTCTCCCTATTCCTGTTCATCTTCCGCAGAAATTGCAAACTGGGCCAAACAGGAGGTTAAAGGCACTGACTCTCCAAGTCGGGAGAGTGTTAGTAAAGCGTCTGGAATGTTGCACCCGAGTACCAGGGGACGAGAACGGAGACATATTTGAACACGTCTCCCAATCACACAGTTGATCTTACTCTGGTTTCCACATGCATGTTTTACCTGAAGGAAGAATCCCTTTAACCTTGAGAGTTGAAAACCGTGGAATGGGTATCATGCAATATGACTTCAAAGGGTCTTCATTTGCTCACCGAACCTCTCCAATCCTATCACTGCTGCGTTTATGCCCCTGTACGCACACTTGATTCTCTTTCGGAGACATAGCAATCCATAGGTTTTAAGATACTTACTAGTCAGGTACATTCTTAGGCGTTTAATATGGGGTGTTGAATCCATTTCGTTGAGCAAGGAGTAGCTCTTGTCTATTCCATATTTGGCTTAAGGCACTTACTCTGTGCTCATTTCAATCTCTGGTTTTATGCAGAACCCCAACTCACCTTTCCCCTTAAGCAAGCATAAGTTGGTTTTCTAAATTTGAGACCCTGTTCTGTTTTGTAATCCAGTTCCTGTGTAGCCAAGTTTACATTCCGTGTATTAGTGATATCTTATGATGTTTCTTTTTCTGTGTGACTTATTTCAGTTAGAATCATCATACCTGAATCCACTCATTATGCTGCTACAGGCCTGATGACATAGATGTCATTGCTGAGTGATATTGCATTGTACGTAAGTACCACAACTTCTTTGTCCATTTCTCACTTTCTGCGATATTGAACTTGTACCGTAAATGAGGTTCTTGTAAACAGAGCCGTCCCAAACTTTGGGGTGGCTGTGTCTTTTTGATTTTCATTTCCCTAAGCTATAGGACCATAAGTGGAAGTGCCCTAGGCTCTGTTGCTTTGTTTTTTAGATGTTTCAGGAAACACCATACACTTCTCCCGAGTGGCTGTTGGCAATTTACATCCCGTCAATCAGCATAACAATGCTCCCAGTTCTCCATGGCCTGCCCTGCCTTTCTGGATTTTACACTTTTTTCAGATGGCCCTTTTGACCGGGGGGAAGTGAGACTTCATTGTAGTGCAGATTTCCTTTGCAAGCTTGCTTGGTTCTCCAAAAAGGGCGTATGCGTTTTTTCCTGAATATATTCAGGAAAAAACGCATACGCCCTTTTTGGCCAAGTGCATCATTGTGGACGTTCTGCCTCTTTTCCTATGCTTTAATTGCAATTCCAGTCTACCTCCTGAAATCGGGTTCCTGCAATTCTGCCCTGCTTTCAAGTCCTCTTGGCAGCCTTACTTCAGTATATTTTTGGACGATGGCTGTCATTTATAACTCTGCAGGTTTGTCAATTACACTGCCCCTGAGCTCCTTTCTTCAACTCGCTTTCTTGTGAGCTGGCCGCAACACCGCAGGATTGCTTCAGGCCCTAATCTGGTTCCGGCATGGCACGCTGAGCCTTTGGTTAATTCCTCTTCCTGGTGGGAAATGAGAGTTAAATTTGCCCGTCCAGACACCTCCAGCTAGTCTCTCATTGGTTCTCCCTATTCCTGTTCATCTTCCGCAGAAATTGCAAACTGGGCCAAACAGGAGGTTAAAGGCACTGACTCTCCAAGTCGGGAGAGTGTTAGTAAAGCGTCTGGAATGTTGCACCCGAGTACCAGGGGACGAGAACGGAGACATATTTGAACACGTCTCCCAATCACACAGTTGATCTTACTCTGGTTTCCACATGCATGTTTTACCTGAAGGAAGAATCCCTTTAACCTTGAGAGTTGAAAACCGTGGAATGGGTATCATGCAATATGACTTCAAAGGGTCTTCATTTGCTCACCGAACCTCTCCAATCCTATCACTGCTGCGTTTATGCCCCTGTACGCACACTTGATTCTCTTTCGGAGACATAGCAATCCATAGGTTTTAAGATACTTACTAGTCAGGTACATTCTTAGGCGTTTAATATGGGGTGTTGAATCCATTTCGTTGAGCAAGGAGTAGCTCTTGTCTATTCCATATTTGGCTTAAGGCACTTACTCTGTGCTCATTTCAATCTCTGGTTTTATGCAGAACCCCAACTCACCTTTCCCCTTAAGCAAGCATAAGTTGGTTTTCTAAATTTGAGACCCTGTTCTGTTTTGTAATCCAGTTCCTGTGTAGCCAAGTTTACATTCCGTGTATTAGTGATATCTTATGATGTTTCTTTTTCTGTGTGACTTATTTCAGTTAGAATCATCATACCTGAATCCACTCATTATGCTGCTACGGGCCTGATGACATAGATGTCATTGCTGAGTGATATTGCATTGTACGTAAGTACCACAACTTCTTTATCCATTTTTCACTTTCTGCGACATTGAACTTGTACCGTAAACGAGGTTCCTGTAAACAGAGCCATCCCAAATTTTGG
Source organism: Globicephala melas (assembly GCF_963455315.2). Classification (NCBI taxonomy): domain Eukaryota; kingdom Metazoa; phylum Chordata; class Mammalia; order Artiodactyla; family Delphinidae; genus Globicephala; species Globicephala melas. Next base: position 35,234 of record NW_027207431.1, on the reverse strand, counting down.
GGTGGCTGTGTCTTTTTGATTTTCATTTCCCTAAGCTATAGGACCATAAGTGGAAGTGCCCTAGGCTCTGTTGCTTTGTTTTTTAGATGTTTCAGGAAACACCATACACTTCTCCCGAGTGTCTGTTGGCAATTTACATCCCGTCCATCAGCATAACAAGGCTCCCAGTTCTCCATGGCCTGTCCTGCCTTTCTGGATTTTACACTTTTTTCAGATGGCCCTTGTGACCGGGGGGAAGTGAGACTTCATTGTAGTGCAGATTTCCTTTGCAAGCTTGCTTGGTTGGCCAAAAAGGGCGTATGCGTTTTTTCCTGAATATATTCAGGAAAAAACGCATACGCCCTTTTTGGCCAAGGGCATCATTGTGGACATTCTGCCTCTTTTCTTATGCTTTAAATGCAATTCCAGTCTACCTCCTGAAATCGGTTTCCTGCAATTCTGCCCCGCTTTCAAGTCCTCTTGGCAGCCTTACTTCAGTATATTTTTGGACGATGGCTGTCATTTATAACTCTGCAGGTTTGTCAATTACACTGCCCCTGAGCTCCTTTCTTCAACTCGCTTTCTTGTGAGCTGGCCGCAACACCGCAGGATTGCTTCAGGCCCTAATCTGGTTCCGGCACGGCACGCTGAGCCTTTGGTTAATTCCTCTTCCTGGTGGGAAATGAGAGTTAAATTTGCCCGTCCAGACACCTCCAGCTAGTCTCTCATTGGTTCTCCCTATTCCTGTTCATCTTCCGCAGAAATTGCAAACTGGGCCAAACAGGAGGTTAAAGGCACTGACTCTCCAAGTCGGGAGAGTGTTAGTAAAGCATCTGGAATGTTGCACCCGAGTACCAGGGGACGAGAACGGAGACATATTTGAACACGTCTCCCGATCACAAGGTTGATCATACTGTGGGTTCCACATGCATGTTTTAGCTGAAGGAAGAATCCCCTAAACCTGGAGAGTTGAGACCCGTGGAATGGGTACCATGCAATATGACTTCAAAGGGTCTTCATTTGCTCACCGAACCTCTCCAATCCTATCACTGCTGCGTTTATGCCCCTGTATGCATGCTTGATTCTCTTTCGGAGACATAGCAATCCATAGGTTTTAAGATAATTAGTAGTCAGGTACATTCTTAGGCGTTTAATATGGGGTGTTGAGTCCATTTCGTTGAGCAAGGAGTAGCTCTTGTCTATTCCATATTTGGCTTAAGGAACTTACTCTGTGCTCATTTCAATCTCTGGTTTTATGCAGCACCCCAACTCACCTTTCCCCTTAAGCAAGCATAAGTTGGTTTTCTAAATTTGAGACCCTGTTCTGTTTTGTAATCCAGTTCCTTTGTAGCCAAGTTTACATTCCGTGTATTAGTGATATCTTATGATGTTTCTTTTTCTGTGTGACTTCTTTCAGTTAGAATCATCATACCTGAATCCACTCATTATGCTGCTACGGGCCTGATGACATAGATGTCATTGCTGAGTGATATTGCATTGTACGTAAGTACCACAAATTCTTTATCCATTTTTCACTTTCTGTGATATTGAACTTGTACGGTAAACGAGGTTCTTGTAAACAGAGGCGTCCCAAACATTGGGGTGGCTGTATCTTTTTGATTTTAATTTCCCTAAGCTATAGGACCATAAGTGGAAGTGCCCTAGGCTCTGTTGCTTTGTTTTTTAGATGTTTCAGGAAACACCATACACTTCTCCCGAGTGTCTGTTGGCAATTTACATCCCGCCCATCAGCATAACAAGGCTCCCAGTTCTCCATGGCCTGTCCTGCCTTTCTGGATTTTACACTTTTTTCAGATGGCCCTTTTGACCGGGGGAAAGTGAGACTTCATTGTAGTGCAGATTTCCTTTGCAAGCTTGCTTGGTTGGCCAAAAAGGGCGTATGCGTTTTTTCCTGAATATATTCAGGAAAAAACACATACGCCCTTTTTGGCCAAGTGCATCATTGTGGACGTTCTGCCTCTTTTCCTATGCTTTCAATGCAATTCCAGTCTACCTCCTGAAATCGGTTTCCTGCAATTCTGCCCCGCTTTCAAGTCCTCTTGGCAGCCTTACTTCAGTATATTTTTGGACGATAGCTGTCATTTATAACTCTGCAGGTTTGTGAATTACAGTGCCCCTGAGCTCCTTTCTTCAACTCGCTTTCTTGTGAGCTGGCCGCAACACCGCAGGATGGCTTCAGGCCCTAATCTGGTTCCGGCACGGCACGCTGAGCCTTTGGTTATTTCCTCTTCCTGGTGGGAAATGAGAGTTAAATTTGCCCGTCCAGACACCTCCAGCTAGTCTCTCATTGGTTCTCGCTATTCCTGTTCATCTTCCGCAGAAATTGCAAACTGGGCCAAACAGGAGGTTAAAGGGACTGACTCTCCAAGTCGGGAGAGTGTTAGTAAAGCGTCTGGAATGTTGCACCCGAGTACCAGGGTACGAAAACTGAGACATATTTGAACACGTCTCCCGATCACATGGTTGATCATACTCTAGGTTCCACATGCATGTTTTAGCTGAAGGAAGAATACCTTAAACCTGGGTAGTTGAAACCCGTGGAATGGGTACCATGCAATATGACTTCAAAGGGTCTTCATTTGCTCACCGAACCTCTCCAATCCTATCACTGCTGCGTTTATGTCCCTGTACACATGCTTGATTCTCTTTCGGAGACATAGCAATCCATAGGTTTTAAGATACTTAAGAGTCAGGTACATTCTTAGGCGTTTAATATGCGGTGTTGAGTCCATTTCGTTGAGCAAGGAGTAGCTCTTGTCTATTCCATATTTGGCTTAAGGAACTTTATCTGTGCTCATTTCAATCTCTGGTTTTATGCAGCACCCCAACTCACCTTTACCCTTAAACAAGCATAAGTTGGTTTTCTAAATTTGAGACCCTGTTCTGTTCTGTAATTCAGTTCCTGTGTAGCCAAGTTTACATTCCGTGTATTACTGATATCTTATGATGTTTCTTTTTCTGTGTGACTTATTTCAGTTAGAATCATCGTACCTGAATCCACTCATTGTGCTGCTACGGGCCTGATGACATAGATTTCACTGCTGAGTGATACTGCATTGTACGTAAGTACCACAAGTTCTTTATCCATTTTTCACTTTCTGTGATATTGAACTTGTACGGTAAACGAGGTTCTTGTAAACAGAGGCGTCCCAAACATTGGGGTGGCTGTATCTTTTTGATTTTAATTTCCCTAAGCTATAGGACCATAAGTGGAAGTGCCCTAGGCTCTGTTGCTTTGTTTTCTAGATGTTTCAGGAAACACCATACACTTCTCCCGAGTGTCTGTTGGCAATTTACATCCCGCCCATCAGCATAACAAGGCTCCCAGTTCTCCATGGCCTGTCCTGCCTTTCTGGATTTTACACTTTTTTCAGATGGCCCTTTTGACCGGGGGGAAGTGAGACTTCATTGTAGTGCAGATTTCCTTTGCAAGCTTGCTTGGTTGGCCAAAAAGGGCGTATGCGTTTTTTCCTGAATATATTCAGGAAAAAACGCATACGCCCTTTTTGGCCAAGTGCATCATTGTGGACGTTCTGCCTCTTTTCCTATGCTTTCAATGCAATTCCAGTCTACCTCCTGAAATCGGTTTCCTGCAATTCTGCCCCGCTTTCAAGTCCTCTTGGCAGCCTTACTTCAGTATATTTTTGGACGATAGCTGTCATTTATAACTCTGCAGGTTTGTGAATTACAGTGCCCCTGAGCTCCTTTCTTCAACTCGCTTTCTTGTGAGCTGGCCGCAACACCGCAGGATGGCTTCAGGCCCTAATCTGGTTCCGGCACGGCACGCTGAGCCTTTGGTTATTTCCTCTTCCTGGTGGGAAATGAGAGTTAAATTTGCCCGTCCAGACACCTCCAGCTAGTCTCTCATTGGTTCTCGCTATTCCTGTTCATCTTCCGCAGAAATTGCAAACTGGGCCAAACAGGAGGTTAAAGGGACTGACTCTCCAAGTCGGGAGAGTGTTAGTAAAGCGTCTGGAATGTTGCACCCGAGTACCAGGGTACGAAAACTGAGACATATTTGAACACGTCTCCCGATCACATGGTTGATCATACTCTAGGTTCCACATGCATGTTTTAGCTGAAGGAAGAATACCTTAAACCTGGGTAGTTGAAACCCGTGGAATGGGTACCATGCAATATGACTTCAAAGGGTCTTCATTTGCTCACCGAACCTCTCCAATCCTATCACTGCTGCGTTTATGTCCCTGTACACATGCTTGATTCTCTTTCGGAGACATAGCAATCCATAGGTTTTAAGATACTTAAGAGTCAGGTACATTCTTAGGCGTTTAATATGGGGTGTTGAGTCCATTTCGTTGAGCAAGGAGTAGCTCTTGTCTATTCCATATTTGGCTTAAGGAACTTTATCTGTGCTCATTTCAATCTCTGGTTTTATGCAGCACCCCAACTCACCTTTACCCTTAAACAAGCATAAGTTGGTTTTCTAAATTTGAGACCCTGTTCTGTTCTGTAATTCAGTTCCTGTGTAGCCAAGTTTACATTCCGTGTATTACTGATATCTTATGATGTTTCTTCTTCTGTGTGACTTATTTCAGTTAGAATCATCGTACCTGAATCCACTCATTGTGCTGCTACGGGCCTGATGACATAGATTTCACTGCTGAGTGATACTGCATTGTACGTAAGTACCACAAGTTCTTTATCCATTTTTCACTTTCTGTGATATTGAACTTGTACGGTAAACGAGGTTCTTGTAAACAGAGGCGTCCCAAACATTGGGGTGGCTGTATCTTTTTGATTTTAATTTCCCTAAGCTATAGGACCATAAGTGGAAGTGCCCTAGGCTCTGTTGCTTTGTTTTTTAGATGTTTCAGGAAACACCATACACTTCTCCCGAGTGTCTGTTGGCAATTTACATCCGGCCCATCAGCATAACAAGGCTCCCAGTTCTCCATGGCCTGTCCTGCCTTTCTGGATTTTACACTTTTTTCAGATGGCCCTTTTGACCGGGGGGAAGTGAGACTTCATTGTAGTGCAGATTTCCTTTGCAAGCTTGCTTGGTTGGCCAAAAAGGGCGTATGCGTTTTTTCCTGAATATATTCAGGAAAAAACGCATACGCCCTTTTTGGCCAAGTGCATCATTGTGGACGTTCTGCCTCTTTTCCTATGCTTTCAATGCAATTCCAGTCTACCTCCTGAAATCGGTTTCCTGCAATTCTGCCCCGCTTTCAAGTCCTCTTGGCAGCCTTACTTCAGTATATTTTTGGACGATAGTTGTCATTTATAACTCTGCAGGTTTGTGAATTACAGTGCCCCTGAGCTCCTTTCTTCAATTCGCTTTCTTGTGAGCTGGCCGCAACACCGCAGGATGGCTTCAGGCCCTAATCTGGTTCCGGCACGGCACGCTGAGCCTTTGGTTATTTCCTCTTCCTGGTGGGAAATGAGAGTTAAATTTGCCCGTCCAGACACCTCCAGCTAGTCTCTCATTGGTTCTCGCTATTCCTGTTCATCTTCCGCAGAAATTGCAAACTGGGCCAAACAGGAGGTTAAAGGGACTGACTCTCCAAGTCGGGAGAGTGTTAGTAAAGCGTCTGGAATGTTGCACCCGAGTACCAGGGTACGAAAACTGAGACATATTTGAACACGTCTCCCGATCACATGGTTGATCATACTCTAGGTTCCACATGCATGTTTTAGCTGAAGGAAGAATACCTTAAACCTGGGTAGTTGAAACCCGTGGAATGGGTACCATGCAATATGACTTCAAAGGGTCTTCATTTGCTCACCGAACCTCTCCAATCCTATCACTGCTGCGTTTATGTCCCTGTACACATGCTTGATTCTCTTTCGGAGACATAGCAATCCATAGGTTTTAAGATACTTAAGAGTCAGGTACATTCTTAGGCGTTTAATATGGGGTGTTGAGTCCATTTCGTTGAGCAAGGAGTAGCTCTTGTCTATTCCATATTTGGCTTAAGGAACTTTATCTGTGCTCATTTCAATCTCTGGTTTTATGCAGCACCCCAACTCACCTTTACCCTTAAACAAGCATAAGTTGGTTTTCTAAATTTGAGACCCTGTTCTGTTCTGTAATTCAGTTCCTGTGTAGCCAAGTTTACATTCCGTGTATTACTGATATCTTATGATGTTTCTTTTTCTGTGTGACTTATTTCAGTTAGAATCATCGTACCTGAATCCACTCATTGTGCTGCTACGGGCCTGATGACATAGATTTCACTGCTGAGTGATACTGCATTGTACGTAAGTACCACAAGTTCTTTATCCATTTTTCACTTTCTGTGATATTGAACTTGTACGGTAAACGAGGTTCTTGTAAACAGAGGCGTCCCAAACATTGGGGTGGCTGTATCTTTTTGATTTTAATTTCCCTAAGCTATAGGACCATAAGTGGAAGTGCCCTAGGCTCTGTTGCTTTGTTTTCTAGATGTTTCAGGAAACACCATACACTTCTCCCGAGTGTCTGTTGGCAGTTTACATCCCGCCCATCAGCATAACAAGGCTCCCAGTTCTCCATGGCCTGTCCTGCCTTTCTGGATTTTACACTTTTTTCAGATGGCCCTTTTGACCGGGGGGAAGTGAGACTTCATTGTAGTGCAGATTTCCTTTGCAAGCTTGCTTGGTTGGCCAAAAAGGGCGTATGCGTTTTTTCCTGAATATATTCAGGAAAAAACGCATACGCCCTTTTTGGCCAAGTGCATCATTGTGGACGTTCTGCCTCTTTTCCTATGCTTTCAATGCAATTCCAGTCTACCTCCTGAAATCGGTTTCCTGCAATTCTGCCCCGCTTTCAAGTCCTCTTGGCAGCCTTACTTCAGTATATTTTTGGACGATAGCTGTCATTTATAACTCTGCAGGTTTGTGAATTACAGTGCCCCTGAGCTCCTTTCTTCAACTCGCTTTCTTGTGAGCTGGCCGCAACACCGCAGGATGGCTTCAGGCCCTAATCTGGTTCCGGCACGGCACGCTGAGCCTTTGGTTATTTCCTCTTCCTGGTGGGAAATGAGAGTTAAATTTGCCCGTCCAGACACCTCCAGCTAGTCTCTCATTGGTTCTCGCTATTCCTGTTCATCTTCCGCAGAAATTGCAAACTGGGCCAAACAGGAGGTTAAAGGGACTGACTCTCCAAGTCGGGAGAGTGTTAGTAAAGCGTCTGGAATGTTGCACCCGAGTACCAGGGTACGAAAACTGAGACATATTTGAACACGTCTCCCGATCACATGGTTGATCATACTCTAGGTTCCACATGCATGTTTTAGCTGAAGGAAGAATACCTTAAACCTGGGTAGTTGAAACCCGTGGAATGGGTACCATGCAATATGACTTCAAAGGGTCTTCATTTGCTCACCGAACCTCTCCAATCCTATCACTGCTGCGTTTATGTCCCTGTACACATGCTTGATTCTCTTTCGGAGACATAGCAATCCATAGGTTTTAAGATACTTAAGAGTCAGGTACATTCTTAGGCGTTTAATATGGGGTGTTGAGTCCATTTCGTTGAGCAAGGAGTAGCTCTTGTCTATTCCATATTTGGCTTAAGGAACTTTATCTGTGCTCATTTCAATCTCTGGTTTTATGCAGCACCCCAACTCACCTTTACCCTTAAACAAGCATAAGTTGGTTTTCTAAATTTGAGACCCTGTTCTGTTCTGTAATTCAGTTCCTGTGTAGCCAAGTTTACATTCCGTGTATTACTGATATCTTATGATGTTTCTTCTTCTGTGTGACTTATTTCAGTTAGAATCATCGTACCTGAATCCACTCATTGTGCTGCTACGGGCCTGATGACATAGATTTCACTGCTGAGTGATACTGCATTGTACGTAAGTACCACAAGTTCTTTATCCATTTTTCACTTTCTGTGATATTGAACTTGTACGGTAAACGAGGTTCTTGTAAACAGAGGCGTCCCAAACATTGGGGTGGCTGTATCTTTTTGATTTTAATTTCCCTAAGCTATAGGACCATAAGTGGAAGTGCCCTAGGCTCTGTTGCTTTGTTTTTTAGATGTTTCAGGAAACACCATACACTTCTCCCGAGTGTCTGTTGGCAATTTACATCCCGCCCATCAGCATAACAAGGCTCCCAGTTCTCCATGGCCTGTCCTGCCTTTCTGGATTTTACACTTTTTTCAGATGGCCCTTTTGACCGGGGGGAAGTGAGACTTCATTGTAGTGCAGATTTCCTTTGCAAGCTTGCTTGGTTGGCCAAAAAGGGCGTATGCGTTTTTTCCTGAATATATTCAGGAAAAAACACATACGCCCTTTTTGGCCAAGTGCATCATTGTGGACGTTCTGCCTCTTTTCCTATGCTTTCAATGCAATTCCAGTCTACCTCCTGAAATCGGTTTCCTGCAATTCTGCCCCGCTTTCAAGTCCTCTTGGCAGCCTTACTTCAGTATATTTTTGGACGATAGCTGTCATTTATAACTCTGCAGGTTTGTGAATTACAGTGCCCCTGAGCTCCTTTCTTCAACTCGCTTTCTTGTGAGCTGGCCGCAACACCGCAGGATGGCTTCAGGCCCTAATCTGGTTCCGGCACGGCACGCTGAGCCTTTGGTTATTTCCTCTTCCTGGTGGGAAATGAGAGTTAAATTTGCCCGTCCAGACACCTCCAGCTAGTCTCTCATTGGTTCTCGCTATTCCTGTTCATCTTCCGCAGAAATTGCAAACTGGGCCAAACAGGAGGTTAAAGGGACTGACTCTCCAAGTCGGGAGAGTGTTAGTAAAGCGTCTGGAATGTTGCACCCGAGTACCAGGGTACGAAAACTGAGACATATTTGAACACGTCTCCCGATCACATGGTTGATCATACTCTAGGTTCCACATGCATGTTTTAGCTGAAGGAAGAATACCTTAAACCTGGGTAGTTGAAACCCGTGGAATGGGTACCATGCAATATGACTTCAAAGGGTCTTCATTTGCTCACCGAACCTCTCCAATCCTATCACTGCTGCGTTTATGTCCCTGTACACATGCTTGATTCTCTTTCGGAGACATAGCAATCCATAGGTTTTAAGATACTTAAGAGTCAGGTACATTCTTAGGCGTTTAATATGGGGTGTTGAGTCGATTTCGTTGAGCAAGGAGTAGCTCTTGTCTATTCCATATTTGGCTTAAGGAACTTTATCTGTGCTCATTTCAATCTCTGGTTTTATGCAGCACCCCAACTCACCTTTACCCTTAAACAAGCATAAGTTGGTTTTCTAAATTTGAGACCCTGTTCTGTTCTGTAATTCAGTTCCTGTGTAGCCAAGTTTACATTCCGTGTATTACTGATATCTTATGATGTTTCTTCTTCTGTGTGACTTATTTCAGTTAGAATCATCGTACCTGAATCCACTCATTGTGCTGCTACGGGCCTGATGACATAGATTTCACTGCTGAGTGATACTGCATTGTACGTAAGTACCACAAGTTCTTTATCCATTTTTCACTTTCTGTGATATTGAACTTGTACGGTAAACGAGGTTCTTGTAAACAGAGGCGTCCCAAACATTGGGGTGGCTGTATCTTTTTGATTTTAATTTCCCTAAGCTATAGGACCATAAGTGGAAGTGCCCTAGGCTCTGTTGCTTTGTTTTCTAGATGTTTCAGGAAACACCATACACTTCTCCCGAGTGTCTGTTGGCAATTTACATCCCGCCCATCAGCATAACAAGGCTCCCAGTTCTCCATGGCCTGTCCTGCCTTTCTGGATTTTACACTTTTTTCAGATGGCCCTTTTGACCGGGGGGAAGTGAGACTTCATTGTAGTGCAGATTTCCTTTGCAAGCTTGCTTGGTTGGCCAAAAAGGGCGTATGCGTTTTTTCCTGAATATATTCAGGAAAAAACGCATACGCCCTTTTTGGCCAAGTGCATCATTGTGGACGTTCTGCCTCTTTTCCTATGCTTTCAATGCAATTCCAGTCTACCTCCTGAAATCGGTTTCCTGCAATTCTGCCCCGCTTTCAAGTCCTCTTGGCAGCCTTACTTCAGTATATTTTTGGACGATAGCTGTCATTTATAACTCTGCAGGTTTGTGAATTACAGTGCCCCTGAGCTCCTTTCTTCAACTCGCTTTCTTGTGAGCTGGCCGCAACACCGCAGGATGGCTTCAGGCCCTAATCTGGTTCCGGCACGGCACGCTGAGCCTTTGGTTATTTCCTCTTCCTGGTGGGAAATGAGAGTTAAATTTGCCCGTCCAGACACCTCCAGCTAGTCTCTCATTGGTTCTCGCTATTCCTGTTCATCTTCCGCAGAAATTGCAAACTGGGCCAAACAGGAGGTTAAAGGGACTGACTCTCCAAGTCGGGAGAGTGTTAGTAAAGCGTCTGGAATGTTGCACCCGAGTACCAGGGTACGAAAACTGAGACATATTTGAACACGTCTCCCGATCACATGGTTGATCATACTCTAGGTTCCACATGCATGTTTTAGCTGAAGGAAGAATACCTTAAACCTGGGTAGTTGAAACCCGTGGAATGGGTACCATGCAATATGACTTCAAAGGGTCTTCATTTGCTCACCGAACCTCTCCAATCCTATCACTGCTGCGTTTATGTCCCTGTACACATGCTTGATTCTCTTTCGGAGACATAGCAATCCATAGGTTTTAAGATACTTAAGAGTCAGGTACATTCTTAGGCGTTTAATATGGGGTGTTGAGTCCATTTCGTTGAGCAAGGAGTAGCTCTTGTCTATTCCATATTTGGCTTAAGGAACTTTATCTGTGCTCATTTCAATCTCTGGTTTTATGCAGCACCCCAACTCACCTTTACCCTTAAACAAGCATAAGTTGGTTTTCTAAATTTGAGACCCTGTTCTGTTCTGTAATTCAGTTCCTGTGTAGCCAAGTTTACATTCCGTGTATTACTGATATCTTATGATGTTTCTTCTTCTGTGTGACTTATTTCAGTTAGAATCATCGTACCTGAATCCACTCATTGTGCTGCTACGGGCCTGATGACATAGATTTCACTGCTGAGTGATACTGCATTGTACGTAAGTACCACAAGTTCTTTATCCATTTTTCACTTTCTGTGATATTGAACTTGTACGGTAAACGAGGTTCTTGTAAACAGAGGCGTCCCAAACATTGGGGTGGCTGTATCTTTTTGATTTTAATTTCCCTAAGCTATAGGACCATAAGTGGAAGTGCCCTAGGCTCTGTTGCTTTGTTTTTTAGATGTTTCAGGAAACACCATACACTTCTCCCGAGTGTCTGTTGGCAATTTACATCCCGCCCATCAGCATAACAAGGCTCCCAGTTCTCCATGGCCTGTCCTGCCTTTCTGGATTTTACACTTTTTTCAGATGGCCCTTTTGACCGGGGGGAAGTGAGACTTCATTGTAGTGCAGATTTCCTTTGCAAGCTTGCTTGGTTGGCCAAAAAGGGCGTATGCGTTTTTTCCTGAATATATTCAGGAAAAAACACATACGCCCTTTTTGGCCAAGTGCATCATTGTGGACGTTCTGCCTCTTTTCCTATGCTTTCAATGCAATTCCAGTCTACCTCCTGAAATCGGTTTCCTGCAATTCTGCCCCGCTTTCAAGTCCTCTTGGCAGCCTTACTTCAGTATATTTTTGGACGATAGCTGTCATTTATAACTCTGCAGGTTTGTGAATTACAGTGCCCCTGAGCTCCTTTCTTCAACTCGCTTTCTTGTGAGCTGGCCGCAACACCGCAGGATGGCTTCAGGCCCTAATCTGGTTCCGGCACGGCACGCTGAGCCTTTGGTTATTTCCTCTTCCTGGTGGGAAATGAGAGTTAAATTTGCCCGTCCAGACACCTCCAGCTAGTCTCTCATTGGTTCTCGCTATTCCTGTTCATCTTCCGCAGAAATTGCAAACTGGGCCAAACAGGAGGTTAAAGGGACTGACTCTCCAAGTCGGGAGAGTGTTAGTAAAGCGTCTGGAATGTTGCACCCGAGTACCAGGGTACGAAAACTGAGACATATTTGAACACGTCTCCCGATCACATGGTTGATCATACTCTAGGTTCCACATGCATGTTTTAGCTGAAGGAAGAATACCTTAAACCTGGGTAGTTGAAACCCGTGGAATGGGTACCATGCAATATGACTTCAAAGGGTCTTCATTTGCTCACCGAACCTCTCCAATCCTATCACTGCTGCGTTTATGTCCCTGTACACATGCTTGATTCTCTTTCGGAGACATAGCAATCCATAGGTTTTAAGATACTTAAGAGTCAGGTACATTCTTAGGCGTTTAATATGGGGTGTTGAGTCGATTTCGTTGAGCAAGGAGTAGCTCTTGTCTATTCCATATTTGGCTTAAGGAACTTTATCTGTGCTCATTTCAATCTCTGGTTTTATGCAGCACCCCAACTCACCTTTACCCTTAAACAAGCATAAGTTGGTTTTCTAAATTTGAGACCCTGTTCTGTTCTGTAATTCAGTTCCTGTGTAGCCAAGTTTACATTCCGTGTATTACTGATATCTTATGATGTTTCTTCTTCTGTGTGACTTATTTCAGTTAGAATCATCGTACCTGAATCCACTCATTGTGCTGCTACGGGCCTGATGACATAGATTTCACTGCTGAGTGATACTGCATTGTACGTAAGTACCACAAGTTCTTTATCAATTTTTCACTTTCTGTGATATTGAACTTGTACGGTAAACGAGGTTCTTGTAAACAGAGGCGTCCCAAACATTGGGGTGGCTGTATCTTTTTGATTTTAATTTCCCTAAGCTATAGGACCATAAGTGGAAGTGCCCTAGGCTCTGTTGCTTTGTTTTCTAGATGTTTCAGGAAACACCATACACTTCTCCCGAGTGTCTGTTGGCAATTTACATCCCGCCCATCAGCATAACAAGGCTCCCAGTTCTCCATGGCCTGTCCTGCCTTTCTGGATTTTACACTTTTTTCAGATGGCCCTTTTGACCGGGGGGAAGTGAGACTTCATTGTAGTGCAGATTTCCTTTGCAAGCTTGCTTGGTTGGCCAAAAAGAGCGTATGCGTTTTTTCCTGAATATATTCAGGAAAAAACGCATACGCCCTTTTTGGCCAAGTGCATCATTGTGGACGTTCTGCCTCTTTTCCTATGCTTTCAATGCAATTCCAGTCTACCTCCTGAAATCGGTTTCCTGCAATTCTGCCCCGCTTTCAAGTCCTCTTGGCAGCCTTACTTCAGTATATTTTTGGACGATAGCTGTCATTTATAACTCTGCAGGTTTGTGAATTACAGTGCCCCTGAGCTCCTTTCTTCAACTCGCTTTCTTGTGAGCTGGCCGCAACACCGCAGGATGGCTTCAGGCCCTAATCTGGTTCCGGCACGGCACGCTGTGCCTTTGGTTATTTCCTCTTCCTGGTGGGAAATGAGAGTTAAATTTGCCCGTCCAGACACCTCCAGCTAGTCTCTCATTGGTTCTCGCTATTCCTGTTCATCTTCCGCAGAAATTGCAAACTGGGCCAAACAGGAGGTTAAAGGGACTGACTCTCCAAGTCAGGAGAGTGTTAGTAAAGCGTCTGGAATGTTGCACCCGAGTACCAGGGTACGAAAACTGAGACATATTTGAACACGTCTCCCGATCACATGGTTGATCATACTCTAGGTTCCACATGCATGTTTTAGCTGAAGGAAGAATACCTTAAACCTGGGTAGTTGAAACCCGTGGAATGGGTACCATGCAATATGACTTCAAAGGGTCTTCATTTGCTCACCGAACCTCTCCAATCCTATCACTGCTGCGTTTATGTCCCTGTACACATGCTTGATTCTCTTTCGGAGACATAGCAATCCATAGGTTTTAAGATACTTAAGAGTCAGGTACATTCTTAGGCGTTTAATATGGGGTGTTGAGTCCATTTCGTTGAGCAAGGAGTAGCTCTTGTCTATTCCATATTTGGCTTAAGGAACTTTATCTGTGCTCATTTCAATCTCTGGTTTTATGCAGCACCCCAACTCACCTTTACCCTTAAACAAGCATAAGTTGGTTTTCTAAATTTGAGACCCTGTTCTGTTCTGTAATTCAGTTCCTGTGTAGCCAAGTTTACATTCCGTGTATTACTGATATCTTATGATGTTTCTTCTTCTGTGTGACTTATTTCAGTTAGAATCATCGTACCTGAATCCACTCATTGTGCTGCTACGGGCCTGATGACATAGATTTCACTGCTGAGTGATACTGCATTGTACGTAAGTACCACAAGTTCTTTATCCATTTTTCACTTTCTGTGATATTGAACTTGTACGGTAAACGAGGTTCTTGTAAACAGAGGCGTCCCAAACATTGGGGTGGCTGTATCTTTTTGATTTTAATTTCCCTAAGCTATAGGACCATAAGTGGAAGTGCCCTAGGCTCTGTTGCTTTGTTTTTTAGATGTTTCAGGAAACACCATACACTTCTCCCGAGTGTCTGTTGGCAATTTACATCCCGCCCATCAGCATAACAAGGCTCCCAGTTCTCCATGGCCTGTCCTGCCTTTCTGGATTTTACACTTTTTTCAGATGGCCCTTTTGACCGGGGGGAAGTGAGACTTCATTGTAGTGCAGATTTCCTTTGCAAGCTTGCTTGGTTGGCCAAAAAGGGCGTATGCGTTTTTTCCTGAATATATTCAGGAAAAAACGCATACGCCCTTTTTGGCCAAGTGCATCATTGTGGACGTTCTGCCTCTTTTCCTATGCTTTCAATGCAATTCCAGTCTACCTCCTGAAATCGGTTTCCTGCAATTCTGCCCCGCTTTCAAGTCCTCTTGGCAGCCTTACTTCAGTATATTTTTGGACGATAGTTGTCATTTATAACTCTGCAGGTTTGTGAATTACAGTGCCCCTGAGCTCCTTTCTTCAACTCGTTTTCTTGTGAGCTGGCCGCAACACCGCAGGATGGCTTCAGGCCCTAATCTGGTTCCGGCACGGCACGCTGAGCCTTTGGTTATTTCCTCTTCCTGGTGGGAAATGAGAGTTAAATTTGCCCGTCCAGACACCTCCAGCTAGTCTCTCATTGGTTCTCGCTATTCCTGTTCATCTTCCGCAGAAATTGCAAACTGGGCCAAACAGGAGGTTAAAGGCGCTGACTCTCCAAGTGGGGAGAGTGTTAGTAAAGCGTCTGGAATGTTGCACCCGAGTACCAGGGTACGAAAACTGAGACATATTTGAACACGTCTCCCGATCACATGGTTGATCATACTCTAGGTTCCACATGCATGTTTTAGCTGAAGGAAGAATACCTTAAACCTGGGTAGTTGAAACCCGTGGAATGGGTACCATGCAATATGACTTCAAAGGGTCTTCATTTGCTCACCGAACCTCTCCAATCCTATCACTGCTGCATTTATGTCCCTGTACACATGCTTGATTCTCTTTCGGAGACATAGCAATCCATAGGTTTTAAGATACTTAAGAGTCAGGTACATTCTTAGGCGTTTAATATGGGGTGTTGAGTCCATTTCGTTGAGCAAGGAGTAGCTCTTGTCTATTCCATATTTGGCTTAAGGAACTTTATCTGTGCTCATTTCAATCTCTGGTTTTATGCAGCACCCCAACTCACCTTTACCCTTAAACAAGCATAAGTTGGTTTTCTAAATTTGAGACCCTGTTCTGTTCTGTAATTCAGTTCCTGTGTAGCCAAGTTTACATTCCGTGTATTACTGATATCTTATGATGTTTCTTTTTCTGTGTGACTTATTTCAGTTAGAATCATCGTACCTGAATCCACTCATTGTGCTGCTACGGGCCTGATGACATAGATTTCACTGCTGAGTGATACTGCATTGTACGTAAGTACCACAAGTTCTTTATCCATTTTTCACTTTCTGTGATATTGAACTTGTACGGTAAACGAGGTTCTTGTAAACAGAGGCGTCCCAAACATTGGGGTGGCTGTATCTTTTTGATTTTAATTTCCCTAAGCTATAGGACCATAAGTGGAAGTGCCCTAGGCTCTGTTGCTTTGTTTTCTAGATGTTTCAGGAAACACCATACACTTCTCCCGAGTGTCTGTTGGCAATTTACATCCCGCCCATCAGCATAACAAGGCTCCCAGTTCTCCATGGCCTGTCCTGCCTTTCTGGATTTTACACTTTTTTCAGATGGCCCTTTTGACCGGGGGGAAGTGAGACTTCATTGTAGTGCAGATTTCCTTTGCAAGCTTGCTTGGTTGGCCAAAAAGGGCGTATGCGTTTTTTCCTGAATATATTCAGGAAAAAACGCATACGCCCTTTTTGGCCAAGTGCATCATTGTGGACGTTCTGCCTCTTTTCCTATGCTTTCAATGCAATTCCAGTCTACCTCCTGAAATCGGTTTCCTGCAATTCTGCCCCGCTTTCAAGTCCTCTTGGCAGCCTTACTTCAGTATATTTTTGGATGATAGCTGTCATTTATAACTCTGCAGGTTTGTGAATTACAGTGCCCCTGAGCTCCTTTCTTCAACTCGCTTTCTTGTGAGCTGGCCGCAACACCGCAGGATGGCTTCAGGCCCTAATCTGGTTCCGGCACGGCACGCTGAGCCTTTGGTTATTTCCTCTTCCTGGTGGGAAATGAGAGTTAAATTTGCCCGTCCAGACACCTCCAGCTAGTCTCTCATTGGTTCTCGCTATTCCTGTTCATCTTCCGCAGAAATTGCAAACTGGGCCAAACAGGAGGTTAAAGGGACTGACTCTCCAAGTCGGGAGAGTGTTAGTAAAGCGTCTGGAATGTTGCACCCGAGTACCAGGGTACGAAAACTGAGACATATTTGAACACGTCTCCCGATCACATGGTTGATCATACTCTAGGTTCCACATGCATGTTTTAGCTGAAGGAAGAATACCTTAAACCTGGGTAGTTGAAACCCGTGGAATGGGTACCATGCAATATGACTTCAAAGGGTCTTCATTTGCTCACCGAACCTCTCCAATCCTATCACTGCTGCGTTTATGTCCCTGTACACATGCTTGATTCTCTTTCAGAGACATAGCAATCCATAGGTTTTAAGATACTTAAGAGTCAGGTACATTCTTAGGCGTTTAATATGGGGTGTTGAGTCCATTTCGTTGAGCAAGGAGTAGCTCTTGTCTATTCCATATTTGGCTTAAGGAACTTTATCTGTGCTCATTTCAATCTCTGGTTTTATGCAGCACCCCAACTCACCTTTACCCTTAAACAAGCATAAGTTGGTTTTCTAAATTTGAGACCCTGTTCTGTTCTGTAATTCAGTTCCTGTGTAGCCAAGTTTACATTCCGTGTATTACTGATATCTTATGATGTTTCTTCTTCTGTGTGACTTATTTCAGTTAGAATCATCGTACCTGAATCCACTCATTGTGCTGCTACGGGCCTGATGACATAGATTTCACTGCTGAGTGATACTGCATTGTACGTAAGTACCACAAGTTCTTTATCCATTTTTCACTTTCTGTGATATTGAACTTGTACGGTAAACGAGGTTCTTGTAAACAGAGGCGTCCCAAACATTGGGGTGGCTGTATCTTTTTGATTTTAATTTCCCTAAGCTATAGGACCATAAGTGGAAGTGCCCTAGGCTCTGTTGCTTTGTTTTTTAGATGTTTCAGGAAACACCATACACTTCTCCCGAGTGTCTGTTGGCAATTTACATCCCGCCCATCAGCATAACAAGGCTCCCAGTTCTCCATGGCCTGTCCTGCCTTTCTGGATTTTACACTTTTTTCAGATGGCCCTTTTGACCGGGGGGAAGTGAGACTTCATTGTAGTGCAGATTTCCTTTGCAAGCTTGCTTGGTTGGCCAAAAAGGGCGTATGCGTTTTTTCCTGAATATATTCAGGAAAAAACGCATACGCCCTTTTTGGCCAAGTGCATCATTGTGGACGTTCTGCCTCTTTTCCTATGCTTTCAATGCAATTCCAGTCTACCTCCTGAAATCGGTTTCCTGCAATTCTGCCCCACTTTCAAGTCCTCTTGGCAGCCTTACTTCAGTATATTTTTGGACGATAGTTGTCATTTATAACTCTGCAGGTTTGTGAATTACAGTGCCCCTGAGCTCCTTTCTTCAACTCGTTTTCTTGTGAGCTGGCCGCAACACCGCAGGATGGCTTCAGGCCCTAATCTGGTTCCGGCACGGCACGCTGAGCCTTTGGTTATTTCCTCTTCCTGGTGGGAAATGAGAGTTAAATTTGCCCGTCCAGACACCTCCAGCTAGTCTCTCATTGGTTCTCGCTATTCCTGTTCATCTTCCGCAGAAATTGCAAACTGGGCCAAACAGGAGGTTAAAGGGACTGACTCTCCAAGTCGGGAGAGTGTTAGTAAAGCGTCTGGAATGTTGCACCCGAGTACCAGGGTACGAAAACTGAGACATATTTGAACACGTCTCCCGATCACATGGTTGATCATACTCTAGGTTCCACATGCATGTTTTAGCTGAAGGAAGAATACCTTAAACCTGGGTAGTTGAAACCCGTGGAATGGGTACCATGCAATATGACTTCAAAGGGTCTTCATTTGCTCACCGAACCTCTCCAATCCTATCACTGCTGCGTTTATGTCCCTGTACACATGCTTGATTCTCTTTCGGAGACATAGCAATCCATAGGTTTTAAGATACTTAAGAGTCAGGTACATTCTTAGGCGTTTAATATGGGGTGTTGAGTCCATTTCGTTGAGCAAGGAGTAGCTCTTGTCTATTCCATATTTGGCTTAAGGAACTTTATCTGTGCTCATTTCAATCTCTGGTTTTATGCAGCACCCCAACTCACCTTTACCCTTAAACAAGCATAAGTTGGTTTTCTAAATTTGAGACCCTGTTCTGTTCTGTAATTCAGTTCCTGTGTAGCCAAGTTTACATTCCGTGTATTACTGATATCTTATGATGTTTCTTTTTCTGTGTGACTTATTTCAGTTAGAATCATCGTACCTGAATCCACTCATTGTGCTGCTACGGGCCTGATGACATAGATTTCACTGCTGAGTGATACTGCATTGTACGTAAGTACCACAAGTTCTTTATCCATTTTTCACTTTCTGTGATATTGAACTTGTACGGTAAACGAGGTTCTTGTAAACAGAGGCGTCCCAAACATTGGGGTGGCTGTATCTTTTTGATTTTAATTTCCCTAAGCTATAGGACCATAAGTGGAAGTGTCCTAGGCTCTGTTGCTTTGTTTTTTAGATGTTTCAGGAAACACCATACACTTCTCCCGAGTGTCTGTTGGCAATTTACATCCCGCCCATCAGCATAACAAGGCTCCCAGTTCTCCATGGCCTGTCCTGCCTTTCTGGATTTTACACTTTTTTCAGATGGCCCTTTTGACCGGGGGGAAGTGAGACTTCATTGTAGTGCAGATTTCCTTTGCAAGCTTGCTTGGTTGGCCAAAAAGGGCGTATGCGTTTTTTCCTGAATATATTCAGGAAAAAACGCATACGCCCTTTTTGGCCAAGTGCATCATTGTGGACGTTCTGCCTCTTTTCCTATGCTTTCAATGCAATTCCAGTCTACCTCCTGAAATCGGTTTCCTGCAATTCTGCCCCGCTTTCAAGTCCTCTTGGCAGCCTTACTTCAGTATATTTTTGGACGATAGCTGTCATTTATAACTCTGCAGGTTTGTGAATTACAGTGCCCCTGAGCTCCTTTCTTCAACTCGCTTTCTTGTGAGCTGGCCGCAACACCGCAGGATGGCTTCAGGCCCTAATCTGGTTCCGGCACGGCACGCTGAGCCTTTGGTTATTTCCTCTTCCTGGTGGGAAATGAGAGTTAAATTTGCCCGTCCAGACACCTCCAGCTAGTCTCTCATTGGTTCTCGCTATTCCTGTTCATCTTCCGCAGAAATTGCAAACTGGGCCAAACAGGAGGTTAAAGGGACTGACTCTCCAAGTCGGGAGAGTGTTAGTAAAGCGTCTGGAATGTTGCACCCGAGTACCAGGGTACGAAAACTGAGACATATTTGAACACGTCTCCCGATCACATGGTTGATCATACTCTAGGTTCCACATGCATGTTTTAGCTGAAGGAAGAATACCTTAAACCTGGGTAGTTGAAACCCGTGGAATGGGTACCATGCAATATGACTTCAAAGGGTCTTCATTTGCTCACCGAACCTCTCCAATCCTATCACTGCTGCGTTTATGTCCCTGTACACATGCTTGATTCTCTTTCGGAGACATAGCAATCCATAGGTTTTAAGATACTTAAGAGTCAGGTACATTCTTAGGCGTTTAATATGGGGTGTTGAGTCCATTTCGTTGAGCAAGGAGTAGCTCTTGTCTATTCCATATTTGGCTTAAGGAACTTTATCTGTGCTCATTTCAATCTCTGGTTTTATGCAGCACCCCAACTCACCTTTACCCTTAAACAAGCATAAGTTGGTTTTCTAAATTTGAGACCCTGTTCTGTTCTGTAATTCAGTTCCTGTGTAGCCAAGTTTACATTCCGTGTATTACTGATATCTTATGATGTTTCTTCTTCTGTGTGACTTATTTCAGTTAGAATCATCGTACCTGAATCCACTCATTGTGCTGCTACGGGCCTGATGACATAGATTTCACTGCTGAGTGATACTGCATTGTACGTAAGTACCACAAGTTCTTTATCCATTTTTCACTTTCTGTGATATTGAACTTGTACGGTAAACGAGGTTCTTGTAAACAGAGGCGTCCCAAACATTGGGGTGGCTGTATCTTTTTGATTTTAATTTCCCTAAGCTATAGGACCATAAGTGGAAGTGCCCTAGGCTCTGTTGCTTTGTTTTTTAGATGTTTCAGGAAACACCATACACTTCTCCCGAGTGTCTGTTGGCAATTTACATCCCGCCCATCAGCATAACAAGGCTCCCAGTTCTCCATGGCCTGTCCTGCCTTTCTGGATTTTACACTTTTTTCAGATGGCCCTTTTGACCGGGGGGAAGTGAGACTTCATTGTAGTGCAGATTTCCTTTGCAAGCTTGCTTGGTTGGCCAAAAAGGGCGTATGCGTTTTTTCCTGAATATATTCAGGAAAAAACGCATACGCCCTTTTTGGCCAAGTGCATCATTGTGGACGTTCTGCCTCTTTTCCTATGCTTTCAATGCAATTCCAGTCTACCTCCTGAAATCGGTTTCCTGCAATTCTGCCCCGCTTTCAAGTCCTCTTGGCAGCCTTACTTCAGTATATTTTTGGATGATAGCTGTCATTTATAACTCTGCAGGTTTGTGAATTACAGTGCCCCTGAGCTCCTTTCTTCAACTCGCTTTCTTGTGAGCTGGCCGCAACACCGCAGGATGGCTTCAGGCCCTAATCTGGTTCCGGCACGGCACGCTGAGCCTTTGGTTATTTCCTCTTCCTGGTGGGAAATGAGAGTTAAATTTGCCCGTCCAGACACCTCCAGCTAGTCTCTCATTGGTTCTCGCTATTCCTGTTCATCTTCCACAGAAATTGCAAACTGGGCCAAACAGGAGGTTAAAGGGACTGACTCTCCAAGTCGGGAGAGTGTTAGTAAAGCGTCTGGAATGTTGCACCCGAGTACCAGGGTACGAAAACTGAGACATATTTGAACACGTCTCCCGATCACATGGTTGATCATACTCTAGGTTCCACATGCATGTTTTAGCTGAAGGAAGAATACCTTAAACCTGGGTAGTTGAAACCCGTGGAATGGGTACCATGCAATATGACTTCAAAGGGTCTTCATTTGCTCACCGAACCTCTCCAATCCTATCACTGCTGCGTTTATGTCCCTGTACACATGCTTGATTCTCTTTCGGAGACATAGCAATCCATAGGTTTTAAGATACTTAAGAGTCAGGTACATTCTTAGGCGTTTAATATGGGGTGTTGAGTCCATTTCGTTGAGCAAGGAGTAGCTCTTGTCTATTCCATATTTGGCTTAAGGAACTTTATCTGTGCTCATTTCAATCTCTGGTTTTATGCAGCACCCCAACTCACCTTTACCCTTAAACAAGCATAAGTTGGTTTTCTAAATTTGAGACCCTGTTCTGTTCTGTAATTCAGTTCCTGTGTAGCCAAGTTTACATTCCGTGTATTACTGATATCTTATGATGTTTCTTTTTCTGTGTGACTTATTTCAGTTAGAATCATCGTACCTGAATCCACTCAGTGTGCTGCTACGGGCCTGATGACATAGATTTCACTGCTGAGTGATACTGCATTGTACGTAAGTACCACAAGTTCTTTATCCATTTTTCACTTTCTGTGATATTGAACTTGTACGGTAAACGAGGTTCTTGTAAACAGAGGCGTCCCAAACATTGGGGTGGCTGTATCTTTTTGATTTTAATTTCCCTAAGCTATAGGACCATAAGTGGAAGTGCCCTAGGCTCTGTTGCTTTGTTTTTTAGATGTTTCAGGAAACACCATACACTTCTCCCGAGTGTCTGTTGGCAATTTACATCCCGCCCATCAGCATAACAAGGCTCCCAGTTCTCCATGGCCTGTCCTGCCTTTCTGGATTTTACACTTTTTTCAGATGGCCCTTTTGACCGGGGGGAAGTGAGACTTCATTGTAGTGCAGATTTCCTTTGCAAGCTTGCTTGGTTGGCCAAAAAGGGCGTATGCGTTTTTTCCTGAATATATTCAGGAAAAAACGCATACGCCCTTTTTGGCCAAGTGCATCATTGTGGACGTTCTGCCTCTTTTCCTATGCTTTCAATGCAATTCCAGTCTACCTCCTGAAATCGGTTTCCTGCAATTCTGCCCCACTTTCAAGTCCTCTTGGCAGCCTTACTTCAGTATATTTTTGGACGATAGTTGTCATTTATAACTCTGCAGGTTTGTGAATTACAGTGCCCCTGAGCTCCTTTCTTCAACTCGTTTTCTTGTGAGCTGGCCGCAACACCGCAGGATGGCTTCAGGCCCTAATCTGGTTCCGGCACGGCACGCTGAGCCTTTGGTTATTTCCTCTTCCTGGTGGGAAATGAGAGTTAAATTTGCCCGTCCAGACACCTCCAGCTAGTCTCTCATTGGTTCTCGCTATTCCTGTTCATCTTCCGCAGAAATTGCAAACTGGGCCAAACAGGAGGTTAAAGGGACTGACTCTCCAAGTCGGGAGAGTGTTAGTAAAGCGTCTGGAATGTTGCACCCGAGTACCAGGGTACGAAAACTGAGACATATTTGAACACGTCTCCCGATCACATGGTTGATCATACTCTAGGTTCCACATGCATGTTTTAGCTGAAGGAAGAATACCTTAAACCTGGGTAGTTGAAACCCGTGGAATGGGTACCATGCAATATGACTTCAAAGGGTCTTCATTTGCTCACCGAACCTCTCCAATCCTATCACTGCTGCATTTATGTCCCTGTACACATGCTTGATTCTCTTTCGGAGACATAGCAATCCATAGGTTTTAAGATACTTAAGAGTCAGGTACATTCTTAGGCGTTTAATATGCGGTGTTGAGTCCATTTCGTTGAGCAAGGAGTAGCTCTTGTCTATTCCATATTTGGCTTAAGGAACTTTATCTGTGCTCATTTCAATCTCTGGTTTTATGCAGCACCCCAACTCACCTTTACCCTTAAACAAGCATAAGTTGGTTTTCTAAATTTGAGACCCTGTTCTGTTCTGTAATTCAGTTCCTGTGTAGCCAAGTTTACATTCCGTGTATTACTGATATCTTATGATGTTTCTTTTTCTGTGTGACTTATTTCAGTTAGAATCATCGTACCTGAATCCACTCATTGTGCTGCTACGGGCCTGATGACATAGATTTCACTGCTGAGTGATACTGCATTGTACGTAAGTACCACAAGTTCTTTATCCATTTTTCACTTTCTGTGATATTGAACTTGTACGGTAAACGAGGTTCTTGTAAACAGAGGCGTCCCAAACATTGGGGTGGCTGTATCTTTTTGATTTTAATTTCCCTAAGCTATAGGACCATAAGTGGAAGTGCCCTAGGCTCTGTTGCTTTGTTTTTTAGATGTTTCAGGAAACACCATACACTTCTCCCGAGTGGCTGTTGGCAATTTACATCCCGCCCATCAGCATAACAAGGCTCCCAGTTCTCCATGGCCTGTCCTGCCTTTCTGGATTTTACACTTTTTTCAGATGGCCCTTTTGACCGGGGGGAAGTGAGACTTCATTGTAGTGCAGATTTCCTTTGCAAGCTTGCTTGGTTGGCCAAAAAGGGCGTATGCGTTTTTTCCTGAATATATTCAGGAAAAAACGCATACGCCCTTTTTGGCCAAGTGCATCATTGTGGACGTTCTGCCTCATTTCCTATGCTTTCAATGCAATTCCAGTCTACCTCCTGAAATCGGTTTCCTGCAATTCTGCCCCGCTTTCAAGTCCTCTTGGCAGCCTTACTTCAGTATATTTTTGGACGATAGCTGTCATTTATAACTCTGCAGGTTTGTGAATTACAGTGCCCCTGAGCTCCTTTCTTCAACTCGCTTTCTTGTGAGCTGGCCGCAACACCGCAGGATGGCTTCAGGCCCTAATCTGGTTCCGGCACGGCACGCTGAGCCTTTGGTTATTTCCTCTTCCTGGTGGGAAATGAGAGTTAAATTTGCCCGTCCAGACACCTCCAGCTAGTCTCTCATTGGTTCTCGCTATTCCTGTTCATCTTCCACAGAAATTGCAAACTGGGCCAAACAGGAGGTTAAAGGGACTGACTCTCCAAGTCGGGAGAGTGTTAGTAAAGCGTCTGGAATGTTGCACCCGAGTACCAGGGTACGAAAACTGAGACATATTTGAACACGTCTCCCGATCACATGGTTGATCATACTCTAGGTTCCACATGCATGTTTTAGCTGAAGGAAGAATACCTTAAACCTGGGTAGTTGAAACCCGTGGAATGGGTACCATGCAATATGACTTCAAAGGGTCTTCATTTGCTCACCGAACCTCTCCAATCCTATCACTGCTGCGTTTATGTCCCTGTACACATGCTTGATTCTCTTTCGGAGACATAGCAATCCATAGGTTTTAAGATACTTAAGAGTCAGGTACATTCTTAGGCGTTTAATATGGGCTGTTGAGTCCATTTCGTTGAGCAAGGAGTAGCTCTTGTCTATTCCATATTTGGCTTAAGGAACTTTATCTGTGCTCATTTCAATCTCTGGTTTTATGCAGCACCCCAACTCACCTTTACCCTTAAACAAGCATAAGTTGGTTTTCTAAATTTGAGACCCTGTTCTGTTCTGTAATTCAGTTCCTGTGTAGCCAAGTTTACATTCCGTGTATTACTGATATCTTATGATGTTTCTTTTTCTGTGTGACTTATTTCAGTTAGAATCATCGTACCTGAATCCACTCAGTGTGCTGCTACGGGCCTGATGACATAGATTTCACTGCTGAGTGATACTGCATTGTACGTAAGTACCACAAGTTCTTTATCCATTTTTCACTTTCTGTGATATTGAACTTGTACGGTAAACGAGGTTCTTGTAAACAGAGGCGTCCCAAACATTGGGGTGGCTGTGTCTTTTTGATTTTAATTTCCCTAAGCTATAGGACCATAAGTGGAAGTGCCCTAGGCTCTGTTGCTTTGTTTTTTAGATGTTTCAGGAAACACCATACACTTCTCCCGAGTGTCTGTTGGCAATTTACATCCCGCCCATCAGCATAACAAGGCTCCCAGTTCTCCATGGCCTGTCCTGCCTTTCTGGATTTTACACTTTTTTCAGATGGCCCTTTTGACCGGGGGGAAGTGAGACTTCATTGTAGTGCAGATTTCCTTTGCAAGCTTGCTTGGTTGGCCAAAAAGGGCGTATGTGTTTTTTCCTGAATATATTCAGGAAAAAACGCATACGCCCTTTTTGGCCAAGTGCATCATTGTGGACGTTCTGCCTCTTTTCCTATGCTTTCAATGCAATTCCAGTCTACCTCCTGAAATCGGTTTCCTGCAATTCTGCCCCGCTTTCAAGTCCTCTTGGCAGCCTTACTTCAGTATATTTTTGGACGATAGTTGTCATTTATAACTCTGCAGGTTTGTGAATTACAGTGCCCCTGAGCTCCTTTCTTCAACTCGTTTTCTTGTGAGCTGGCCGCAACACCGCAGGATGGCTTCAGGCCCTAATCTGGTTCCGGCACGGCACGCTGAGCCTTTGGTTATTTCCTCTTCCTGGTGGGAAATGAGAGTTAAATTTGCCCGTCCAGACACCTCCAGCTAGTCTCTCATTGGTTCTCGCTATTCCTGTTCATCTTCCGCAGAAATTGCAAACTGGGCCAAACAGGAGGTTAAAGGGACTGACTCTCCAAGTCGGGAGAGTGTTAGTAAAGCGTCTGGAATGTTGCACCCGAGTACCAGGGTACGAAAACTGAGACATATTTGAACACGTCTCCCGATCACATGGTTGATCATACTCTAGGTTCCACATGCATGTTTTAGCTGAAGGAAGAATACCTTAAACCTGGGTAGTTGAAACCCGTGGAATGGGTACCATGCAATATGACTTCAAAGGGTCTTCATTTGCTCACCGAACCTCTCCAATCCTATCACTGCTGCGTTTATGTCCCTGTACACATGCTTGATTCTCTTTCGGAGACATAGCAATCCATAGGTTTTAAGATACTTAAGAGTCAGGTACATTCTTAGGCGTTTAATATGCGGTGTTGAGTCCATTTCGTTGAGCAAGGAGTAGCTCTTGTCTATTCCATATTTGGCTTAAGGAACTTTATCTGTGCTCATTTCAATCTCTGGTTTTATGCAGCACCCCAACTCACCTTTACCCTTAAACAAGCATAAGTTGGTTTTCTAAATTTGAGACCCTGTTCTGTTCTGTAATTCAGTTCCTGTGTAGCCAAGTTTACATTCCGTGTATTACTGATATCTTATGATGTTTCTTCTTCTGTGTGACTTATTTCAGTTAGAATCATTGTACCTGAATCCACTCATTGTGCTGCTACGGGCCTGATGACATAGATTTCACTGCTGAGTGATACTGCATTGTACGTAAGTACCACAAGTTCTTTATCCATTTTTCACTTTCTGTGATATTGAACTTGTACGGTAAACGAGGTTCTTGTAAACAGAGGCGTCCCAAACATTGGGGTGGCTGTATCTTTTTGATTTTAATTTCCCTAAGCTATAGGACAATAAGTGGAAGTGCCCTAGGCTCTGTTGCTTTGTTTTTTAGATGTTTCAGGAAACACCATACACTTCTCCCGAGTGTCTGTTGGCAATTTACATCCCGCCCATCAGCATAACAAGGCTCCCAGTTCTCCATGGCCTGTCCTGCCTTTCTGGATTTTACACTTTTTTCAGATGGCCCTTTTGACCGGGGGGAAGTGAGACTTCATTGTAGTGCAGATTTCCTTTGCAAGCTTGCTTGGTTGGCCAAAAAGGGCGTATGCGTTTTTTCCTGAATATATTCAGGAAAAAACGCATACGCCCTTTTTGGCCAAGTGCATCATTGTGGACGTTCTGCCTCTTTTCCTATGCTTTCAATGCAATTCCAGTCTACCTCCTGAAATCGGTTTCCTGCAATTCTGCCCCGCTTTCAAGTCCTCTTGGCAGCCTTACTTCAGTATATTTTTGGACGATAGTTGTCATTTATAACTCTGCAGGTTTGTGAATTACAGTGCCCCTGAGCTCCTTTCTTCAACTCGTTTTCTTGTGAGCTGGCCGCAACACCGCAGGATGGCTTCAGGCCCTAATCTGGTTCCGGCACGGCACGCTGAGCCTTTGGTTATTTCCTCTTCCTGGTGGGAAATGAGAGTTAAATTTGCCCGTCCAGACACCTCCAGCTAGTCTCTCATTGGTTCTCGCTATTCCTGTTCATCTTCCGCAGAAATTGCAAACTGGGCCAAACAGGAGGTTAAAGGGACTGACTCTCCAAGTCGGGAGAGTGTTAGTAAAGCGTCTGGAATGTTGCACCCGAGTACCAGGGTACGAAAACTGAGACATATTTGAACACGTCTCCCGATCACATGGTTGATCATACTCTAGGTTCCACATGCATGTTTTAGCTGAAGGAAGAATACCTTAAACCTGGGTAGTTGAAACCCGTGGAATGGGTACCATGCAATATGACTTCAAAGGGTCTTCATTTGCTCACCGAACCTCTCCAATCCTATCACTGCTGCGTTTATGTCCCTGTACACATGCTTGATTCTCTTTTGGAGACATAGCAATCCATAGGTTTTAAGATACTTAAGAGTCAGGTACATTCTTAGGCGTTTAATATGGGGTGTTGAGTCCATTTCGTTGAGCAAGGAGTAGCTCTTGTCTATTCCATATTTGGCTTAAGGAACTTTATCTGTGCTCATTTCAATCTCTGGTTTTATGCAGCACCCCAACTCACCTTTACCCTTAAACAAGCATAAGTTGGTTTTCTAAATTTGAGACCCTGTTCTGTTCTGTAATTCAGTTCCTGTGTAGCCAAGTTTACATTCCGTGTATTACTGATATCTTATGATGTTTCTTTTTCTGTGTGACTTATTTCAGTTAGAATCATCGTACCTGAATCCACTCATTGTGCTGCTACGGGCCTGATGACATAGATTTCACTGCTGAGTGATACTGCATTGTACGTAAGTACCACAAGTTCTTTATCCATTTTTCACTTTCTGTGATATTGAACTTGTACGGTAAACGAGGTTCTTGTAAACAGAGGCGTCCCAAACATTGGGGTGGCTGTATCTTTTTGATTTTAATTTCCCTAAGCTATAGGACCATAAGTGGAAGTGCCCTAGGCTCTGTTGCTTTGTTTTTTAGATGTTTCAGGAAACACCATACACTTCTCCCGAGTGTCTGTTGGCAATTTACATCCCGCCCATCAGCATAACAAGGCTCCCAGTTCTCCATGGCCTGTCCTGCCTTTCTGGATTTTACACTTTTTTCAGATGGCCCTTTTGACCGGGGGGAAGTGAGACTTCATTGTAGTGCAGATTTCCTTTGCAAGCTTGCTTGGTTGGCCAAAAAGGGCGTATGCGTTTTTTCCTGAATATATTCAGGAAAAAACGCATACGCCCTTTTTGGCCAAGTGCATCATTGTGGACGTTCTGCCTCTTTTCCTATGCTTTCAATGCAATTCCAGTCTACCTCCTGAAATCGGTTTCCTGCAATTCTGCCCCGCTTTCAAGTCCTCTTGGCAGCCTTACTTCAGTATATTTTTGGACGATAGCTGTCATTTATAACTCTGCAGGTTTGTGAATTACAGTGCCCCTGAGCTCCTTTCTTCAACTCGCTTTCTTGTGAGCTGGCCGCAACACCGCAGGATGGCTTCAGGCCCTAATCTGGTTCCGGCACGGCACGCTGAGCCTTTGGTTATTTCCTCTTCCTGGTGGGAAATGAGAGTTAAATTTGCCCGTCCAGACACCTCCAGCTAGTCTCTCATTGGTTCTCGCTATTCCTGTTCATCTTCCGCAGAAATTGCAAACTGGGCCAAACAGGAGGTTAAAGGGACTGACTCTCCAAGTCGGGAGAGTGTTAGTAAAGCGTCTGGAATGTTGCACCCGAGTACCAGGGTACGAAAACTGAGACATATTTGAACACGTCTCCCGATCACATGGTTGATCATACTCTAGGTTCCACATGCATGTTTTAGCTGAAGGAAGAATACCTTAAACCTGGGTAGTTGAAACCCGTGGAATGGGTACCATGCAATATGACTTCAAAGGGTCTTCATTTGCTCACCGAACCTCTCCAATCCTATCACTGCTGCGTTTATGTCCCTGTACACATGCTTGATTCTCTTTCGGAGACATAGCAATCCATAGGTTTTAAGATACTTAAGAGTCAGGTACATTCTTAGGCGTTTAATATGGGGTGTTGAGTCCATTTCGTTGAGCAAGGAGTAGCTCTTGTCTATTCCATATTTGGCTTAAGGAACTTTATCTGTGCTCATTTCAATCTCTGGTTTTATGCAGCACCCCAACTCACCTTTACCCTTAAACAAGCATAAGTTGGTTTTCTAAATTTGAGACCCTGTTCTGTTCTGTAATTCAGTTCCTGTGTAGCCAAGTTTACATTCCGTGTATTACTGATATCTTATGATGTTTCTTTTTCTGTGTGACTTATTTCAGTTAGAATCATCGTACCTGAATCCACTCATTGTGCTGCTACGGGCCTGATGACATAGATTTCACTGCTGAGTGATACTGCATTGTACGTAAGTACCACAAGTTCTTTATCCATTTTTCACTTTCTGTGATATTGAACTTGTACGGTAAACGAGGTTCTTGTAAACAGAGGCGTCCCAAACATTGGGGTGGCTGTATCTTTTTGATTTTAATTTCCCTAAGCTATAGGACCATAAGTGGAAGTGCCCTAGGCTCTGTTGCTTTGTTTTTTAGATGTTTCAGGAAACACCATACACTTCTCCCGAGTGTCTGTTGGCAATTTACATCCCGCCCATCAGCATAACAAGGCTCCCAGTTCTCCATGGCCTGTCCTGCCTTTCTGGATTTTACACTTTTTTCAGATGGCCCTTTTGACCGGGGGGAAGTGAGACTTCATTGTAGTGCAGATTTCCTTTGCAAGCTTGCTTGGTTGGCCAAAAAGGGCGTATGCGTTTTTTCCTGAATATATTCAGGAAAAAACGCATACGCCCTTTTTGGCCAAGTGCATCATTGTGGACGTTCTGCCTCTTTTCCTATGCTTTCAATGCAATTCCAGTCTACCTCCTGAAATCGGTTTCCTGCAATTCTGCCCCGCTTTCAAGTCCTCTTGGCAGCCTTACTTCAGTATATTTTTGGACGATAGCTGTCATTTATAACTCTGCAGGTTTGTGAATTACAGTGCCCCTGAGCTCCTTTCTTCAACTCGCTTTCTTGTGAGCTGGCCGCAACACCGCAGGATGGCTTCAGGCCCTAATCTGGTTCCGGCACGGCACGCTGAGCCTTTGGTTATTTCCTCTTCCTGGTGGGAAATGAGAGTTAAATTTGCCCGTCCAGACACCTCCAGCTAGTCTCTCATTGGTTCTCGCTATTCCTGTTCATCTTCCACAGAAATTGCAAACTGGGCCAAACAGGAGGTTAAAGGGACTGACTCTCCAAGTCGGGAGAGTGTTAGTAAAGCGTCTGGAATGTTGCACCCGAGTACCAGGGTACGAAAACTGAGACATATTTGAACACGTCTCCCGATCACATGGTTGATCATACTCTAGGTTCCACATGCATGTTTTAGCTGAAGGAAGAATACCTTAAACCTGGGTAGTTGAAACCCGTGGAATGGGTACCATGCAATATGACTTCAAAGGGTCTTCATTTGCTCACCGAACCTCTCCAATCCTATCACTGCTGCGTTTATGTCCCTGTACACATGCTTGATTCTCTTTCGGAGACATAGCAATCCATAGGTTTTAAGATACTTAAGAGTCAGGTACATTCTTAGGCGTTTAATATGGGGTGTTGAGTCCATTTCGTTGAGCAAGGAGTAGCTCTTGTCTATTCCATATTTGGCTTAAGGAACTTTATCTGTGCTCATTTCAATCTCTGGTTTTATGCAGCACCCCAACTCACCTTTACCCTTAAACAAGCATAAGTTGGTTTTCTAAATTTGAGACCCTGTTCTGTTCTGTAATTCAGTTCCTGTGTAGCCAAGTTTACATTCCGTGTATTACTGATATCTTATGATGTTTCTTTTTCTGTGTGACTTATTTCAGTTAGAATCATCGTACCTGAATCCACTCATTGTGCTGCTACGGGCCTGATGGCATAGATTTCACTGCTGAGTGATACTGCATTGTACGTAAGTACCACAAGTTCTTTATCCATTTTTCACTTTCTGTGATATTGAACTTGTACGGTAAACGAGGTTCTTGTAAACAGAGGCGTCCCAAACATTGGGGTGGCTGTATCTTTTTGATTTTAATTTCCCTAAGCTATAGGACCATAAGTGGAAGTGCCCTAGGCTCTGTTGCTTTGTTTTTTAGATGTTTCAGGAAACACCATACACTTCTCCCGAGTGTCTGTTGGCAATTTACATCCCGCCCATCAGCATAACAAGGCTCCCAGTTCTCCATGGCCTGTCCTGCCTTTCTGGATTTTACACTTTTTTCAGATGGCCCTTTTGACCGGGGGGAAGTGAGACTTCATTGTAGTGCAGATTTCCTTTGCAAGCTTGCTTGGTTGGCCAAAAAGGGCGTATGCGTTTTTTCCTGAATATATTCAGGAAAAAACGCATACGCCCTTTTTGGCCAAGTGCATCATTGTGGACGTTCTGCCTCTTTTCCTATGCTTTCAATGCAATTCCAGTCTACCTCCTGAAATCGGTTTCCTGCAATTCTGCCCCGCTTTCAAGTCCTCTTGGCAGCCTTACTTCAGTATATTTTTGGACGATAGCTGTCATTTATAACTCTGCAGGTTTGTGAATTACAGTGCCCCTGAGCTCCTTTCTTCAACTCGCTTTCTTGTGAGCTGGCCGCAACACCGCAGGATGGCTTCAGGCCCTAATCTGGTTCCGGCACGGCACGCTGAGCCTTTGGTTATTTCCTCTTCCTGGTGGGAAATGAGAGTTAAATTTGCCCGTCCAGACACCTCCAGCTAGTCTCTCATTGGTTCTCGCTATTCCTGTTCATCTTCCGCAGAAATTGCAAACTGGGCCAAACAGGAGGTTAAAGGCACTGACTCTCCAAGTCGGGAGAGTGTTAGTAAAGCGTCTGGAATGTTGCACCCGAGTACCAGGGTACGAAAACTGAGACATATTTGAACACGTCTCCCGATCACATGGTTGATCATACTCTAGGTTCCACATGCATGTTTTAGCTGAAGGAAGAATACCTTAAACCTGGGTAGTTGAAACCCGTGGAATGGGTACCATGCAATATGACTTCAAAGGGTCTTCATTTGCTCACCGAACCTCTCCAATCCTATCACTGCTGCGTTTATGTCCCTGTACACATGCTTGATTCTCTTTCGGAGACATAGCAATCCATAGGTTTTAAGATACTTAAGAGTCAGGTACATTCTTAGGCGTTTAATATGCGGTGTTGAGTCCATTTCGTTGAGCAAGGAGTAGCTCTTGTCTATTCCATATTTGGCTTAAGGAACTTTATCTGTGCTCATTTCAATCTCTGGTTTTATGCAGCACCCCAACTCACCTTTACCCTTAAACAAGCATAAGTTGGTTTTCTAAATTTGAGACCCTGTTCTGTTCTGTAATTCAGTTCCTGTGTAGCCAAGTTTACATTCCGTGTATTACTGATATCTTATGATGTTTCTTCTTCTGTGTGACTTATTTCAGTTAGAATCATCGTACCTGAATCCACTCATTGTGCTGCTACGGGCCTGATGACATAGATTTCACTGCTGAGTGATACTGCATTGTACGTAAGTACCACAAGTTCTTTATCCATTTTTCACTTTCTGTGATATTGAACTTGTACGGTAAACGAGGTTCTTGTAAACAGAGGCGTCCCAAACATTGGGGTGGCTGTATCTTTTTGATTTTAATTTCCCTAAGCTATAGGACCATAAGTGGAAGTGCCCTAGGCTCTGTTGCTTTGTTTTTTAGATGTTTCAGGAAACACCATACACTTCTCCCGAGTGTCTGTTGGCAATTTACATCCCGCCCATCAGCATAACAAGGCTCCCAGTTCTCCATGGCCTGTCCTGCCTTTCTGGATTTTACACTTTTTTCAGATGGCCCTTTTGACCGGGGGGAAGTGAGACTTCATTGTAGTGCAGATTTCCTTTGCAAGCTTGCTTGGTTGGCCAAAAAGGGCGTATGCGTTTTTTCCTGAATATATTCAGGAAAAAACGCATACGCCCTTTTTGGCCAAGTGCATCATTGTGGACGTTCTGCCTCTTTTCCTATGCTTTCAATGCAATTCCAGTCTACCTCCTGAAATCGGTTTCCTGCAATTCTGCCCCGCTTTCAAGTCCTCTTGGCAGCCTTACTTCAGTATATTTTTGGACGATAGCTGTCATTTATAACTCTGCAGGTTTGTGAATTACAGTGCCCCTGAGCTCCTTTCTTCAACTCGCTTTCTTGTGAGCTGGCCGCAACACCGCAGGATGGCTTCAGGCCCTAATCTGGTTCCGGCACGGCACGCTGAGCCTTTGGTTATTTCCTCTTCCTGGTGGGAAATGAGAGTTAAATTTGCCCGTCCAGACACCTCCAGCTAGTCTCTCATTGGTTCTCGCTATTCCTGTTCATCTTCCGCAGAAATTGCAAACTGGGCCAAACAGGAGGTTAAAGGGACTGACTCTCCAAGTCGGGAGAGTGTTAGTAAAGCGTCTGGAATGTTGCACCCGAGTACCAGGGTACGAAAACTGAGACATATTTGAACACGTCTCCCGATCACATGGTTGATCATACTCTAGGTTCCACATGCATGTTTTAGCTGAAGGAAGAATACCTTAAACCTGGGTAGTTGAAACCCGTGGAATGGGTACCATGCAATATGACTTCAAAGGGTCTTCATTTGCTCACCGAACCTCTCCAATCCTATCACTGCTGCGTTTATGTCCCTGTACACATGCTTGATTCTCTTTCGGAGACATAGCAATCCATAGGTTTTAAGATACTTAAGAGTCAGGTACATTCTTAGGCGTTTAATATGGGGTGTTGAGTCCATTTCGTTGAGCAAGGAGTAGCTCTTGTCTATTCCATATTTGGCTTAAGGAACTTTATCTGTGCTCATTTCAATCTCTGGTTTTATGCAGCACCCCAACTCACCTTTACCCTTAAACAAGCATAAGTTGGTTTTCTAAATTTGAGACCCTGTTCTGTTCTGTAATTCAGTTCCTGTGTAGCCAAGTTTACATTCCGTGTATTACTGATATCTTATGATGTTTCTTTTTCTGTGTGACTTATTTCAGTTAGAATCATCGTACCTGAATCCACTCATTGTGCTGCTACGGGCCTGATGGCATAGATTTCACTGCTGAGTGATACTGCATTGTACGTAAGTACCACAAGTTCTTTATCCATTTTTCACTTTCTGTGATATTGAACTTGTACGGTAAACGAGGTTCTTGTAAACAGAGGCGTCCCAAACATTGGGGTGGCTGTATCTTTTTGATTTTAATTTCCCTAAGCTATAGGACCATTAAGTGGAGTGCCCTAGGCTCTGTTGCTTTGTTTTTTAGATGTTTCAGGAAACACCATACACTTCTCCCGAGTGTCTGTTGGCAATTTACATCCCGCCCATCAGCATAACAAGGCTCCCAGTTCTCCATGGCCTGTCCTGCCTTTCTGATTTTACACTTTTTTCAGATGGCCCTTTTGACCGGGGGGAAGTGAGACTTCATTGTAGTGCAGATTTCCTTTGCAAGCTGCTTGGTTGGCCAAAAAAGGGCGTATGCGTTTTTTCTGGAATATATTCAGGAAAAAACGCATACGCCCTTTTTGGCCAAGTGCATCATTGTGGACGTTCTGCCTCTTTTCCTATGCTTTCAATGCAATTCCAGTCTACCTCCTGAAATCGGTTTCCTGCAATTCTGCCCCGCTTTCAAGTCCTCTTGGCAGCCTTACTTC